>NC_045427.1:534018664-534618664 GCF_902635505.1 Sarcophilus harrisii | reverse complement strand
TTCTACATTCTTCTCCAATCCTACTCACATAAACTGAAAAGTGGTAAAAATCACCTAATCATGCTATCAGTATATTATGCCACGTCAGTTGGTTACTGAAGCAAGAAAATACTTTTGTTATGCACTAATTGATTCCCTATTTCACTTCCTACAGAAGCTATTCTCCTTTTTCTCTTATCTTCTTATGTGTCTCATATCTTCCCTTCTCCCTCACTCATAGCTGAGAACTTAGCCTCTTGTTTTAATGAAAATAACCTCTTCCTTTCCCTTCACTTCAAAATACACAGATTTGGAAAGAACTTCATTAATCCATTCACAAAAATAGCCTTCATTATAACTGTATATCAAGTAACCATCTAGCCTCACTTTGAAATCCTTCAAAAATAGGGAATGTGTCACTTCTTAAGGCTACTTATTCCATTTTATAGTCAATTTTAATTGTTAAGAAAGTATCATTGATCTGTCTGTTTTTTTCTGACTTCAAATCTTAATCAGCTTTTTGCCATTTCAACACATTATTGTGATTTCCCCCACAGGGGAGCCAAAGAGAAATTTAATCCTACCTCCCCAGGATAGCATTTCAAATACTTGAAGTCAGTTAACATAACTAACCCAAGTCTTCTTTTCTTCAGGCAAAACACTTCCAATTCCTTTGACTTATCCTCACTTTATCTTTTATAGATTCAAGGTCATTTACCATCTGGTTACTACACTCTAGATATTCTCCAAATTATTAATGTCCTTGTTAAATTGTGGTATTGCAAACTGAACACAATACTACAGCTGAGGTACAATGAATATAGAATACAATGGGCCTCTCACCTCTCAATTCCCAGAAGACATGATAAATAACAAATTAGCTTATACATCTTCAACATCACACAACTGACTCGCATTAAATTTAATATCCACTAAAATGTAATTTTAAAGTTTTTTTTCCCAAAACACCTGATGTCTATCCATATTTTCCCCATTTCATATTTCTGGAGCTAATTTTTTATACTCAACCATAAGTCTTTTATCCCAATTGAATTGCGTTATTTTTTCATTTCAAAGTTCTGACAAGTCACAATTCTTTTGGATTTTGACTGTGACATCCACTTTGTTAACCATCACTCCCATTTTTGTTTCATCTACAAATACAATGTCATTCTCCTTTTCTTTGGGCTCAGATAATCATATGATCTTTTACTTTTCCAAAGACAAAACCTATACATGTGTCCCTGGTCCCATTTCCTCTCATATTCTCTAGTAGATTGCCTCCTCAAACACCTCTTCACTAATCTTTATTGTCTTTGTATGTATTATTTCTTTCCAACTTCCTTCTAATGTGAGATTTCTCCAATCCTTAAATATTATTCAGTAGATGTACTAGTCCCTCAAATCATCTTCCTATTTTTCTTTTATCTTTCATAGTTAAATTCATAGAAAAAGCACCCTGTAATCATTATTTCTATTTCTGCTTCTCTCACTTACTCTTCAACATGTTTAGTCTGGCTTCCAACTTCATCATCACTCAACTGAAATTGATTGTCCCAAAGTAAACAATCATTTAATGCCCACATCTCATGCTTCATTCTTTCAACCCTGTTGACTACCCTTCTTCTTGAGTAATCTCTCCTTTCTTGGTTTTTATTACATGACTCTCTCCTGCTTCTTTTTTTATCTTTATATTCCTCCTCAGTCTCCTTTGATGTCTCATCATCCATAACAGATCCCTTACATGTAAATGTTTTGTGGTTTCTTCTCCTTCTATACTGCCTCTTGATGACCTTATTATCTCCCATATGTTTAAATATAATATTTATACAGACAATTATATATATATATGTATGTATGTATATACACACACATACACATATATGTATCCTGACCCAGTCTCCCTAAGCTACAATCTTGCATTACCAGTTGCTGACTACATTTCAAATTGCCTGTAATGGAGATGGCTTAAACTCAACATATCCAAAATAGAATTTATTATCATACCACTAAATATCTAATTTCTAATATCCTAATTTCAATCACAGTTACCACCACCCTATTCAGCTCCTCACTTTTCTTCACCTCACATATCTAACCCATCAATGCATCTTGCAAAAGCTTCCACAATATTTTTGCTTCCAATCCTTCACTAAATTTACAAAACCTCAATTATCAACTTTGTATAGGCCATCATCACATCTCATCTAAATTATGCAACTGCCTGCTAATTTATCACCTTCCCTCAATCTTTCTGATACAGACCATCTTCCATATAGCAGCTAAAGTGATTTTTAAGTCAAAATTTATCTTAAAAAAACAATTTAATGATACTCAAAGAGACAAGGTTGGTGGCAAAATGTACAGAGAACTGGCACTGGAGTCAGAAAGACCCAAATCCAAATCCATCTTCATATCCTTATTATCTATGTGACTTTAGGCAAGTTACTTAACCTTTGTTTTCTTCAGTTGCTTGAACTGTTAAATCAGAATAAAACAGAACTTATAGGTTTGTTGTGAGGATCAAATGAGACAACATTTAATGTTTTTTGTTAACCACTTAGTATAGTGCCTGACATAGTAGGGACCATGTAAATACTTATTCTTCATTCCTTCTCCATTACCTCTAGGATAAAATAGAATCTTCTCCATTTAATTTAGTTTTTTATTCACAAACTGACCCCAACCTAGCTTTCCAGTCTCATTGAACATTCCTCAATCATACTGGCCTTTTTTCTATTCTTCTTACCTGACATTTTATATCCAATTTTCTTGTCCTTCCAGTAGCTGTCCTCCTTGCCTTTTGTACTTACATTTACTCAATATTGGAATTCATTCCCTTCTTCCCTCCCATGTTAAAGAATCTTTCCCTTCCTTGGGCCCTAAGCACTCTCTTCTCCCATCCATAAAATGTTAGAGCCTTTCTTTCATTGCTCTCTTGTGTTTTTATGCTTTGAATTTTTATTCTTCATATACTTTTGTGTTTATTCTCCATATACCTATGCATTTTATCAGTTACAATACAAGTTTCTTTAGAGAAATGTGTGTGACATGGAATGTGCACTTAATAAATACTTGTTAATTGATTCACTGATTGATGTTGCCTACGGCTCTAGTTGGGAGTATGTGCTGGGAGTTATGAAAAGAGATATAGATACAAAAAGTACAGCAGCTTTTGCAAAAAGCAAACATGAGACCTATGTCTTGTAGGCTTAAGAAAATACCACATGAAGCTTTCTAATCCAAAGAATTCAAAGCATACTGATCATAATCCAAATCCTTCTAGGCCTAATTCTTTAACATATAAAACTATATCTTCATTAAAAAGACAAATCTTTCCTTCGTAGATACTTGCAGCTCTGAGATATTAATACCAAAATAAGAATTTTAGTTACAATCAAACATCTCACAGAGTTGTAGATGGAGAAGTAATGGTTATTTCCTGTTCATAAGGAAGGTTCTATTTCATTTTCTTCCATTGTGAGGTTCTCAAATTTTCATTTACCTACTCTCATCAGCAACTCTTTAATAGTGTAAATAGTTCCAATATGATTTTTCTTAAATTCCATAGAAAAAACAAACCAAAATTATAGAATTTTCTATAGAAAACCAATATCTAGACAGATTAAATTTAACCTACCCAAAGGTAAGTCAATATCCTTCCCCCTAAGTTTTTTTCCCCCTTCTTCTGATTTTCCCATTCTATTTGTCATTCACTGAGTTTACCATGAACTTTTTCTTAGGGATTGTTTAACTTAGTGTCATGTGTATCTAGCAACTAACCATGAGCTTTAAAAAGACTATCAAATGCAAATTAAAACAGTTCTCATGTACCACCTCATACCTCTCAGGTTGGCTAAAATAACAGGAAAAGATAGTGATAAATTTTAGAGGGGATGTGGGAAAACTGGGACAGTAATGCATTATTGGTGAAGTTGTGAAATGATCCAACCATTCTGGAGATCAATTTGGAACTATATCCAAAGGGCTATAAAACTGTGCATATACTCTTTGATCCAGCAGTGTCACTACTAGTCTGTGTTGCAAGAAAATCATAAAGGAGGGAAAAGGACCTACATAAGCAAAAATGATTGTAGCAGTTCATTTTGTATTGAAAAAGAATTGGAAATAAGTAGATGTCTGTAGAGGGCTGAAACTATTGAGTTGATGCACTGAGGTCAGAACTGCCGAGTACTTGAGGCTAACTACCAATTGGACAATACTCTATGGCCATATGCTTGGAAAATGGTCCTTTCCACTATCCATACTGGTTCAATAATTGGTGTATACAGAGGATTGTAGGAGGGACTAGGGGGTGGAGTAAGACTAGCCAGAGACACACTTGGGCAGTAGACAAGGGAGAAGGTGGTCATGGAGATTCTGCTTCCATCCCATTCAATCCTGTGTCTAAGGACCAAGAATAAAGACTAAGGACTTTTGCTTATCCTGACTCCGGCTGATTCTGAGGTATCCTGGGTGCCAGTGCCGTCGTCACAGATGTACATCAATTAAATGGCTGAATAAATTATGATATATGAAAGTAATGAAGTACCATTGTTCTATAAAAACTATGAACAAGTTGATTTTAGAAAGGCCTGGATAGAATTTCACAAACTGTACCTGAGTGAAACAAGGAGAATTAGGAATACATTGTACACAATAATAGTAAGATTGTATGATGACCAACTATGAAAAACTTTATTCTTCCCAGTGATTCAGTGATTCAAGACAATCCCAATAAACTTTGGATAAAAAACGCTATCTGAATACAGAGAAGAAACTATGGAAACTAAATGTAAATCAACACATTCTATGTTCACTTTTTTTCTTTTCCTTCTGTTTTTTTTCTCTTGTGCTTTTTTCCCTTTTCTGATTTTTCCCTCCCAACATGATTCATAAAGAAATGTGTATTTAAAAAGAAATTAATGTACATGTATAAAAAGAAAAAATAAAACAATTTTTAAAAAGGCTATAATTGATTTTTCTCTTTCCTTCACTTCACATAGCCTATTAATTGCCAAATCTAACAGATTTCACATCTATAACTTCATTTAAGTTTTCTCTCTCTTAACTGTCAGTGCTCAAGGGCAGACTTTCATTATTACTTGCTTAGACTATGTTGCAGTAACATCCTAATGGGTCTCACTGTCTTCTCTTTTCAATATAGATTTCCTACTGTCTTTAAATTAATATTTAGGTATAGATATACAGATATCATTCTTCTGCTTAAAAATCTTCAACTATTCCCTATCAACTTTAGAATAAAATGGCTACTCATTTGCTGATGTTCAAATTCCTCCAAAATCTAGAACAAGACTTTTCAGCTTTAGATCACATTCTTTGTGAAATAATGTATTCAAAATGCCAATATTTTGCCTTTAGTAAATACACCATTTTTCCTTGCCTTTTTTTCATGCTGTGTCCTATAACTGTGAAATATTTTTATAGTGCTTAATCTGGTGCCTGGCACATAGTGAGTGAGTGCTTAATAAATTATTGTTCCCTTTCCCATTCTATAATGCCTTCCCTCTCTCTTTTCATTTACTGTATTACTACCTGTCCTTTTAAGTATTATTCAAATATCCCCCGCCCAGTCAGATATTCTTGTTTCTCTTTGCTTGGCAACTATTTTTGCCTCTCATGTTTCATATCTGTCTTTGCACAGAATCTTCCTAATGTAACTTGTCAAGTAAATTTGTATATTTTAATGACCCATATTGGAGTTTTATTCTCTTACTTACTGATAGCTCCATAAAGATAAGGAGAATGTATTATCTATATTGATATTTCCTCTAGCACACAGTATATGCTTTGCATATACTTGATTTAAACAAAACTTGCTGTGTTGTATTTATCATAACTTTTTTTTATTTTGTTGACAGATATGATTTGAAAGTTAAAATGTAAAAGTGAAAGGCATTATAGAGAAGTCTTTATTGGACCTATATGACAGAAACTCAGTTCAATTATTATTCTGGTATGTGACCCTAAATGGCAAAGCTTGAATAATACTGATCTTCTTTGCAAAGTTTCTGTAAGGAAGAATTAATTAAAAATGGTTGCAATGCACATCTGTACACAAACATATCCACCTCCTTTTTGAACAGTGAAACTGTGTTACTAAGAGAAATTTTGGACCTTCTTGAAACTTGAAGAAGATCTCCCTGAAATTAGTTGAGTAAAGCATGATGAGACTCATAATGATTAACTTCAATGGGTCGAAGACAAACTAACTTCCAGAATTATCCTTTGATGATTCATTTAAATTGAAAATAATTTTAATAATAATCTAAACATATATTCTATAATGGGCTTACAGAAAAATATGACAGGCATAAGCAGCTGGAATTCCACTCTCAGGTATTTCACAACTTTTCTTTAAAATCCTAGGAACAGAATGCTCAGAAAGACAAGAATGAGACAAGTCATCTAAGATAGGTAGTCATAAGAACAGGCCCCTTCCCTCTTGGAGTGTTCATAATCTGCTTCCTAGTTTCCATCTTCAAATGATTTTAGGAAAGGAGATTTTCAAATGTTATGGTCAAAATGCATTTGGCCATGTCTTAACCCCAGTGTAATATGACACAACGTAAATTTAAATTACATAGTATGCTTTATTTGTGATGATTAGAAGGTTTTGGGGTACCAATGAGTTATTAGCAGCTAATGAAATTGAGGCAAGTGTACAGTATATCCAATAAATGTAAGCATTCATCTCCACTCCAGAGGGTATCTACTTCAGACAAATATTATAAAGGATAATTATGCAAGAAGAAAATGAGGAATGCATTTTTTTTAATTCCAGAGATTGAGAGGACCTGGAGCCTTTGTTATAAAATATGACCACTCATTTGGCACAACTTGGATCTACATCAAAGAGTTACAGAATCTGAAATGGTAGTACTAAGACACCTTAATAATCCTCTGATTGCAGGTGCACAAATCAATAGACAAATGGATGTACACAGTAAGAAAGTTGCCAGGGCTTATTTTTTTGCAGCTCTCAATGGTATGTACTTTAAAACATAAAGACAAAATGTAAGTTATACTATTGGTTGGCTTCATCAAAAGCATATGAAATAAATTACATCTAATGACTGGTTTAGAAAAGCACTCTGAGCCCTGAGTTTGAATCATGTACTTAGAAAGGTTGAGTTTGTCCACCACCAGCTCCCTATATTACTCCACTTGAGTCAGATGTAACTGCACAGATGAATAGAAAGGGGTGGGAGGAAAGGCAAGGCTGCCTAATTGAAAGCTGGGAACACTTTGCAAACACCATTACATGAAATGTGAGAAGTGTAACGTGGCAGAAACAAGGCAACACCTGGTGTCAGCAGCTAATTGTGTTGTACAATGGCATGTAAGACCAGCACATTTTGTTACAACCTGATCCTCTGACACTTACAGCCTCAACATTCTCTTTGGGGTCTGGATTACAGAACTGACCAGTTGGGTGATGGCATCCTCTGGGATTCAAATTGCATTAGCATGAATATTTTCACTTATGACATGCCTTTATCTCTCTTGTGCAGCTCGGTAACAGGAGTAATTTCTGCCACTGTACTGTAATCCCTGGTTAAAAGGGAAAAAATATTAATTCATGAAGTACATGGACTTTCAGAATAAAAAATAATGACAACAACAACAACAACCTGCTTTTGTCAAGAGAGAGATGTATTTGTGAGCTGATGTCAGTGTCGGGTTACTACAAGCAATACAGATGTTCAAAATTATTTTTTTTTTGTTGAGTCCATTTGTATATTTTCATTTAAGGATGAAGAAAAGACAAACTTCCTTGGCAAATTTAATTAATTTTTAAGAAAAACTTGGCACTCAGTCTTTTCTTACTGATTTCTTCCTATTGCAATATTCATAGGTGTTGTATTATATAGAATTATTTAGTAGGAAATTAGGACTCAATGGAAAAAATGAATTTTGAGGAACAATTAACTGATTCAAAAATAAAGGAGAAAAAAAGGAAAGAACTTCAAGCCCACATTTCCCCTAGTATACATCATGGTCCATGACATTAGACCAAAAGAAAACCGGGCTGTCAAAGCCTAAAATCATTTACATGTCAGATTTTACATGAAAACTAAGCCAGGCAGTGCTTCATGACTGGCTCCAGCTTCCCATGCCTGAAATTCTGAAAATGATGTCCTGAAAAATAGTTGGTTCCTGGTGATGACTGTTAATTGTGGTTCTTAAATCTTGGAATTAAACTGACATGGAAAGAAATAGCACTGGCTATGGTGCTGAGAGGTAAATGATCCATTTTGTCTTCATGCACAGGGGCTAGGGAATCTGAAAGGCCCACATAATACCAAAGGGGTTAATGGGCTGCTCTTCAGCTTAAAGCACTAAGCATAAATGACAGACAGATCCTGTCAGTCACCCCAGAGATCATGTAAATTCTGTAAGCAGACATAAATGAGACTTACCAAAAAGTGGGTCTCTATCGAGTCTCTGTCCCCAGGGATAGACTGGATATGGAACTTGATTTGACTGTTAGTGCTGTAATTGAGAACTAGGAAATGCAGTATTTTAGAGCAACAACTCTGAAGCTTTAGGCAGTGTCAGTGAGGTAGCCTGGAATGACATTTCTAGCACACTGCTAACCAATTAGATATTAGAGACAGGTACACACTGCTCCGACCCACCTGTCTGTCAAGTGCTAGGGTTCCTGATGGGGAAGCGAGAGCACAGAGAGTAAGAATGAAAACGATGGAGTGTCAGGGCAGCAGCACTCAGTGTGAAAGTCCCTGCCAAGGTACTCCGAATGATTTCAACATCGAACCGGGGAAGAAGGTGTTCCAGCAAAGGGTATTGTTTTCTCCTTCTCTCTCCCTCCCATCCTCCATTTTGTAGTAGATGACAGACAGACTTGTCCCTGCCACTCAGAAAACTCAAGTGGGGCAGCCCATAAATCATCCATGATGCAACAATAAAGCACTATAACTGGCTCTTGCGATGTTGACGACAGAAAAAATAAAGTATACGTTCTCCCTGTGTGGTTTTTCAAAAATGAATTATGCCATTAAGTGCCAAGAAGAAAATTAGCTATGAGCTTTTAAATTTAAAATGATTCCCTTTTTAATTGTAAAACAGTGGCACTTAACTGCTATTGATCCAGTAGAGACACATTAGGGAACAGGGTCACCATAACTGTTAATATTCACTGCTTAGTGAAAGAGCATCAAAGGACATTTTAATGTCACAGACTTTCTCAGGGAGTTTTTAAAGAAGGTTTAAATCGGCCAGCCTATGAATGAAAAGGACATGAGGTAGACAAATGTAGAAACAAATGTGATAGCAATTTTCTGCTAATCAAATCATAACTCAAGATTGATTTTTAGCAAAAGTTTATGTCATATAGATTTCCAAGGCCCGTCGACATTTAAAAGTCAGAGTATATATTTTCTATAGACTAGGACTTTTTAGAGGGTCATTCATGAGGGAATTACTGTTTACATTTCAGGACATATGTCCAAGGGAGATTGTCTTCTGGTTTAGACTATTCATGGTTGGCCAGGTGGACAACTCCCCAAGTATAGTCCTTTAGGAGAAGATATAAATGGCAAAACTCTAATGACATTTTAATATTACTGTCATTATGGTAAATGAATTACAATGTTTCCTACTTTTTAGAAACTTTTATTCAATGAATTGTTAAACCACAGGTAAATGTTTCAATTTTTAGAAACATTAAAAACATTCTTTTATATCATATACAGTCTTCTAAAGTCACAGAATGATTTTTTAAATTAGAATTTCTAAATTTGTCTTCTTCTAGAGATCTGAATTCCTCAAAAGATGTTTTAAATAATTTAAATGAAAATTGTACCAAGTTAATTACAAAAAGTAAATATATTTATTCTAAGAGGAAATGTTATCATTTCAAAGGAAATAGTAAAAAGTGATATGCAAAAAACTTTTTTCATGTTGAACAAAGTCCAATTGTTAATATAAGTTTTATCATAAATCAAAATTAGACTCCATAATTCTTAGTTTTCTTCTTATTTAATAGTTGCCTTTTCCTTTTAAAAAAATCTCAACCATTCTTTCAATTTTGTTTACTTTTGATTTTGTTTTGATAGCCTTTCTTCTACTGTTGCATTGTTGCACTGATCTTTTTCAGTCTAAGCTATTGATTCTCTTGAATGTCTTTTTCAATTCTCTAGATTAGAAAAATCATTTAGCAATTTGAAAGACTTTAGACATTACTTTGTCCCAACTCTCCATTTTAGAAAGAAGGAAGTTTAACTTAATTAACAAAAGATTTAAGTGACTTGTTCAAGGTTACAAATATAGCAAATAACAAAATTGAACTCAAACTTAGATCTGTTGAGTTCAAATTCATGTTTACATGTTTCCACACTGTATCTAGGTTTGCAATATTATCATGTGATTTATCCATATTATAATAAATATACATATTTCCTAATGAAGTAACTAGGAAAGAACACATAAAATATAGTACACACTATAAAACTTTTATTTACTGTCTTAAGGTCTAAAAAGTACTTTGCATACATAATCTCATAGTTGAGCAGGGTAAGCATTTAACTGAAGTTTATAGAAATAAATGACTTGTAGACTGAGGTCATAAAATAAACTAGTATCAAGGTGGGGGCTCAAGTATAGGTCTTCAATTTCAAATTCCCCATAATTCAAGATATGTTTATTTACATTTGGTTTTATGATTTAATTCAGGGGATGTCAGCTGCATGACAGGTCACAACATTTAAGAGTCTTTGTTCCCCATCTATATAAAGTCACAGGGTCAGACTAGAAGATATCTAAAGTCCCTTCCTTGAAATTCTAAGAGTCTACATTACGTGCGTGTGTGTGTGTGTGTGTTAAATGACCTAAGCTTTAAAATAAAATATTATTTTTATTTTAATTATCCTGATGTTTTAGAAAAACTAAAGGGAATGTTGTTTAATTTGAAATATCTAAATATTAAACAACCTTCTCATTTTGCTCTGCATAAAATAAACCTTAGAATCAAAGCAGGCCATGATTCCCTAAGATACATTCCCTATATAGGAATTGCCTTAAAGCCAAATTAATAGAACTAACTCCCCCCTCACTTTAAAGATAGCTGCTCATTTATCTAAGGGTTTATTCCTTTTTTTCATAAAAGTAATGGTAAAGCCTAATGGATACAAAACACAGCTGGGGGTTTGGAGACAGAAACATTATTGATTTTGTTCTGCAAAGAGGTCACATTGAGAAAATGGTATCAAGTCTGAACGGGAAAGGTGATGACTTCAAGCTGCATTTCAGTTGTATTTGTGACATGCAGTCAAAAAAATAAATCTCTCTCCTTTACTCCATTTCTTTTACCATCAACTTTCCTTTGGCAAACTGTCTAAGCTCTTTTCTTCCTGCAGAGAAACATCAATTCTTTCTAGAAGCACCTTTCTCTCCATTACTCTTTATCATTCCCTCCATTTTTCTTTCTCTGCCTGTCTCTCTTGTCTAGAGACATAAACTTTTTTGTCTCTGTGTCTCTTTATGTGTATGTATATGTGTATTCATTTGTGTGTGTGTGTGTGTGTAGTCTACATAGGATTCAAACTAAGTCATTATAATTCCAAGTATAGCAGTTATTCTACTATATCATGCTGTCTCTTGTTCAGTCATTTTCAGTCCTATCTTACCCTTCAGGAAACTTTTGAGGGTTTTCTTGGCAGATACTGTAGTATTTTGCCATTTCCTTCTGCATCTCATTTTACAGATGAGAAAACTGAAGCAAACAGGTTAAGTGACTTGCCCACAGTCACACAGTTAACAAGTGTCTGAGATTGCACACACGCACACACGCACACACACACACACACACACAAATGTGTGTGTGTACTTGTATGGATATTATATATAGATATCTAGAGAGGAAGAAAAAGAGACACACATTTTATGCTTACAGTAAACAATTTATACATGGACTTTCACTCACAGGATTTATTTAGGCTTTGCTAATGTTCCCAAAAGAGGTTGGATAGAATAAAAACAAAGGGATAGGTAGAGGGGTTGACCTTGTCAGAGAGAAGGGTCAGCTTTTCCTCAAAGACTGGGACCAGGAAATAATGAATGACATAGCAGTTAAGGTGAATTTTGAGTTGTGCAGTTGAGAACAAAAGAGACTTATTATCATTGTAACTTTTTTTTTTCTTCAAAGTAAAAGTGAGAGAAAAATATTGATATAAGTTGCTTTAGGAGAAAAGAAATTTAAATAACTTCTGTGGAATGGGTGGTGGAGAATCACTTAGAGTAGAATAAAAGGACTGTTTTGTAGCAATTCAGCATGTGAACAAATGATGTGGATGCATAACCCAGTCTTTGTACTTCTGTGATTTTCTGTGGAGTGTTCAGTAGTATATAAGAAGAGGTAAATAAGGCAGAAGTTAGGTTTAATTAGCAAAGAATTTGGTTAATTCTTAACAGTGATAGGACAGGAAAACATTTCAAGAAGGATTCATGGGTAGTGGATAGCTTATTGCTGAGCTGGGCAACAAGTTCAAGAATGTAGAAAAGTGATATGACAGCAAAAAGGATGGATTTAAAGAAATAGAAAAGGGAGAAGAGCCAAGAAATCATGTTGAATATAGAAAAATAAATTAAGTGAAATGAAGGAGATGAAGAAATAGGAAGTCAAACAGAGAGAGGAATTTCAGAATTCTCTATTCACAGTTACATGTACTCTGTAGAGCTAATATATGAGCCTTTCTCTGAGAAATCTGAAGTAAAGTGAGAATGTAGATCATACTATTTTCCTAAATTTTCTTTATGGAAAGATGTTATGAGATTTTTTTTTACTGAGAAGTATTCAGTGTTTCAAAACAAAATACACCAAATAAAGATATAAAAACAAATACACCAACTGAGGGAAAAGATCATGGAAATTGTGTGAGTTGCTAAACTGAAAGATAAGAATGATTGACGCAAGACATATATGTTTTTTAATAACTCTAGGAAATCAGAGCAAGACTTGGTGGGAGAAAAAAAAAGATTGTCAACTGAGTTCTGAAGTACTGAAGTAATAACAAGAAAATGATTGGGAACTTATAGTTCCTAGACAAGGATTTTAATTAGGTGAGATAGATGATAGATAGATAGATAGAAAGATGAACTGATGAGATGGATGGGTGAATGGATGAGTGGATGGGTGGGTACATGAGTGGATATTTGGATTGATAGTGAATAACAAAGGGGAAAAGTTTTTCAAATAATGGTGATGGAAAGACAATATAAACATGGCAATGAGGAGTCTAGAATCTAATTACTTCTTCCTCTATATTAGAAGACATGAAAGCACCCAATTCTAGAGACAGTGACCAGTAAAAAAGTGCTTGAATTTCTTTTAATGCAAAAAGGAAGAAAGAATATGAAAAACAAGGATAGAAATATACTTGGAACAAGCTTATTTAAGACTGTTTCACAAACATCCTAGAGATATGACCTCATTCATACTTTAATTGCTGCTGAATATCACTAGCATGTGTACTGCTTTTCAAATTTTCCAAACAAAAAAAAAAAGCAAGTTTGATTGAATAGGCATCAGAAAATATTCAGAATCAGAAAAGGGCATGGCTTTTCTGAGAGACACTCAAGGCAATGGCCCAAACTTTAACTTGTGTTCTAATATTACACAAATCTGTCTATTGCTTTGGAATGGAAAAAAGGTCTAGCAGGGCAAGACTAGATAATTTCCTTCTTTTACAAAAAAAATAGAAAAAGTGAAATCATTTTGGAATTATTATACATGTATCATTGATATGAACTAAAGATAATTACTATCATTAACATGCATAATTATTGACTATATATTGCTAAAATGGTCTTTCAAGAATTTCATATTGCTCAAGCTGATCATTTGCTTATTACTAAAGCACTATACATCATTCTTTTAAGAGGCAGAGTATCTTCAAATTTTCTAATTCTAGACCTTGGGATAGCGAGTTGTGAGTGGGAACACTGATTGAGGGAAAATACCACAAAGTTGATTTGCTTGTGTGATCAGTATGGGGGGCAATAGTACAGTCTAATAACTTGCTGGACAGCTGGGTGAATTAAATAATTTCTAGTACACAACTTAGTCCCATGTATGCATTTACCTGAGTCTAGTAGCTTTACAAGTCCATTTAGTCTCTTTTAGTTCCTTTCAAGGAGATTTGCATTTTGGTTTCAATAGTTTCTAGTTTTCACAAATTGTGGCAGGTAAGTGGTAGTGAAAAGAACACTACTCTTACAATAAGGAAAAGATCTCTGTTCAAATCCCATCTCAGACACTTACTAACTACATGATCTAGGAAAAGTCACAAAAACTCTCATTTTAAGGGAATAATAATTGCATAGGTTTATAAAAGCACCTATCTTATAGGATTACTGTGAGGATAAAATGAGATAATATTTGTAAAATGCTTTGCATATATTAAAGCACTGCATAAATTATCATGTGGGCATCTAGATAAAACGAGGAGTTCAATTCTTCATTTTTAAAAAAGTCTAAATTCTTGGTGGTATGAGAGAAGGATTGTAAATGATAATGGAATAACAGTAGAGATATAATTGATCAGGTGAGTGATTATCCTAGACCATCTATCCAAACATATTGGGATTTGCAACACAATGGAAAGAATGGTCTAGTAATATAATGTCAATTTAAGAAGAGATTGTAAGGAATAAATGAAAAGAAAAATGAGTATTAAGCCCTTATCTATGCCAAATACTATGATAAATGCTCATACAAAAAATATAGCTCCTGCCTTTAAGGATTTTACATTCTAATAGAAAGAACCAACAAATATAAGGGGGGGGTGTAGATATTTTGGCATTTTGATTGGGAAAGATACCATAGTAGTGGCACAGAAAGTAGATTGATGCAGCCTTCTTTTAAGTAATAGTAGTACTGATATGATCATGGCTCTAAAACTAGAAAGGAAAGATGAAAGGAAGGAAAGATATAAATCAGATGACAAGAAAGCTGACACACAATGTAGGAGAAAAGTCATGACTGGCCTTTTTCTGAACTCTTCCCCTGTCCTCAAATTAACAGCAAATTAAGCATCTGAATTGGTTTTGGAGTGTTAGAACCCTCAAATATTTGGAGTGTAACAAATTTCCAGCAGAAGATAATTCGGAAGGACTTCAGAGAAGGATTGTTTCAATCAGGCAAGGAGGGAGTCTGGCTAAGTACAGGCAGCCAAGTGCAGGCAGTGCAGAGACTCAGGGTAGTGTGGGCTCCACACCAGGTAATATACTAGGAGGAATCAACAATTTTGTTGGCCACTCTGTTGTTAGGATTCTTACAAGGTGCTAAGTAAGTAGAATTGAGGAGACAGTGGTGAAATCTAGTTTAGCATTGATTATTACAATCAATGCTACAACAAATAATGGTTTCCTAGTGATATAATGATTGGTGTATAATCAGTGTGGTATATATAAGGAGGAGCTGTCAGGGATAGAAAGGAAAAGCGCACTAGAAGCTTTTTGAGGCTGAGACAGATTCATTCCATCTTCCACCTTGGTTGTGGCTGGAGGTTGAAGTTGGCAGAGGCAAAAGACTAGCGGCAGGAGCTCTCAGAACCTGAGAGATAGGCTTCTATTAAAGCTAACCCCAGGCCCCAGGAAAAGATACATGGCTTTGAAGGAGATGACAAAGGATTTGGACTTTAACTCCTGGCTGCATTTGGGGTGATTACACTGAACTGAAATGAAAGCTGCTCCCAGAAGCCCCCAAGAAACCTGAACCAGTGAACATTATATTTTAGAGAAGAAATGTACATTTTGGTGCCCAAACAGGGACCAAGAACCTGCATCCATGACCCAGAAATTAGGGTGAGTACAACAAGGAAACTTTGTTAAAGGGTTAAAATAGTATTTCAGCTAAAATGGGATAGATATTTAGAAAATAGCCTTCTTTTCCTCTTCAAGGAAAATGTGTCAAAATCTTGGTCACACTGAAAAAAAAAATCAAGGTTTAATTGTAACTTGGGAGCAGATCATTGATCTTTTAAAAACTGTACAGTACACATCTCCTTGATTCTCTAAGGAAAAAGAATTTGATCCAAATGAGTAGAAATTAGTAGGAGAGCAACTATATCAATACTACAATGAAAATGGATCTGACTCAATTTCCAAAGACACACTTAATACATATAATTTAATACAACTGGCTTTAAGATATTATATGTGTTAGAATAAGGAAAAAGAAGAAAGAACAGGAGGGGGAGGAGCCAAATAAATTAGGTGAAAAGGATGAAGACTCAGATAAGAATGGAGTTAAGTACAATTTTGAATGTGATGCTTCACAGCAGGAAAAATTAGGTCTTTCCCAATACCCTGACCTACTTCCCTCAATTAACCCTTCAGGGGTGGAGAGAGAAGGAGGAGGGGGAGAAGCAGTAACATATTCAGCATCTCCTACAGAGCAACTTATGATAAGATTACAAAAGGCATTGTTTAAGGCTAAGAGAGAAGGACAGGATATATCTAATTTAAAAATAAATGCATACTCTGTGATTGAAGAGCTTGACTCTTCAGGTCAAAAAAAAGGAGAAGATACACTCCTTTTGATTTGGAAAAAATCAAGGATTTGAAAAAGGGCTGCACTCTTTATGGGGCTACATCATCTTAGGTTAAGATGTTACTAGATAATTTGGTTTATGAAATCTTAACCTCTTGTGATTGGAAATCCATAGCAAGGACATGTTCAGAACCAGAACAAAACTTGTTGTGGCTTTTGGAATATCATGAATTATGTAGGATTCAAGCCCAATGCAATAAGCAAATTGGAGTTAATGTACAAATCACCTTTGACCAACTAGCAGGTGAAGGTCAGTATGCAGAGAATTCAGAACAGATTAATTACCCCAGAGCAGCTTATGAACAAATTGCTACTGCTGCTATAAAAAGTTGGAGTTCCCTCCCAGGGAAAGATCAAGGGGAAGCCTTCACAAAAATAGAGCGAGGTCCCAATGAACCCTTTGCAGATTTTGTGGGATATTTTCAAACAGCTATCACAAGGACCATTGGAGAAAATGGAGCTACAGAAATAATGATAAAAAACTGGCTAAGGAAAATGCTAATGGGATTTGCAGAAGAATTATATGGGGACTACATCAATATGCTTCTTTAGAAGAGATCATAAGACACTGTGCCACAGTGGGCACAAATACTTATTATACCCAGACTATGATGAACATAGGAAGACAGGGTACCTCTTGGCAAGGGGAGAGTCATTGATGTTTTCAGTGTGGAAAAACAGGACATCTGAGAGGCCATTGTAGGTATGGAGAGAGAGTAAGAAGACAGGGTGAGAGAACCTTAAAACCCTATGTCCAAAATGCCACAAGGGCTTCTACTTGGCCTCAGAATGTAGACTGACCCAGGGAAATGAAAGGTGGGGCCCAGCTCCAAGATATCATATGAAAGAGATGTGGGGTATGATGGCAGCCAAGGTGCCTTCCCCTTTAGAAGTTCAGGACTCTGATGTGATCAATCAGCTGAAAAGCAATCACATGGCAGAAAGGGATTACAATTGGGGAGAATACAGGCTTCTTAACCCAACAGAAGGGCAGTGTCTAGTGTGAACAGCTCCAATATGATGAGCAGCTCCAGTGTAATTACCAGGGGATGAGGAGAGATTTAGAAAGTGGTAAATAGAAGGGACAAGATAGGTTAACTGCTTGGGAGAAAGGGTTTGCTTGTATTTCTACTGATGGAGAAGGAATCAGATGGGGGCCAACAAGCCATATTTGCCTCGTCCATCAGAGAGAGACAGAAAAAAGAGAAAAACCTTGAAACAAAGGAGAAGATCTAAAAAAAATCAGCTTGGCTGATAATGAGGCTGTTGCAGGACTTGAAATACAGCAGGAATCGTTAGATTCCTTGAGATGAAAAATTGTTCATGAGACTATTGCAGGACTTTCAAAACTTTCAGGAATTATTGGATTCCTGGCACATGAAGTAATGGACAAAAGATTCCTTCTGGAATATTTCTAGGACTTACAGATGTGTATAATTCCTCATGTTATTTGTTACATCACTACAATCCTGTGTTACTATGTGCTTATGTAATTTATGTAATTATGTGTAATGCCTCCCATATTGATGGATTTATGTATACCTGTTTCAAGTGAGTCCCTTCAGAAACCCACTAATTTGATTTGATTTCCCATTTCCATTGGTGTTTTCATCGCCCTTTCTTAGATGTCAGAGAGGGCATGATCACCTCTTTTTATGGTGTTTTTGCTCATTTTTGAACAGTCAGGGAAGGCATAATCACTTTCTTTTTTAGGGTCCTCACATCCTTGAAAAGTCAGAGAGCTCATGACCACCTATGTTCTAAAAACAAAAGAAAGCTGGAGATGTAAGGATTCTTACAAGGTGCTCAGTAAGTGGAATTGATGAGACATTGGTTAAATCTAGTTTAGCACTGATTTAATCCTATAACGAATAATGGTTTACTAGTGATATAATGATTGGTGTATACTCAGTGTGGGATATATAAGGAGGAGCTGTCAGGACCAAAAAGGAGAAGTGCACAAGAAGCTTTCTGAGGCTGAGACAGATTCATTCCATTTTCCACCTTTGTTGTGGCTGGAGGATGAAGCTGGCAGAGACATTTTAATTGTTAATGGGAATGGGATAAACTCTCTCATAAAACAGAAGCAGATAGTAGACTGGATTAAAAGCCAGAATCCTAAAATAGGTTGTTTACAAAAAACACTTTTAAAGCAGAATGATACATACATAGTAAAGGTAAAACACTGGAGCAGAATCTATCATTCTTCAAGTGAAGTAAAAAAAAAAGTAGGGGTAGCAAACACAATCTCAGATCAAGCAAAAGCAAAAATAGATCTAATTAAAAGAGATAAGTAAGGAAATTAAATCCTATTTAAAAGTAGCTTAGAATATGAAATATCAATATCAATACTAAACATATACATACCAAGTAGTATAGCATCCAAATTCATAGAGGAAAACTTAAGAGAGGTTCAAGAAGAAACAGACAGCAAAACTATACTAGTGAGGGATCTCAAACTTCCTCTCTCAGTGCTAGATAAATCAGACCACAAATTAAATAAGAAAGAAGTTTTTTTTTTCATTATAGTAACTTTTATTGACAGAATCCCTGCCAGAGTAGTTTTTTTTTTTTACATTATTTCTTGCACTCACTTCTGTTCGGATTTTTCCCCTCTCTCCCTCCACCCCCTTCCCTAGATGGCAAGCAGTACTATATATGTTGAATATGTCCTGGATACAATAAAGGTGTGCAGAACCAAACAGTTCTCTTGTTGCACAGGGAGAATTGGAGTCAGAAGGTAAAAATAACCTGGGAGGAAAAACTAAAATGCAAACAGTTTACATTCATTTCCCAGTGTTCTTTCTTTGGGTGTAGCTGCTTCTGTCAATCACTGATCAATTGAAACTGAAGTAGGTCTCTTTGTCAAAGAAAACTACTTCCATTATAATACATCTTCATATAGCATCGTTGTTGAAGTATATAATGATCTACTGGTTCTGCTCATTTCACTTAGCATCAGTTCATGTAAGTCTCTCCAATCCTCTCTGTGTTCATCCTGCTGGTCATTTCTTACAGAACAATAATATTCCATAACATTCATATACCACAATGTACCCAATCATTCTCCAATTGATGGACATCCATTCATTTTCCAGTTTCTAGCCACTACAAACAGGGGTGCCACAAACATTTTGGCACAGACAGGTCCCTTTTCCTTCTTTAGTATCTCCTTGGGGTATAAGCCCAGTAATAGCACTGCTGGGTCAAAGGGTAGGCACAGTTTGATCACTTTTTGGGCATAATTCCAGATTGCTCTCCAGAATGGTTGTATTCGTTCACAAATCCACCAACAATGCATCAGTGTCCCAGTTTTTCTGTATCCCTTCCAACATTCATCATTATTGTTTCCTGTCATCTTAGCCAATCTGACAGGTGTATAGTGGTTTCTCAGAGTTGTCTTAATTTGCATTTCTCTGATCAATAATGATTTGGAACACTCATATGAGTGGTAATAGTTTCTATTTCATCATCTGAAAATAGTCTGTTCATATCCTTTGACCATTTATGAATTGGAGAATGGCTTGGTTTCTTATAAATTAGAGTCAGTTCTCTATACATTTTGGAAATGAGGCCTTTGTCAGAACCTTTAACTGTGAAAATGTTTTCCCAGTTTGTTGTCGCTTCCCTTCTAATCTTGTTTGTATTAGTTTTGTTTGTACAAAAGCTTTTTAATTTGATGTAATCAAAATTTTCTTTTTTTTATATTAAAATATAAATTAGATACACAATAAGTATACATGACCAAAACGTTATTTTGCTGTACAAAAAGAATCAGACTCTGAAATATTGTAAAATTAGCTTGTGAAGGAAATCAAAAATGCAGGTGTGCATAAATATAGGGATTGGGAATTCAATGTAATGGTTTTTAGTCATCTCCCAGAGTTCTTTTTCTGGGCATAGCTAGTTCAGTTCATTACTGCTCCATTAGAAATGATTTGGTTGATCTCGTTGCTGAGGATGGCCTGGTCCATCAGAACTGGTCATCATATAGTATTGTTGTTGAAGTATATAATGATCTCCTCGTCCTGCTCATTTCACTCAGCATCAGTTCGTGTAAGTCTCTCCAGGCCTTTCTGAAATTATCCTGTTGGTCATTTCTTACAGAACAGTAATATTCCATAATATTCATATACCACAATTTATTCAGTCCTTCTCCAACTGATGGACATCCATTCAGTTTCCAGTTTTTAGCCACTACAAAAAGGGCTGCCACAAACATTCGTGCACATACAGGTCCCTTTCCCTTCTTTATAATCTCTTTGGGATATAATCCCAGTAGTAACACTGCTGGATCAAAGGGTATGCACAGTTTGATAACTTTTGAGCATAGTTCCAAACTACTCTCCAAAATGGTTGGATTCGTTCACAACTCCACCAAAAATGCATCAATGTCCCAGTTTTCCCGCATCCCCTCCAACAATCATCATTATTTTTTCCTGTCATCTTAGCCAATCTGACAGGTGTGTAGTGGTATCTTAGAGTTGTCTTAATTTGCATTTCTTTGATTAATAATGACTTGGAGCATCTTTTCATATGACTAGCAATAGTTTCAATTTCTTCATCTGAGAATTGTCTGTTCATATCCTTTGACCATTTTTCAATTGGAGAATGGCTTGATTTTTTATAAATTAGAGTTAATTCTCTATATATTTTGAAATGAGGCCTTTATCAGAACCTTTGACTGTAAAAATATTTTCCCAGTTTATTGCTTCCCTTCTAATCTTGTCTGCATTAGTTTTGTTTGTACAAAAACTTTTCAGTTTGGTATAATCGAAATTTTCTATTTTGTGATCAGTAATGATCTCTAGTTCTGCTTTGGTCATAAAGACCTTCCCCTTCCACAGGTCTGAGAGGTAAACTATCCTGTGTTCCTCTAATTTATTAATAATTTCATTCTTTATGCCTAGGTCATGAACCCATTTTGACCTTATCTTGGTGTACGGTGTTAAGTATGGATCAATGCCTAGTTTCTGCCATATTAGTTTCCAATTTTCCCAGCAATTTTTATCAAACAGTAAGTTCTTATCACAAAAGCTGGGATCTTTGGGTTTGTCAAAGACTAGGTTGCTATATTTGTTGACTGTTTTATCCCTTGAACCTAATCTATTCCACTGATCAACTAATCTATTCCTTAGCCAATACCAAATAGTTTTGGTAACTGCTGCTCTATAATATAATTTTAGATCTGGTACAGCTAAGCTCACCTTTCATTTGATTTTTTTTTTCATTAATTCCCTTGAAATTCTTGACCTTTTGTTTTTCCATATGAACTTTGTTGTTATTTTTTCTAGGTCATTAAAATAGTTTTTTGGGAGTCTGATTGGTATAGCGCTAAATAAATAGATTAGTTTAGGTAATATTGTCATCTTTATTATATTTGCTCGCCCTATCCAAGAGCATTTAATATTTTCCAATTGGTTAGATCAGACTTAATTTGTGTGAAAAGTGGTCTGTAATTTTGCTCATAAAGTTTCTCCTCACCATCATCTTGTCCAGAAGCAAGAAAGAAGTTAAAGAGGTAAATAGAATTTTAGAAGTTATGTATGATAGATCTTTGCAAAAAGTTAAATAGAGACAGAAAGGAGTATATTTTTTCTTGGTAGTTCATGGAACCTATATAAATTGACCATATTTTAGGGCACAAAATCAAATTCAGAAAGACAAAAATATTAAATGCATTTTTTTCAGATTGCGATGCAATAAAAGGTACATTCCATAAAAGGCAAGGGAAAGTAGAACAAATGTTAATTGGAAATTAAATAATCTAACCTTGAAGAGTTAATGGTAAAACAGCAAATCATGACCAGAATAAATAATTCCATTCAAGATAATTACAACAATGATACAACATACCACAATTTGTGGGATGCAACCAAAGTGTTTATTCAGGTAAATTTTTTATGTCTAGATGCCTACTTGGATAAAATAGAAAAAAAAAAGTGAAGATGAATGAATTGGACAACTGAAAAAGCTAGAAAAAGAATAAATTAAAAACCACCAATTAAAGACCAAATTTGAAATTCTTAAAAGTTGAGATTTATAAAACTGAAAGGGAAAAAACTATTGAATTAATAAATGAAACTGAGTTGGATTTATAAAAAAAAACCCACAAAATGGATAATCCTTTAGTTAATTTGATTTAAAAAGTAAAGAACAAAATCAAATTGTTAGTCTCAAAAATGAAAAGGGAAAATTTTCCACCAATGAAGAGGAATCGAAGCAATAATTAGGAATTATTTTGCCCAAGTATATGTCCAAAAATTTGATAACTTTAGTGAAATGGAGGAATACATACAAAAATATAGATTGCCCAGATTAACATAAGAGATAATAAATTATTTAAATGGTCCTATTTTAGAAAAACAGATAAATAAAATAGAACAAGCTATTAATCAACTCTGCAAGAAAAAAAAGTCTCTAAGTCCAGGTGGATTTACTTGTGAATTCTACCAAACATTTTAAAAAATTAATTCCAATATTAGAGAAACTATTTCAAAAATTAGGGAAATAAGGAGGCCTTTGCAAATTCCTTTTATGACACAAAAATGGTACTGATAAATAAACCAGGTCAGATGAAAATAGAGAAAGAAAATTATAGACCAATTTCCCTAATGAATATTGATGCAAAAATCTTAAATAAAATATTAGCAAAGAGATTACAGAAAGTCATTTCCATGATAATACATTATAACCAATTAGGAATTATACCAGGAATGCAGATCTGATTCAATAGTTATGAAAACCATTTGCATAATTGACTATATCAATAACAAAACTAACAAAAATCATATGATTATCTCAATAGATACACAAAAAGCATTTTATTAAATCCAACCCACATTCCTATTAAAAACATTAGAGAATATAGAAATAAATGGAATTTTCCTTATAGTGATCAGTAGCATCTATTTAAAATCATCAACAAGCATCACATGTAATGGGGAAAAATGAGAACCATTCCCAATATGATCAGGGATAAAAAAAGGTTATCCCCTATAACCATTACTATTCAACAGTGTAGTAGAAATATTATCTTTGGCAATAAGAGAAGAAAAAGAAATTAAAGCATTTAAAGTAGGTAATGAGGAAACCAAATTATGACTCTTTTTTTATGTTGGTATGGTTATATTATGTTATGTCATGTTGGTATATTTATGTTATGATAGTATATTTAGAGAACCCTAGAAAATCACCTAAAAAACTACTAGAAACAATTCAGAATTTTAGCAGTTTCAGGATAAAAAATAAATCCACATAATTCATTAGCATTTTATATATGCTGATATATATTTATTTATATATGCTTTATTTACTTCCAACAAAGTTAAACAACCAGACATACAAAGAGAAATTCCATTTAAAATAGCTGTCAATAATATAAAATATTTGTGTATTTATCTGCCAAGGGACAGTCCAGGACTATATGAGCAAAACTAAAAAACACTTTTCACACAAATAAAGTTAGATCTAATAAACTGGAAACATATTAAGTGCTCATGGGTAGGCCAAATGAATATAATAAAAATAACAATACTACCTAAATTAATCTACTTATTTAGTGCCATACCAGTGAAACTCCCAAGAAATTATTGTACATATCTAGAAAAAATAATAACAAAGCTCATCTGGAATGAGAAAAGGCTAAGAATTTCAAGGGAATTAATGGAAAAATGCAAATGAAGGTGCCCTAGCTTTTTGAGATTATTTGGTACTGGCTAAGAAATAAGGTAGAGTTAATCAGTGGAATAGGTTAGGTTCATAGGACAAAATTGTGATGACCGCGTATTTTAAAATCAGCTGGAGTCAGGAATTCAGGTTAAGGGAAAATCTTCAATCTTTATTCTCAGTAGAGGCAAAGAAGGATAGGAGGTAAAGGGGAATTGGAGGTGAAGGGGGGATCACAATAGCAATGTGAGAAACTGCAACAGGAAGCCAGTCATCAGTCTCTCCCCACCTCTCTTCCTGCCTCTCTCCCTCCACCCACCAAAATTGTCATTTCCTATACAACACATCAGGACTTGCACAAAGAGTGGGCAGGGGTCATTCTTTCTCCAAGCATGTATATTAATAGAATATGGTCCACTTATTATTTAGCCTCACGTGCTTTGGACCTTGGTGCATCAACTCGAGCTTCAGCCCATTACACAAAATAATCAATGGCTATATTAATCTAGTTTTGACAAACCCAAAGACCCCAGCTTTTGGGATAAGAACTCATTATTTGGGGCAGCTAGGTAGCACAGTGCAGCCTTGAATTCAGGAGGACCTGAGTTCAAGTCTGGGCTCAGACATTTAAAACTTGGACAAGTCACTTGACTTCAATTGCCTCAGCAAAAAATTAAAATAAAAAAAAAGAACTCACTTTTTGACAAAAACTGCTTTGAAAACTGGAAACTAGTATGACAGAAACCAGACACTTACCCACACCTAACACAATATACCAAGATAAAATCAAAATAGGTTCATGATTTAGACAAAAAGAATGTTATTATGAGCAAATTGGAAGAACATAGGATACTTTTCCTCTCAGATCTGTGGAGAAGAAAGGAATTTGTGACCAAAAAAGAACTGGAAATTATTATTTAACACAAAATAGATAATTTTGATTACATTAAGTTAAAAGGATTTTGTATAAACAAAATCAATGCAGGCAAGATTAGAAGGAAAGCAATATATTGGGAAAATATTTTTATATTCAAGAATTCTGGTAAAGGCCTCATTTCTGAACATATAGAGAAATTACTCAAATTAAGAAGAATTCAAGCAATTTTCCAATTGATAAATGGTCAAAGGATATGAACAGACAGTTCTCAGATGAAGAAATTAACAACATCTCTAGTCATATGAAAAGGTGCTCTAAGACACTATTGATCAAAGAAATGCAAATTACGACAACTCTGAGATACTACACACAGGAAAAGATAATGACAAATATTATAGAGAATTTGGGAAAATTGGGACTAATAATATTGTTGATGGAATTCTGAAGTGATCCAATCATTGTGGAAAGCAATTTGAAACTATGATCAAAGGCCTATCAAACATTTATCCAGTAATGTTTCTACTGGGCTTATATCCAAAAGAGATAATAAAGGAGGGAAAGAGACCCACATGTTCAAAAATGTTTGTGTGGCAGCCTTTTTTGTAGTGGCAAAAAAACCTGGAAACTGAGAAAATGCCCATCAGTTGGAGAATGGCTGAATAAGATAGTGTTTATGAATGTTATGGAATATTATTGTTCTATAAGAAATGATCAGCAGGATAATTTCAGAGTGGCCTGGAGTGACTTACATGAACTGATGCTGAATGAAATGAAGAAGAGGAAAAGTGATATGGAATGTGATAAATTACATTACATGAAGAGACCAAAAAGACCTATTACATTTGAGGGAAAGATGGAAGGCAACAAACATTGTTTGAAGTTTAATCTCATCAGATTTGGCTCAAAGAGAGAGTATTATATATATACTAAGTTTAGTATAGAAATTTGTCTCACCCCAAAGTGAAGTAGGAGGGGAAAGGGGAAAAGAAAGGGGGAGGCTAATAGAAAATAGGGCAGAAGTAAAATGAAAAAGGGATAAGAAAAGAAGAGGAGTTGAAAAAAGAAAGAATAGGTTAAGGTAGGTGGCAGTCAGAAGCAAAACACTGGTAAGGTGGGAAAGGGGGAAAGGAAAGAGAATAGTATAAAGTGAAAAGCAGGATGGCAGCAAATAGAGTTAGTAATTTTAAATGTGAATGGAATTATCTCTTCCACAAAACAGAAGCAGGTTGCCAATTTTAAGGGAATTAATGGGGAAAAATGCAAAGTAAGATGGCTTAGCTGTACCAGATTTAAAAATATAGTATAAAGTAGTGGTCATCAAAATCAATTGCTATTTCTAAGAGTAGTGGATCAGTGGAATAGATTGGTTCTCAAGACACAATAGTAAATGACTATAATAATTGGTTCACAAGAGACAATAGTCAATGACTATAATAATATAGTTGTTGGGAAACCCAAAGACCCCACTTATATAAGAACTCACTATTTGATAAAATCTAATGGGAAAATGAGAAAATAATAGGCAATGACCAACACCTAATACCTTATAGGAAGACAAAGTTGAAATGGGTTCATGATTTACACATAAATGGTGATATTCTAAGCAAATTAGGACAACAAAAGATAGTCTGTCTCTCAGATCTGTGGAGAAGAAGGAATTTATGGCCAAAGAAGAACTAAAGAACATTATGAAATACAAAATAGATAATTCTGATTATCTTAAATTAAAAAAAAAAGTTTTGTACAAACAAAACAAATGCAGTCAAAATTAGAAGGGAAGTAGAAAATTGAGAGAAAAGTTTTACATTTCTAATAAAAGTCTCATTTCTAAAGTACATAGATAATTGACTCAAATTTGTAAGAATACAAGTGATTCTCTAATTGATAAATGGGCAAAGGATATAAATGGACAATTTTCAGTTAAAAAAATTAAAGTCATTTCTTGTTGTATGGAAAAAATGCTCTAAATCACTGTGGATTAGAAAAATGAAAATTTATACAATTCTTATGTATCATTTCAATCATTTTAGATTGGCTAAAATAATAGGAAAATATTTGTCATTATATGACAAATGTTGGAGGGGATGTGGGAAAACTAGGGACACTAATGCATTGTTGGTGGACTTGTGAACTATCAAACCCATTCTGGAGAGCAATTTGGAACTATGCCCAAAGGGCATATCTTTTGATCCAGCAGTGTCTCTACTGGGCATTATGTTCCCAAAAAGATCATAAAAAAGGAAAAGGACCCACATGTGCAAAAATGTTTGTAGCAGCCCTTTTTTGTAGTGGCAAGGAACTGGAACCTTAATGGGTACCCATAAATTGGGAATAGCTGAATAAGTTATGGTATTTGAACATTTTAGAATATTATTGTTCTACAAGAAATAATCAACAGGCCAATTTCAGAAAGGCCTGGAAACACTTATGTTATTTGTAGTAGAACCAAAAGAACATTGTACATCACCACAGCAAGATTATATGATGATCAACTTGATAAAGTTGGCTCTTTTCAACACTGAGATGATGAGATGATTTAGTCTTGTGATGGAGAGAGTCATATTATGGAGATACATGTTATGTGTGTCACATAATGTGGATTATAACATATTTTTACCTTTTTATTGATGCTATTATTTGCTTACTTGTTTTTCTTTTGCTCATTTCCCCCTTTTTATCTGATTTTTTCTTGTGCAGCATGATAAATGTGTAAATGTGTTTAGAAGAATTGTACATTTTTAACCTATATTGTATTACTTACTATTTAAAGGAGGGAAATGTGGGGATAAGAGGGAGAAAAATTTGGATCACAAGGTTTTACAAGTGTGAATGTTTAAAACTATTGTTGCATGTATTTTGAAAAATAAAAAAAATTAAGAAAATAAACATTTCTTTTAAAAAGAAAACTAACAATGTTAAAAAATAAAAATATTTACAACAAATTAAGAAGAAATCATTAATTATTTTGTCCACTTATAAGCCAATTAAATTGATAGCAAATGAAATGGTGACTATTTTAATGTAAAATACCTAAATTGATAGAAAAAGAAATAGATAGTTTATATCTCAAAAAGTCAAATTGAAAAATAAATTGATGTGTATCTAATTTATATTTTAATATATTTAACATCTACTGGTTATCCTGCCATCTGGGGGAGGGGGTGAGGGGTAAGAGGTGAAAAATTGGAACAAGAGGTATGGCAATTGTTAATGCTGTAAAGTTATTCATGCATATAACCTGTAAATAAAAGGCTATTAAATAAAAAAAATTGAATAGGGGAAGCTAGGTCATATAGTAGATAGAGCACCAACCTGAAGTCAGAAGGATCTGAGTTCAAATCTGGTTTCGGACATATAGCACTTCCTAGCTGTGTGACCCTGAGCAAGTCACTTAACCCCAATTGTCTCAGCAAAGAAAAAAAAAAATATATATATATATATATATGTGTGTGTGTGTATGTGTGTATAATGGAATAACTCGAAAAAAAGTTGGACTTACAAATGGTAATAATTTAATTCATTTCAATGAGAGTGTACAAATGAACTCTCTCATTGAAATGAATTAAATTATTATTATTCAATTCTAGCATTATATAAAATGAAAAAAATTAAATAATGTATATTAGCAAATTATGTCTTCATGAAGTAAGCAAATATAGTCCTGATATCTAATCTAGGTGACGGTAAAAGAGAGAACCAAAATGAGAGAATATTATCTTTTTTTAAGGTATCAATGCAAGCATAATAAAGAAAATTTCACCAAAGAAAATATAGTAATTTATTTTAAAATATACAAGTATAACTAATTTAGATTTAAACCAAGAATACAAGTTTGATCCAATATTCAAAACTATAAACATATTTATTATTAATAGCAAAAACCAGTAAAATCACATTAACATTAACAAATAGATGTAGAAAAAAGTTATGAAAAACAATATTGTCATAAAAAGACAAAATCAAAATAATAAATTCATTATTCATTAATATGGTAAAATGAATCTAAAAAATCAACGGAAAGATTTATAACATAGCAATACTAAGGTCTTTCTAGCAGCAAATATTCCCTTTATTGCCACATATTTTTTATAATTCAGGAAATGCTACCAATATCACTGAGACACCCTCCCCACCAAAAAAATGGAGAAAAAAAATCAGTCCCTCTAGAAAAAATAGAAGCTATGTTGTAGTCTAACTATCAGTATACTCAAAAATTATACAAATACAACTATAAAGCATTCTTTACATAAACACAGATCTATATACTTGGGGAGAGTAATTGCTCCTACTTAGACCTTACCAAAATAATAAAAATAACAATATTATCCAAATTAATGCACAGATTGTCAATCAAAACTACCAAAGAGTTATTTTGTAGACTAGAAAAATAATAAAATTTATCAGTAGGAACAAAGGTCAAGAATCTGAAGGGAAATAATAAGGAAAATTGGAGAAAATGGACTACTGATATCAGATCCCCAAACTATACTACAAAGGTTTATTATTGCAATGATTTGGTACTGGCTAAAAAAATATCACTAAGGCAAAAAAATTCAGAAAAACAAGTAACAAATCACCAGAAATTTGAATACACAAGTATTTTGCATCATATACCAGAATATACTTTAAATGGAATACATGTTAAATAGACATAAAGGTAATATTATTTTTAGATAGAGGAAGAAAAAAAGATATGTTTTTCATAATTGTGGATATGCATATAATTAATGAGAAAGAGCTAAAGGAGATAAAATAGACAATTTTAATTTTAAATAATCAAATTATTTTGCAAAAATCAATACAGATATAATTTTAAGGGTGTGCTAGAATAAGGAGCAATCTTTGTAGTAAGTTGTTCTAATAAAGATCTTATAGGTAGTGAATGAAATGATGCAAATATGAAACAAGATCCATTCTCCCAAATAAAAGTTATCAGAAAATATAAACAATGATTCTCAAAAGAGATTGGAAACACTAATGGCAAAGAAAATTGGCAACTTCTGAAGGGGTTATGACAGAACATACACATAGATCTATTAGTAGAGCTATGAGAATGGTCAAACTATTATGAAAATAAATTCAATACTATACCAATAGTTTCTAAACTATGCCTAGAACTTTGATTTAATAATGTCTTTATTAATCTTATACACCAAAAAGAACAAAAGAAAAAGAAAGAATCCATATTACAAAAAGAATTATATCAATGCTTTTTGCTATGGCCAAAAATAGAACAATGTAGATTTCCATCAACTGGCAATCTCTGAACAAATTATAGTATATGCATGCAAAGAAGTATTGTATTTTAGAAAACAATAAAAGTAATAGAATCAGAAAAAAACTGAGAGGACTTAATTTTTTTTAAGTCTTTTGGACTGCAACAAGCAAAATTATACAAAGACTACAACATTGTAAAGAAAAACAACTTTGAAAGACTTGTGAGCAATAAGCAATGCAATGAACAATCACAGTTTCTTATAAACAAACCAATCTCTTATGGATTATAAAGATAATGAATTATTCTTCTTAGAATGATCAAGTTAAACTTGAAATTTAAGCAAACTATGTAGGCAGAATGGAGATTCATGGTTTCATATGTAGTCCTCTTTTTATGTGAACACTTTTTTTTTTTAACACTCGTGGCAATTTAATAAGCTACATATAATCTTCTATTAGAAACTTTTAAATTTATTATGCTTACATTAAGTATAATGATAACTTTTGCCCTAGTTCTCCAAGATAAAAAATTATAATATATAAGTATAAAATATGCAATGTATTCTACTTTCATTATGAAATTTATGTGAATTTATATACTCAAATTGCAAAAAAATATTACAAATATTTTATTTGGGATATTCTGTAGAAGTTAAAATAAGTAATCTAGCAAGATCCTATGTGCTGAAAATTATCTACTGGGCTTGTTATTAAAGTTTTTTTTCTCTTAATTTTTTTTAAAAAATAATATTTTAATAAATAAGTTAAAACTTGTTAAGGTGTTTAACACAATATAATTATTACATATCACCTAAATTTTTATATTTTTTTTATTTTGAACATTTAAAATTTTTGCTTCATATAATACATAAGTATGAGTAATATATAAATAATTCATAAGTAATAATTAATATATAAGTAATAAACTCATAATATATATGAGTAATATAAGTAATCCAATATCTGTTTACAAATTGAATTTATTTCTGTATCTTGTTTTAAAATTAAAAAAGGCTAAAAATGCTTATTCACAGTGCTACAAATCATAAAAGAATTTTACAAGATCTCTTGTGAAAAAAAGGATTTTTTAAAATTTTTGCCTGTGTAATTGATATGAATAGTCAGTTACAATTTAAATATGTACTTTTCTAGTGGCTAATGAAAAATTGTGTATTACAGGATAATATACCCAAAACTTAATTGCATACATTTCTTCTTTTAGTAACAATGCTTATATGTAAATTAACCAGGAACATCTTCAATCATTATCCTCTTCTCTTTTATCCCTAACTCTGGTTCCAACCCTATAAGAACTCTACTAAACAGTTAATCAGCATGTGTAAACTAATACATTTGAAAATATTTTAGATAGAAGAAATGTAACAGGTAAAGGATAAGTTGAAATTGGAAAAAAAATCTTATTGAGGATTTAAAATCATGATTGTCAGAAAGCCTAAAATTTTCTTTTATATATATATATAATTATAACTTTTTATTGACAGAACCCATGCCTGGGTAATTTTTTACATTATCCCTTGCACTCACTTCTGCTCCAACTTTTCCCCTCCCTCCCTCCATCTCCTCCCCCAGATGGCAAGCAGTCCTATATATGTTAAATATGTCACATTATATCCTAGATTCAATATATGTGTGCAGAACCAAATAGTTCTCTTATTGCACAGGAAGAATTGGGTTCAGAAGGAAATAACCTGGGAAGAACAGCAAAAATGCAAGCAGTTTACATTCATTTCACAGTGTTCTTTCTTTGGGTGTAGCTATTTCTGTCCATTATTTATCAGTTGAAACTGAGTTACATCTCTTTGTCGAAGAAATCCACTTCCATCAGACTACATCCTCATACAGTATTGTTGAAGTGTATAATGATATCCTGGTTCTGCTCATTTCACTTAGCATCAGTTCATGTAAGTCTCTCCAAGGCTCTCTGTGTTCATCCTGCTGGTCATTTCTTATAGAACAATAATATTCCATAACATTCATATACCACAATTTACCCAACCATTCTCCAATTGATGGGCATCCATTCATTTTCCAGTTTCTAGCCACTACAAACAGGGCTACCACAAACATTTTGGCACATACAGGTTCTTTTCCCTTCTTTGAGGTATAAGTATCTCTTTGGGGTATAAGCACAATAGTAGCATTGCTGGATCAAAGGGTATGCACAGTTTGACAACTTTTTGAGCATAGTTCCAAATTGCTCTCCAGAATGGTTGGATGTATTCACAATTCCAACAACAGTGTATTAGTGTCCCTGTTTTCCCACATCACCTCCAACATTCCTCATTATCTTTCCCTGTCATTCGAGCCAATCTGACATGTGTGTAGTGATATCTCAGAGTTGTCTTAATTTGCATTTCTCTGATTAATAATGACTTGGAGTATCTTTTCATATGGCTAGAAATAGTTTCAATTTCTTCATCTGAGAATTGTCTGTTCATATCCTTTGACTATTTATCAGTTGGAGAATAAGTCTAACCTTTTCATTGGAACAACACAAACATTTATATATAAAATATCTTAATTACATGATTATGCAGTTGATGAATAATTGCAGAAAACAGGGCAACAGGGAAGCTACTCTGGATAAAGTACGTAATGTAAATGAGAAAATGAATACTTGTGTGACCTTCCATTGTGAACTGATTTGCAGTAAAATGTGACACTTTGGAAACAATCTGATGAGAGTTCAAGAAACTGAAAGAACACTTAAAGATTGGTAATGGTCTGCATTTAATATGGTTGCTATACAAATGGTCATATAACCATAAGGGTTTTCAAATGCTACAGAAAAAAAAAAATCTATATGCTTCAAACAGTTGCCTAAAGGCAACTAAGTGACAAAGAAAATAAAATACATATGAGTGCAAATTTTGCCTCACATATTAACTTAGGACTCTATACAAATCCACAATCCCATTCCATCTCAGTTTCCTAAACTTGGAAATACAAATAATATACAATAACAACTACTGCCAGGCCTACTGTAAGGTCCAGATAAAATACTATTTTAATATGTTTAACATAGATATTTAAAGCTATTTTGCTTGTTTCCTTGCTTTCAACATGCACATGAATATTGTTGCAGAAGAAAAACATATGTTACATATTTGAACAATGATTTACTTTTTCAGACAGATTAAAGAATTTTTAAAATGAAACCCTTGGATAACTCTCATGGGTCTAGAAACATTAAATCAGAACTAAAAAATTAGTAAACTTAAGAAAGATCTCTTTTTGGAGGAGACAATTGAATTAAGCCTTGAAGGGAGCTAGGGGTACCAAAAAGTGTAATTGAGAAGGAATAGTATACTAATCATGAGGAAAGGCAAAGAATTATGAACTAGAATGTCATGGAAGAGGAACTTTTTTGTATCGCATAAGGAGAAAAGGACAATCTAGAAATAATCTAGGAAATTTTTCAATTAAAGATTCCAATGGAGCTCTGATGACAATGATGAATGCTGATTCTTACATATCTCTTTACAGTCTACAGAATAATTGAAAACAGATATAACTTGACTTATCCACAGCACATGATCTATACCTATGAACAATGAATAAAAGAATGCTTTGCATTATCATTTAACTTAAGCCATGTATCTTAAAACATGCTAGAAATTTCACCAGATAATATTAATTAAAGTAATACTAGAAAATCTATGTTATTGGTTTGACATGATATATAAAATAGCTTCATATATCTTATATTTCATGGAATATTTCAACTATTGGAACTCAAAATCCTTTTGGGAACTCCACACAAAATTGTGTCATTCATAGGTCCTTTTTATTACAATTTGAAATTGTTCCTTATCTAACTCTCAAAAATACTCTTTCATTTATTACTTTTATATCTTTATAACCTAGAATAAAAGTCTTTTATTTTTTATATGACTGGCAATGGCCTTTGTCCAAAATCAATGATATTCTTCTGAGAAATATAAATCAGTGAAATTCATCAAATTCTAGCAATTGTTTCAATTCAATAGAGTCAGCAATTTTCACATTATATATGCAATATTAAGTCTCCTTATATACCACTACCTCTCCCCCAAAAAATTCAGAATGCATATAGTTGTACAGAAATGTCCATTGCATCTCTTGCAGAAAAATTAATCTAATTCAAAAGAATAAAAAAAGAAAAACATTTTAAATCCCTTATGAGAAAGAGATCCTAAAATAAAAATTCTAAGAAACATTGAAGTGAAGTTATAGAACTGTTTGCTCAAGATAAAAATACTAGAAATGTCCAAAAAGAAACAAGTAAGAAATCAGGAAATAATAATTAGGATTACACAGGACTTAGCAGTTGCAAAATTAAAGGATCAAAGGTAATTGGAACATTATAAAAGAGCTATAATCAAGACTAACCTTCCAGGGAAAATTGAACATAATACTACAAGGGGGAAAATTCAGCCATTCAACAAAATAGAAGGATTTCAAGTTTTTTAAGGAAAAGACCAGAAATGAATAAAAAATTTGACCTCCAACTCCAAGATCCAAGAGAAATCTAAAAAGGGGAAAAGGAAAAGAAACATAAAAGATTCAGTGTAAGTGAAATGTTTACATCCTTACATAGGAAGAAGATACTTGTAATTATTAAAAAATAAGATTGAGGAAAATACGTAGTAATTATAGCTGTTAATGCAGCATGAATTGTCTAATAAAACAGAAGCAGAAAGTGAGACAATACCCATCATTTGGACAATGGCTGAACAGACTGTGAAATATGAAGTTATGGGATACTATTGTGCAATAAGAAGTGAACAGGCAGATTTCAGAAAAATCTGGAGATTTGTCCAAATGAATGGAAAGTGAAATGAGCAGAACCAGGAAAAAATTGCGCACAGTATCAGCAACATTGTGTGATGATCAATTATAAATGACTCTGCTCTTCTCAGCAAGTCAATGATTCAAAGTAGTACCAAAGTAAAGTGTTACATACATCTAGATTCAGAAGTGATGGACTCTGAATATGCATCAAAGTATATTTTTTTCATTTTAATCTTTTTTTTGCATTTTTTCCCTTTTTATCTGTTTCTTCTTTCACAACTGTGTAAATAGAAATTTGGAAATATCTTTTCCATAATAGTACATGTACATCTATGTCAATTTAGTTGCCATTTTCAAAAGAGTAGAGGGACTAAAAGGAGGTAGAAAAAATTTGGAAGTTAAAATTGCAAGAATGAATGCTAAAAATTGCCTCTATATATAATTGGGAAAAATACTATTAGAAAAGAAAAAAATGCAAAAAACATTTTGAAAATTGGTATTTTATATGCCACATAATAATTTTTGTGATTTCAGGAATAATAAAATAAATAACTGATAATGTTTAATAAAAGATGAAGCAAACCTTTAAACTGGAATGGCTTATAACTTTTTCAAAAATGTTTTTTTTTTCCAATTCCACTATTTACTTATCAGCTTTCAAAAAAAAAAGCAATTTGCTAAATCATGCAGCACACATGGCTTCGTATCTGGATCTTTCTCATTTGGATGACAATTTTCCTCTTTTTAGGAGGAGAATTTTATAATTATCTTTCATAATGTCTAAAATAAAAGAGAGATGTAATAACAAACACTTATAAAAAGAAATAGGAAGAAAACAGCAACTCTGTGCCTTTTTTCTACTTTAAAATAATTCCTAATTTTACTTAGTAAAGACAACAAAGACAGAAAGGGTATCAAGAATATGAGTTTAACCCCAAAAATGAAGAAAACAAAATAAATCTAATTCATTTCCACTTTTCAACTAGTGAGCTACTGTCATTTCTTCGAATATTAAACTCAAATGAGGAGGAAAAATATTTTCCTTAAAGCTTTGCCTCCCATTCACCGGCAAACTTCCCAAATGGCTGAAAATATTTTAATGTGATTGAGGAGGCTTCATCATTTGTTGGGAGTGGGGTGGGGGAGGAGAAAAAAAAACACCACAAAGCTAATTGTAACGCAATGGAGATGACTTCCTGCCATCCAAGAGTAGCTGGGAAAGATCTTTTATCCACAAAGACCTTAAATGAGAACTTTGAAAGGAGATGCTTTTATCCTACAGGATGGAATTTGATAACTAGATCTGTACCTCTTTCACTTGTGGGTTATTAGGTCTTTCTCACTCTTGGGATCTGTATATTGTATGGTATGGAGAGGAATAGATAGTTCCTGTCTCTGTTGTGAAGACAGTGTGGTTGAAGAAGCTCTCTTGGGATTCTTATAATGATCTGTACAGAAAACTCAAGTCTATCCTGGAGCGGGAAAGTGCATCGTTTAATGAAAACATTGTCCGTTATTAATAGAGTGATGGTGGAACTAAGGAAGAAATAAGCCTGGGGGTGAGGGGAGTCTTTGAAGATTTAGCTAAGTGTTCTTTCTTCTCTCTCTCTCTCTCTCTCTCTCTCTCTCTCTCTCTCTCTCTCTTTCCCTCTCTCTCTCTCTCTCTCTCTCTCTCCCTTTCCCTCTTCTTTTCCCTCTCCCTCTCCCTCTCTCTCTCCCTCTCTTTTATCTGCATTCCTTTTCCCTCTTTTTTCCTCATCTTCCTATCTCTAAAAATGAACAGTTAGAGTAACCTAAAGGAAAACATAGAATCAAGAAAAAGCCTAGAGCAAAAGCAAAGGTCTATGCCGTTTTTCAGAGGGGTCATTTGTAGTTCACCCAGCAAGGTTAGACAAATGACACTGCTCCAGGCTCTACATAAAGTCACTATCACTAAAAGTTAAATTTTCTTTTGAGTTATACATGTCTCAGTAATATCACATAGGGACCTGTGAGAATGTCTTGTTATTATGGTGCATTCTGTCATATGTTCTTTCTGTAATAAGCAAAATATTTCTTTGCCTTCCAAGAGTGCAACTTGCTATGGATGTTCTAGAAAATCAAATAATGTTCACTATGAGAAAGGAAAAACAAATAGAGGCTTTAAGCTTAGAAATTAAAAATAACATGCAACAGTACCCATTCTCCACCTGGAATGGTTAGCTTTCATTAACAGCTATGACACTGTTACCTAAGAGAAAGCCTTTCAGAGCAGAAATCATGCTTCTTACCCATCTGTATCAAAATATTTTGTGAAGCAAACTAAACATTGAAAACTCCGTTACTGATGCTGAGTAAAATGAGCAGGGCCAGGAGATCATTATATACTTCAACAACAATACTATATGATAATCAATTCTGATGGACCTGGCCATCTTCAGCAATGAGATGAACCAAATCTGTTCCAATGGTGCAATAATGAACTGAAACAGCTACACCCAGTGAAAGAACTCTGGGAGATGACTAAGAACCATTACATAGAATTCCCAATCCCTATAGTTTTGCCTGCCTGCATTTTGGATTTCCTTCACAGGCTAATTGTATAATATTTTAGAGTCCAATTCTTTTTGTACAGCAAAATAATGGTTTGGTCATGTATACTTATTGTGTATTTAATTTATACTTTAATATTTTTAACATCTACTGGTCATCCTGCCATCTAGGAGAGGGAGGTGGGGGGAAGGAGGGGAAAATTGGAACAAAAGATTTGGCAATCGTCAATGCTGTAAAATTACCCATGCATATAACTTGTAAAAAAAAGCTATTAAAAAAAAAGAAAACTCAGTTATTTTTTATAATGAAACCAATTATGATGAATCCATGGTAATCAAATAAAGAATGTTGAGGTATTTGTATATCCATAATTCAAAACAACTAGCTTTTTTAATAATTAAAAAAAACTTAAATAGTCAAAAAACATGTTAATCTGTGGATAGAAAGCTATTTATAACAAAAATGGAGTTAATGATATTGTAAGATCTCCTACTGAAAATATTGATTTACTTCATACAAATGAGCTACAGTTAGAAACTTGAAGATTATTTCTCCTGGTCCCCTCAGTTTAGCACTGCAAAAACTAAAGTCCAGAGAAAGAAAGTGATTGCTAAATATTATATATAGTTAGTTAACAGCAGAGATGAAATTGGAATCTTAATCATTTGACTCCTTATTCACCAGATTTTTATTTGACTCACAGAAAATCTCATGTGATAGTCTTTTTAAAAAAATCTGTTTTTAAAAAATGGACTGTATTGTGTAATTATGATAACAAAGCTTGGATCCTCAGAGAAAAGACAAAAATATGCAGCTCTATCCTTTCTTTGCAGAGGTAGGGGGCCATGGATATGAAACACTGTATATTATGAAATTTGATTGATTTATTGATTAGTTTTACTGCACAGCTTTTTTATTCTCTTTCTTTGTGATTCTTGACTCTTCATAAAGTGCTAGTATGGTACTCAGGAAATAGATGCAGGATCATGGTGGATTCCTCCCTGCCTTTCTAACTTAAAATCCATTGGATAGCAATTGATGATGCACCAAGACACGCCAAAGCATCAGAGTAGGACCTTTAATGATATCCATAGAACTTGAAAGAGTGCAGATAGGGAACTCTCCCAGTCACAAGGAAATAAATGAAATTGTAAGGAACTATTAAACTGAAATGCATGCTAATGAAACTGAAAATTTAAATAAAATAAATGAGTATAACTTGATTTAAAAATATGATGCCCTTATTAACAGAACAAGAAATCAAATTTCAAAAACAGAAATTAAGAAGGCTGTTATTGAATTCTACTCCACCCCAAACCCCTCCCCCCAAAAAAGACTTAATTGGACTTGCAAGCAAACTCTATGAAATTTTTAAAGAGAGACATACCCCTATTTTACATACATTGTCCACAGAAAATAAGGATAGATGTTATTTTTATCTGACCTCTATAAGAAGAATATGGTTTTGATGCTATAACGAGGGAGAATTAAAGTAGAAGAAAAAAATTATATATGAATATCCCAAATGAATACTGATACACACAAATATAACGTAGCTATGCAAACATACTGAAAAAAATTATTTTTATGATATGGGATTTATTCCAGGAATGAGAGCACCATCATAGAGGAGCAATAAGCATAACATTCCTATGTTATAATGCATATGTAATTTCCTGCAATGCTTTTCATCACAACTGAATTTTTCCTTCTCATCCTGTGTGACACTTGCCCATGTTCTTCCTCAAGTACACCACAGAGGAGACACATAAAGTTCCAAGGTCTCATTTCATTTTCTCTTCACATGAAAGAATACCTACTAGCTGACTTATAATTCAACTTTTGTTAACACATGGCCAACACACTTCCATTTTCAATCATATATTCAAACCTGTACAAATGATTACTTGTAAGATGTTGCAATATGCTTTTGCACTCCACAGATCTCTTTCATGTGCTCTTTGGTAATCCTCAGCATCAGTCCTTCAGAATTGTCCAAAGAATTGTAATTGTACTACATCAAGAGAAGACACTCCCTATTAGCACATACAAATAACAAAGTAATAATAAAAATTGATATAATATATAAACTGAAGGTCAAAAAAGCCTTTAACAAAATATAACATTCAATCCAGGTAAGAAATACTAAAACACATAGAAATGAGTCATTTTTTCTTTAAATAAGCAAAAAACAAACAGACAAAAAGTTGACATTATTTGCAATGGAGACAGAAGACCTTCCAAATGATAAGGGATAAATCAAGAATATTCTTATTGGTGATGTCACTAAGTAGAAAAACTGACTATACCTATAAGACAAAAAATAAGAAATTGAGGTTATAAACAACAAAAAAAGAGGTGACAAAATGCCTTTACTTTCAAATAATAAAATCATTTATTTAGAGGCAAGCTATAGTGCATAGACTAATTGTTCTGGAGTTGGAAAAAGCCTAGTTTAAATTTGGTCCCAGACTTTAACTGTGTGATCCCGAGCAAATTACTTAACTTCTGTTTGACTCATTTTCTTGTAGAGTTGTTGCAAAACTCAAATAAGAGAATACGTATAAAAAGTGTTTGGTGCAGTGTATAGCACATACTACTACTATATAAATGTCTATTATCTTTATTTAGACAAAAGATTTAATGAAAATAACAACAACCTATCCAAATCCTAAGAGAGCAAAATGTATAATAAACTCACTAGCTTCCCTGTATTTCATAATCCAAACTATATGTAGAAAAAATAAATTATATTCAAACAAAAAGATGCAATAAATCTGTTCACTCTCAGGAATTATAGAAAGGCAATTATTTAATTTATTTAATATTATTTAAATTAAATTTTATTTATTTAAACTATTTAATTTATTTAATATTATTTAAATTAAATTATTTATAATTATAAAATTGCTTTATGAAAGCAATATATTGTGATTGAGCCTGAAAAATATTTTAAATGGCAATACTATTAGATTAGTTTACTGATCTATTGTTATACTCAAACTGTCAAATAATTACTGAGACATCTAGATAGTATAGTTAGGTCCTATACCTACATTTCATAAGACCTGAGTTTGAATCCTGCTTCAGGCATTTGATAATAAGTAAATCATTTAACTCTTATCCTCATTTTCTTCATCTATAAAATGAAAATAGTATACCTATTTGAGCCTATTCACAAATATCAAGCAAAATTTTATACACATATAAATGTATAGAGTACTTTGTAAAATTTGTGCTATGTAAATATTAGCTATTATTTATTATTCATTCAACTAGAAAATAAAGATATTTCAACTGGAGAAGTAAGAGATTAAAGATATCAAGTGAAATAATGCAAAACATCCTAAAATTTAAAGCGCTAATCATCAAGATTATTTGATTATTTGGTACCTATTAAAAGGTAGAAAAGTCTATCATTGGAAGTAAATGATATCCAGGAGCAATTAAACAAGATATTCTTGTACTCAATAGATTCAATAGCATAACAGGAGAAGGCAATACAATAAAAACTGCTGAGAAACTTATAAAGCTATATGGAAGAAAATACATTTAGACCAAATTATATCACATACCACAGCAAACTGTCCATGAATATGATACGCCTGAGAAAACTTAAGGCTACTAGACCTAGGGAACACCACAAACAAGGCTGGCTACCTGGCCTTGGGAGTACCACAAACCATGCTGGCCAATCTGTTGGTGAGTACAACTCAGTGATGGGAACTAACCCAGCCATACCATTCCTCAACTGTACCTTTAAACCTGTGATATTAGCAAATCAACCTAATCTTTGTTTATCTTTTCCACAGAATTATCTCCTTGATTCTAATTTTTTGCCAGACTCCTCTGGAGCTTTAGCCTGATGTGGCACAGTGCAATTTCTTGTTTCTATCTCTTTGCTAAATTTCCTTGGAACTTTTATGTGCTTCAGTTGGTATCACAATTATACCCTTGATGCAGACTCTGCTAAATTCCTCTAGAATCAACCCACTGTCAAGCAGCATAATAAAATTTTGCCTCTTAACTTGTAGGCAAACTGTGTGTGAATTCTTCATCCAACCCATGACACTGATCAGGCGGACCCTAATCTTATTGGGGTGTCTTTCTCCTCAAGACATAATGTAACTTTAATATAAAATATTGCAACAATTTTTTTATTAATGGGAAATAGGAAGTCTTTCACAATTAAAGCTGGAATAAAACTTTTAAAACAACCTAGTAATATAAGTGATTACAGAAGATAATGCAGAGCATTTTGATTACAGAAATGTGAAAGTGTTAGGAAATAACAAATATATTTGATAAAATTGTGATATCTAAAACATATGATAAATATAAGAAATAAATTAAATATATATATACAAACTACTAACAATTACATAAAAATTCCAATATTTATATGATAATATAATAATAAAAAGATATGATGATAAATAATGATAAATGAAAGAAATACAAATTAAAATATTTCTGAAATTTCACCTCATACTCATTAGATTGATAAATATAACAAACTTTTAAAAAATAACCTTTATTTAGAATTCAATTATGCTCCCCTTTTCCCCACCCAATGTACTAAAAAGTTTTCCATAAGCATTAATTGTATGTAAACAATTATACACAGAAGATACACACAAAGAAAAACTGAAGAGTCTACAATTAAGAAATAATTTATAGATACCACTACACACCTGTCAGATTGGCTAAGATGACAGGAAAAATTAATGATAATTGTTGGAGGGGATGCGGGAAAACTGGGACATTGATGCATTGTTGGTGGAGTTGTGAACGGGTCCAACCATTTTGGAGAGTAGTTTGGAACTATGCTCAAAAGTTATCAAACTGTGCATACCCTTTGATCAGCAGTGTTATTACTGGGATTATATCCCAAAGAGATTATAAAGAAGGGAAAGGGACCTGTATGTGCACGAATGTTTGTGGCAGCCCTTTTTGTAGTGGCTAGAAACTGGAAACTGAATGGATGTCCATCAGTTGGAGAATGACTGAATAAATTGTGGTATATGAAAATTATGGAATATTACTGTTCTGTAAGAAATGACCAACAGGATGATTTCAGAAAGGCCTAGAGAGACTTACACGAACTGATGCTGAGTGAAATGAGCAGGACCAGGAGATCATTATATACTTCAACAACAATACTAGATGATGACCAGTCCTGATGGATCAGGCCATCCTCAGCAATGAGATCAACCAAATCATTTCTAATGGAGCAGTAATGAACTGAGCTAGCTATGCCTAGAAAATAACTCTGGAGATGACTAAAACCATTACATTAAATTCTCAATCCCTATATTTATGCACACATGCATTTTTGATTTCTTCACAAGCTAATTGTACAATAATTCAGAGTCTGATTCTTTTTGTACAGCAAAATAATGTTTTGGTCATGTATACTTATTGTGTATCTAAGTTATATTTTAATATATTTAACATCTACTGGTCATCCTGCCATCTAGGGGAGGGGTGGAGGGGTAAGAGGTGAAAATTGGAACAAGAGGTTTGGCAATTGTTAATGCTGTAAAGTTACCCATGTATAAATCCTGTAAATAAAAGGCTATTAAATAAAAAAAAAAGAGTTCTGATATAAAAAAGAATTCATTTTAAAGTTAACAAATTAACTTCAATTGTTGCAAAAGTTTCTGAAATGGGATGTGTAAATACATTGAGTAATTTTTTAAAGTACATAATAAATAAGTTGTTTATAATAAAAAAATAAGTATTAAAAAAAAAGAAAGAATTTATATTTTTTAAAGGGGAAAGGAAAAATTAATCAAAAACCAAATCTGGAGTTCCTCACCTATGCAAAAAGAGGGACATTCAATTCCTCAACTCTTCTGAAAGGTTATGTTTCATTATTTTAATTACACAGAATTCCATTTTTGTTGATGCTACTCTATTTGTATTGTTAGAGTCATTGTGAATGTATTTTTATATTATATAGATTATAAAGACAGATTATAAAGAAAAGCTTACTTTTCTTTTTTTTTTTTTTTTTTTTAAATTTAATAGCCTTTTATTTACAGGATATATACATGGGTAACTTTACAGCATTAATAATTGCCAAACCTCTTGTTCCAATTTTTCACCTCTTACTCCCCACCTCCCTAAATGGCAGGATGACCAGTAGATGTTAAATATATTAAAATATAACTTAGATACACATAAGTATACATGACCAAAACTATTATTTTGCTGTACAAAAAGAATCAGACTCTGAATTATTGTACAATTAGCTTGTGAAGGAAATCAAAATGCAGGTGTGCATAAATATAGGGATTGGGAATTCAATGTAATGGTTTTTAGTCATCTCCCAGAGTTCTTTTTCTGGGTATAGCTGGTTCAGTTCATTACTGCTCCATTAGAAATGATTTGGTTGATCTCGTTGCTGAGGATGGCCTGATCCATCAGAACTGGTCATCATCTAGTATTGTTGTTGAAGTATATAATGATCTCCTGGTCCTGCTCATTTCACTCAGCATCAGTTCGTGTAAGTCTCTCCAGGCCTTTCTGAAATCATGCTGTTGTTCATTTCTTACAGAACAGTAATATTCCATAATTTTCATATACCACAATTTATTCAGCCATTCTCCAACTGATGGACATCCATTCAGTTTCCAGTTTCTAGCCACTACAAAAGGGCTGCCACAAACATTCGTGCACATACAGGTCCTTTCCTTCTTTATAATCTCTTTGGGATATAATCCCAGTAGTAACACTGTGGATCAAAGGATATGCACAGTTTGATAACTTTTTGAGCATAGTTCCAAACTACTTCTCCAAAATGGTTGGATTGTTCACAACTCCACCAACAATGAATCAATGTCCCAGTTTTCCCACATCCCTCCAACAATCATCATTATTTTTCCTGTCATCTTAGCCAATCTGACAGGTGTGTAGTGGTATCTTAGAGTTGTCTTAATTTGCATTTCTCTGATTAATAATGACTTGGAGCATCTTTTCATATGACTAGAAATAGTTTCAATTTCTTCATCTGAGAATTGTCTGTTCATATCCTTTGATCATTTTTCAATTGAGAATGGCTTGATTTTTTATAAATTAGAGTTAATTCTCTATATATTTTGGAAATGAGGCCTTTATCAGAACCTTTGACTGTAAAAATATTTTCCCAGTTTATTGCTTCCTTCTAATCTTGTCTGCATTAGTTTTGTTTGTACAAAACTTTTCAGTTTGGTATAATCAAAATTTTCTATTTTGTGATCAGTAATGATCTCTAGTTCTGCTTTGGTCATAAAGACCTTCCCTTCCACAGGTCTGAGATGTAAACTATCCTATGTTCCTGTAATTTATTAATGATTTATTTTTATGCCTAGGTCATGAACCCATTTTGACCTTATCTTGGTGTAGTGTTAAGTATGGATCAATGCCTAGTTTCTGCCATATTAGTTTCCAATTTTCCCAGCAATTTTATCAAACAGTAAGTTCTTATCCAAAAGCTGGGATCTTTGGGTTTGTCAAAGACTAGGTTGCTATATTTGTTGACTGTTTTATCCCTTGAACTCTACTCTATTCCACTGATCAACTAATCTATTCCTTAGCCAATACCAAATAGTTTTGGTAACTGCTGCTCTATAATATAATTTTAGATCTGGTACAGCTAAGCCACCATCATTTGATTTTTTTTCATTAATTCCTTTGAAATTCTTGACCTTTTGTTTTTCCATATGAACTTTGTTGTTATTTTTTCTAGGTCATTAAAATAGTTTTTTTTGAGAGTCTGATTGGTATAGTACTAAATAAATAGATGAGTTTAGGTAATATTGTCATCTTTATTATATTTGCTCGCCCTATCCAAGAGCATTTAATATTTTTCCAATTGGTTAGATCAGACTTAATTTGTGTGAAAAGTGGTCTGTAATTGTGCTCATAAAGTTTCTGATTTTCCCTTGGCAGATAAATTCCTAAATATTTTATATTATCAGTAGTTACTTTAAATGGAATTTTCTTTGTAACTCTGACTGTTGGATTTTGTTAGTGATATATAAGAATGCTGATGACTTATGTGGGTTTATTTTATAACCAGCAACTTTGCTAAAGTTGTGGATTATTTCTAATAACTTTTTAGCAGAATCTCTGGGGTTTCTAAGTATACTATCATGTCATCGGCAAAGAGTGATAATTTGGCTTCCTCATTGCCTATTCTTATTCCTTTAATCTCTTTCTCAGTTCTTATTGCTATAGCTAGCGTTTCTAATACAATATTAAATAGTAACGGTGATAGTGGGCAACCTTGTTTCACTCCAGATCTTATTGGGAATGGTTGCAGTTTGTCTCCATTACATATGATGCTTACTGATGGTTTTAAATAGATGCTGCTGATTATTTTAAGGAAAGGTCCATTTATTCCTATACTCTCAAGTGTTTTTAATAGGAATGGATGTTGGATTTTATCAAATGCTAAAAGCTTACTTTTCTTTACATGAGTTCTGCAGCTAATCATTTTCATTATTTCTTATAATGCACTAAAATAGCTGCAATTTGTGTAGCTATTCCTCAATCTATGCATAACTAGTTCATTTCCAAGTCTTTGCTACAACAACTACAAAAAAAAATACCATTATAAATATGTTGTTGTATTTGGAGACTTTTTTTTTTTTTTTTAGCACTGTCTACCTTTGAATATATTCCTACCAATGGGATCTCTGAGTGAAAAATAGGATCATTTTAGTCATTTGTTCACAAAATTCCAAATTACTTAGTAGACCTCATCATATGAGTTAACCATTCTTTAATTTAGTTAGAATTGTCACCTTTATTTTATAGGCTTGGTCTACCCATGAACAATTAATAGCTTTCTTCTTCCTTAGTTCTGACTTTATTTGTATGAAAAATGATTTGTAATTATGTACATATAACTTCACATTTGTCTTCACAGATAGACTTCTAAGTATTTCATATTGTTTTCAATTATTTTAAAATGTATTTTCTCTTTCTATCTCTTACTGGAGTTTTTTGGTAATATATAGAAATTTTAATGAGGTATGTGGATTTATTTTATATACTGTTAATCTGCTGAAACCATACATTATTTCAATTAGTCTTCTAATTGATTGTCAAGGACTCTAAACATATCATATTGTCTAAAAAGTGATAATAGTTTAAACATTTCATTGTCTATTCAGATTTCTTTAATTTTTTTGTTATATTGCTATAGCTAACATTTCAAGAATATTAAATGATAGTTATGATGATGATGATGAGTATCCTTTCAGCCTTAATAATTTTGGAAAAACTGCTAGTTCATCTCCATTACTTATAAGGCTTGCCAATGGTTTTAGATAGTATTATTTATCATTTTAAAGAAAGTGTCATTTATTCCTATGCTCTCTAGTGGATTTTAATAGGAATGATTGCTATATTTTGCCAAAAGTTTTTGTTTTTATATCTATTGAGATAATTATGATTTATCTTGGCTTGGCTATTGATATGGTGGACTATATTGACAGATTTATAAATACAGAACTAGCCCTGCATTCCTAGTATAAATCCCAACTAGCCATATTGTATTCACTTTGTGATATATTGCTGTAACTTCCTGGTAATTTCTGATTTAAAATGTTTGCATCAAATTGGGCTATCTACAATTTCTCTGTTTTTGATCTTCCTGGTTTGGATATTATTTTATTTATTTTATAAAAGGAATTTGCTTAAAAAATCTTCTTTGACTATTTTAGCAAAATAGAATCCAGAAATTAATTATTATTTAAATGTTTAGATCCATCTGATCCTGGAGATATTTTCTTATGGGACTTGTTCATGGCTGATTCAATTTTTATCTAAGAGAAAAGATTTTTTTAAAAAAAGCATTCTATATTCTCTTCTGTTATTCCTGACAGCATTTTAATAAATATTCATTCATTTTATTTACATTGTCAAATTTATTGATATGTAATTGAGCAAAATAATTCCTACTAATTGCTTTAATTTTAGCTTTGTGATGGTGAATTCACACTTTTTGACACTAATAATTTGATTTTCTTTCTTTTTTTCTTTTTTTAAATCAAATGAACCAATTGTCTACTATTTTACTATCATTTTTTTCATAAAGTCAGTTTCTAGTTTTATGTACTAGTTCAATGATTTTCTTTCAATTTTATGAATGTTATCTTTGATTTTCAACATTTCTAATTTGGTTTTTAGTTAGTTATTTTTAATTTGTTGTTTTTACTGTATTTTTAGTTACATTCTTAATTCATTGATCTTAATTATGGATAGAAGCATTTTAGAAATATAAAATTTCCCCTAAAGTCTGCTTTGGCTGCATTCCATATATTTTGTCACAATGTCTTATTGTTGTCACTCCCTTTAATGAAATCATTTTTTCCTATGATTTGCTCTTTGAATCATTCATTCTTAGGATTAGATTATTGAGTTTCAAATTAATTTTAATCTATGTTTCCACTGCCCTTTATTGAATATAATTAATTGTATTTAATTTTTGTTTTTGTGTAAAGATTTGGATGTGTGAAGATTTGTTGTTGTGTGGTTTTTACTGTGACTCCATGATATTTGAATTCTTCCTTTCTGACCACTTTCCGACTGATATTTTCTCCTTGAAATGGGAACTCTGGAATTTGGCTATAATATTGCTGGCAGTTTTCACCTTGAGATCACTTTCAGGAGGTAATCAGAGAATTCTGTCAATTTCTATTTTACTCTCTGTATCTAAAAATCTGTGGCAGTTTTTCTTGATAATTCTTGAAATATGATGTCAACTTTTATTTGGAATCAGGGCTTTCAGGTAATCCAATTACTCATGAATTATCTTGCTTTGATCTATTTTCCAGATACGTTGTTTCTCCAATAAGATATTTCTAATTTTCTTCTATTTTATCATTTTTTTAATTTTGTTCCATTGTTTCTTAGTATCTTATGGAATCGTTTGCTTCTACTTTCCAATTCTAATATTCACAAAATTATTTTAAATGCATTTAATATTATACTTTTCCCAGTTACATGTAAAACAGCTGATCATCCTACAATGTTGCTGACACTTTGTACACTATAAATTCACTCTGCACCAGCTCATGTATAAGTCCAGATTTTTCTGAGAGCATACTGCTCATCATTTCCTACAACACAATAGTATCTGATCATAATCAAGTCATAGGACTGGGAGAAAGGGAAAGGGAGATGTAGAATGGGATAAATTATTTTTCATAAAGGAGACAAGAAAAACTTTCAGTTGAGGGAAAGAAGAGCAAAGGAAAGGGGAGCAAGAGAACCTTATTTTTATAAGAATTGACTCAAAGAGGTAATAACATTCACTCAATTGAATATACAGATCTATCTTACCCTACAAGAAAGTAGGAGGAAAAGGAAATAAAAGAAATGAAGGGTAGTAGAAGGGTGAACATATTGGGGGAGAGGCTAGTCAGAAGCAAAATATTTTAGAAGATAGGTTCAAAGCAAAGAAAAAATAACAGGAGAGAATGTAAGACAGAATGTAAGACAGAAGAAATACTGTTAGCAATAATTATTGTTAGCAATAATTCTGAAAAAATGGAAGCAAATTTCTCTGATAAAGGCCTCATTTCTCAAACATAAACACCTGAGTCATATTTATAAAAGAGTCAATCCTCAACTTATAAATGATCAAAAGATATGAATAATTTTCAGATGAAGGAATCACAGGTATGTATAGCCATAAGAAACATACTCTAACTCACTATTGACTGAAAAAATGTAAATTAAAACAATTCTGAGGTACTATCTTATGCCTCTTAGTTTGACTCCCTTGCTTCAGCTGATTGTAGCTGGAGTTTCAGCAGGAACTACAGAAACTATCCCCTCCTGGCCTATGTAAGAAATTTTGGGTCTGATTCTGAGAAGACTGTGATAACATTGGCTGATTAGGAATGCCAGACCCAGGGGGGGCGGAGCCAAGATGGCCGAGAAGACACACGCAACTTTCTAAGCTCTTCTCTTACCCTCTTTATCAATATTATATGGAGCCTCAAAAATAGTCTTGACTGCTACAATTCGTAAAGATAAGAAGTAGAACAACTCACCGGCTGAAGAAAATCTGCAGTCTCGCCAAAAAAGGTTGGTTCCGGGGCCAGGGGGGAGATCAGCGCAGACTGGGAGAGAAATTAAGTTCAAGTTCCAAGGAGAGTCTCAAACCGAAAGTGAAAGCACAGATCTGAGCACAAGCCCGCAGCCCCAACCCGCAGTACAGGGCTTTTCCTTGGGGCACTTGTGATCCTGCACAATAGGAGGACACAGCCCAGTTAGCCTCCAATCTGCGCAGTGGGGGGCTCGGCTTGGGGCCATAGAGCTTTTCCAGGGCCGATTTGCATCGGGCAGAGACACTGGGGCAGAGTTCAGGGCGGTCTGCAGTCTGCGGTCTGCGGTCAGCTGCTAATACTCACAGTCCCACAAGAGGCTCCGGCTTGGGGCAGTGACACTTTCAACACTTAGTCTCTAGCCGAGGGCAATCGCTAACCCACTCAGCCCTACTAAGCAGTTTGATAGCTCGGCCAGTGCTGAATCCCCTTCCTATTGGGGGAAGGGAAAACTCCACAAGGCCCCAATGGGAGCCAAAATCAGTTTCATCTCCCTGCCTGCAGAGGAAGTGGTAACCCGTGGAGACATACCCAAAATTTAAAACATGAATAAAAAGATGAAAAGAACGATCAAAGCTTCTATGAAAAAAGGGTAAGAAACCTGAAGGAACCCTCAAACAGCAAAATGCATCAGACTGTCCCCCTTAATGATGCCCTCATAGAAGAGACCATTAAAAGTCTCAAAAAGAGTTAAAGGTAAATGGGGAAAGGAAAGAAAGCCTAAAAGAGTTGCTTAGAGGCAACAACTTCCTGAAATGAATTAAAAAAGTAAAAAAAATCTCAGGAAAGTAAGAATTGTGAATTGAAAAATAAAGAATCAAGAAAGTAGGATTTTGGGAATGGAAAAGAAAAAATTTAAGAAAGAGGATCTGTGAATTGGAAAAAGAAAATAATTACTAAAAAAAAAAATTATTGAAATGGAAAAATCACAGACCAAAACAATACATTTAAAAACTTAATTGGACATATACAGAAAGAAGTAAAAAGCTAAAAGAAAATAATTTTTAAAAATTAGAACTGAACAAATAGAAACTAATGATTCATTGAAAGGCAAGAATCAGTCAACAAAAACAAAAATGACAAACTGAAAAAAAAAACCAGAATTATCTACTTGCAAAAACGAGACTTGGAAAATAGATCTAGGAGAGATAATCTGAGGATTATTACTTTCCTAAACTATGATGAAAAAAGCCTAGATAATATTTTACAAGAAATCATCAAAGAGAACTGCAGATGTAAGAACAGAAGGTAAAACATTGAAAAAGAATTATGAACACCTTCTGAAAGAAACCCCAAATAAAACCCCAAGGAAATTGGGCCAAATTTCAGAACTATAAGATTAAAAAAATTTTACAAGCAGCAAAAAAAAACCATTTAAATTGAGGTGCCACAATAAGGATCACCCAAGATCTGGCTGCCTACATTAAAGGAAAGAAGGGCCTGAATTGATATTGAAAGTCAAAGAATTGGGATGCAGCAAGAATAAACTCCCAGCTGGGACATTTTCTTCCAGGGAAGAAGATGGACATTTAAGAAACAAATGATAAAAAAAAAAGACCAAATTAAAACCCCAATCAAATACTAAATTGGAAATTTAAATTAAAAGGAGAAATTAAAAAATATTGAAAGAAAAACATTGAACATTAATAAAACTAAGAGTTGGTTCATGAAAAGCCAATAAAATAGATAAGCCTTGGGTAATTTGAAGAAAAGGAGGAGGAAAAAAATTATAGTCTTAAAAAATGAAAAGGAGAACTTTCCACCAATGAAGAGGAAATTAGAGAAATAATAAGGAGTTATTTTGCTCAACTTATAAATAAATTTGATAACAATGAAATGGATGATCCTCCAAAAAACAGACGTCCCAGACTAACAGAGGAGGAAGTAAATTGCTTGAATAGTCCCATTTTAGAAAAGAAATAGAACAGGCAATTAAACAACCCCGAAAAAAATCCCCAGGACCAATGGATTTTAGTGAATTTTACCAAACATTTAAAGAACAATTGGCCCCAATGCTATATAAAATTATTTATAAAATAGGGAATGAAGGGTCCCACCAAATTCCCTTCTATGACACAACATGGTACTGATATAAACCAGGTAGGTGAAAAAGAGAAAAGAAAATTAAAACCAATCTCCCCAAATATTACAAAATTTTAAATAAGATATTAGCAAAAAGACACAGAAAATCATCTCCAAGATAATCACTATGATCAAGTAGGATTTATACCAGGAATGATGGTTCAATATTAGAAAACTATCAAATATAAATAGTTAATAACCAAATTAACAAAACCATAGATCGCAAAAGAAAAGCATTTGATAAAATCCAACATCCATTCCTATTAAAAACACTTGAGAGAAGGAATAAATGGACTTTTCCTTAAAATAATCAGCGTCTATTTAAACCACGAAGCATCATATGTAATGGGACAAACTAACTTCCCAAAAGATCTGAGGAAACAAGGTTCCACTATCACCGTTACTATTTAATATTTATTAGAAATGCTAGCTAAGCAAAAGATGAGAAAGAGATTAAAGGAAAAGAATAGGCAATGAGGAATTATCACCTTTGCCGATGACATGATGGTATACTTAGAAACCCCAAGACTTGCAAAAAAATTATTAGAAATAATCCACAACTTTAGCAAAGTTGTTGGTTATAAAATAAACCCAATAAGTCACAGATTTTTATATCATAAAAAACCAACAGTCAGAGTTACAAAGAGAAATTCCATTTAAAGTAACTACGATAATATAAAATATTTAGAATCTATTCCAAGGAAAATCAGAAACTTTATGAGCAAAAACAGACCACTTTTCAACAAATTAAGTCTTATCAACCAATTGAAAATATTAAATGCCTTGATAGGGCGAGCAAAATAATAAAGATGACAATATTACCTAAACAATTATTTATTTAGCGCTATACCAATCAGACTCCCAAAAAACTATTTTTAAACCTAGAAAAAATAACAACAAAGTTCAATATGGAAAACAAAAGGTCAAGAATTTAAGGAATTAAAAAAAAAAAATCAAATGAAGGTGGCTTAGCTGTCCAATCTAAAATTAATTATAGAGCAGGACCAAAAATTTGGTATTTAAGGAATTATTGATCAGTGGAATAGATTAGGTTCAAGGAAAAACAGTCCAAATATAGCAACCTAGTCTTTGAAAACCCAAAGATCCCAGCTTTTGGATAAGAACTTACTGTTTGATAAAATTTAAAATTGGAAACTAATAGGGAAACTAGGATTGATCCATAATTAACCGAACCAAGATAATAAAATGGGCAACCCCAAGAAAAGAATGAAATTATTAATAAATTAGAGGAACATAGGATAGTTTACCATCAGACCTGTGGAAGGGAAGGTCTTTATGACCAAAGTAGCCAGAGATCATTACTGATCACAAAATAGAAAATTTCGATTATACCAAACTAAAAGTTTTGTACAAAACAAAACAATGTAGACAAGATTAGAAGGGAACAAAAACTAAAATATTTTTTTAAAGTCAAAGGTTCTGATAAAGACCCATTTTAAAATATATAGAGAATTAACTCTAATTTTAAAAACCATTTCCAATTGAAAAATGGTCAAAGGGATATGAACAGACAATTTCGATGAAGAAATTGAAACTATTTCTATCATATGAAAGATGCTCCAAGCAATTAATCAAAGAAATGCAAATTAAGACAACTTAAGATTTACTACACACCTGCTTTGGCTAAATGACAGGAAAAAATAAGATGATTGTTGAGGGGTGGGAAAATGGGACATTGATGATTGTTGGTGGAGTTGTGAATGAATCCCCATTTTGGAGAGTAGTAGGAACTATGCTCAAAAGTTATAAACTGTGATACCCTTTGATCCAGCAGTGTTACTATGGGATTATATCCCAAAGAGATTAAAAGAAGGGAAAGGGACCTGTTGGCCTGAAGGGGCAGCCCTTTTGTGGGCAAAACTGGAAACTGAAGGAATGTCCATCAGTTGGAAATGGTTGAATAAAGGGTATATGAAATTATGGAATATTACTGTTCTGTGAAAACCAACAGGATAATTTCAGAAAGGCCTGAGAGACTTACATGAACTGAGCTGAGGAAATGAGTAACCGGAGATCATTATATACTTCCAACAATATATATATGACTAGTTCTGATGGACCACCATCCTCAGCAACGGATCAACCAAATCTTTTAATGGAGCAGTAATGAATGAACAGGATGCCCAGAAAAGAACCTGGGAGATGACTAAAACCATTACATTGAATTCAATCCCTATATTTATGCACACCTATTTTTGATTTCCTTCACAAGAATTGTACAAATTTCAGAGTCGATTCTTTTGTACAGCAAAATAACGTTTTGGTCATGTATTTATTGTGTATCTAATTTAATTTTAATATATTTAACACAACTTCATCCTGCCATCTAGGGAGGGGGGGGGGGGAAGAGGGAAAATTAACAAGAGGTTTGGAGGACTGTAAAGTTACCCTTATATATCCTGTAAATAAAAGGCTATTAAAAAAAAAAAAAAAAATATAAAAAATTTAAAAAAAAAAGGAATGCCAGACCCAGCAGTGCTGAGGGGTGACCCTGGCGGTGGGAGAAGGAACCTGCACACCCATGAGCACAGAAGCAGGAGGGCAGGGAGGCTGCTGGCTGCAGGCACCTGCTGGAGAGTGAAACCCTTGGTTGGAGTTCCATGTTAGAGAGGAGAGTTAACCTGAAAACAGAGGCACCATCTCATCCCATCTCAGGATTGGAGTTTCTTACAATAATACCTCCTATTAAAAAATGGCAAAGAAGAAAGAACACCATCATAGAAACTTACTATGGGAACAGGAAGACTGGGGTCATCTTCAGAGGAGGACACTGAAGAAAAAAAAACTTTCTGCCCCCCAAAAAATGTAGCATGGCCCCTTGCCCAAAGACAATTTATAGAAAAACTCAAAGAAGAATTTAAAAATCAAATGAGAGACATTAAAGAAAAACTAAAAAATAAAAATAAAAACCATCCAAGAAAAAGATTATGAAAAAAAATTTACTGACTAGAAAAGGAGATATAATATCTCATAGATGAAAATAACTCTTAGAAAATTAGGAGTGGACAAGGGAAAATCAGGGAACCTATGAAATATCAAGAATAGATTATAAAGACAGATTATAAAGAAAAAAAGATCAGAATATGAAATATCTTCTAAGAAAAACAGCAGATCAGAAGTATATATCAGAAGAGAAAAACATAAAAAAATAATTTTACTGCCTGAAAGTTGTGACCAAAAAAAAAAAAAACCTTGATACAATAATGCAATAATCTGAGAAAATTGTCCTGGAGTGATAGAACATGATGGGAAAGTAGAAATAGAAAAAAAAATCAATTACCACTTCAATGAGACTCTTTATGGAAAACACATGGGAATATTATTGCCAAATTTTGAAACCTCCACATCAAAAAAAATATTTTGCAAGAAACAGATTTTCAGGATTTTCTATCAATCAAACCCAAACTTAAATTTAACATATAAGAGCCAATATCAAAGTTCAATTAGAAACTCAATATGGACAAATTGTTTTTTACAGGACAAATGTATACCATATGTTTAAGACTGACAACAATACAGTAGCTCAAAAGAAAGAATGGGATAGAGTTAAGGTAAAAAAATACTATTTACACAAATGAGGTGCAGAGGAAAAATAAACACAGAGTCATTAGAGAGAGGAGGACAGCTCAGAGTTCTGAAACTGTGTTCACATCAGGAGGTGTTAAATATGCACTCTACATATATAACATAAAGAATATAATTCCCTCCAAAATCTATAAAGAAATGAAGAAGAGATGGGTAGACTGGGATGCAAAGAGTGAGTGAAGAATAAACGGGAGGGATCCATGAGTGAGGGGAACTTAAATAACAGCAAAACAAATTAAGGAGCAGAATTAAAGCAAAGAATCAGGATGGATGGGAAATATATTTATATATGTGTGTGTGTGTGTGTCTGTCTATGTGTATCTACATATGTATCCCTAAATAAATCCTTTCTTAACTATATACTGCTTGGGAGTAGAGAAAGAGATGAAAGGAGAAACAAATAAAGTAAAAAAGCTATACAGCACTGAACAAAAGAACAATTTACAGAGAAGTAAAGAAAAGATGGACACTCATGAATATAATTTCTTTAATTCATTTATATACTATTTTGAACTGATAATTTGCTATTATATATTTTGAATCCTCCTTGATGTTCTGCTGGGCGTATAACAATGTTTTCTTTTCTTTTCTTTTTCTTTTCTGTTTTTTTATTTTAGTTCTATTTTTTTTTTGCTTTTTATTTTCAAGATAGATACATAGACATTCAGTCTTGCAAAACCTTATGTTCCAAATACTTTCTCCCTCTGTTCTCCCTAGACAGCAAGCAATCTAATATATGTTAGATATGTGCAAGCCTTCTACACGTTTCCACAATTTTCATGCTGTACAAGAAAAAATAGATAAAAAATACAAGAAAATGTGAAAGAAAACAAAAGGCAAGCAAACAACAAAAAGGTGAAAATACTATGCTGTGATCTACATGCAGTTCTCATAGTCCCCTTTCTGGATGCAGATGACTCTCTCCAATGTAAGTCTGTTAGAATTGGCTTGAATCATTTCATTGTTGAAAAAAGACACATCCATCAGTATCGATTATCACATAAACTAATTGTTATTGTGCACAATATTCTCTTGGTTGTACTCACTTCACTTAATATCAGTTCTTGTAAGTCTTCTCAGGTATTTCTGAAATCATCCTGCTGATCATTTTTTTAATTAAAGTTTTTGTTTTCAAAACATTTGCATAGATAACTTCCAACATTCACCCTTGCAAAATCTTGTGTTCCAAATGCTTTTCTTCCACCCTTCCTATCTTCACATCCTCTCCTAGAGGGCAATTATCAAATGTATGTTAAACATGTGCAACTCTTCTATATATATTTGCATAATTATCATGCTGCACAAGAACAATAAAAATGATTTTTCTTTCTTTTCAAAAAAGGGATAAATGAGGAAGAAAACAAAATTCAAGCAAACAACAACAAAAAAGTGAAAATACTGTGTTGTGATCCAAACTACATCCCCACCCTTTTCTCTTTGGGTGAAGATAAGTCTTTTTATCACAAGACCATTGGAATTGATCTGAATCACATTGCTGTTGAAAAGAGACACATCCATCACAATCCATCATCATGACTTCCAGGGACAGAGCCAAGATGGTGGAGAGGACACATGTTTCTTTCTGACTTCCTGCAACTCTCAAACTAATTAGCAAATCCAGCCTATGAATTAGTTCTGGACTGGCAGAATCCATGAATATTGGGAGTGCAACAAATTACCAGCAGAAGGTACTTTCAAAGATCACCAGAAAAGGTCTGTTTTAATCAGAAAGAGAGGGATGCAGGCCAAGTCCAAGCAGGCCGAGCACAGATGCCTGCACAGTCAGTGCAGACCCAGGGTGGTGCAGAATTCATGGGGCTGTGCAGACTTCGCACAGCAGAGAATCTGCAGGGAGGAATCTATAGCAGTATCGGCTACTCTGCCTTGGTTGCAAGCCAGTAGATCAGCAGGGAAGTTGTAAAACATTAAACACAAATAATTAACCCTAAAACGCCAGGATCTCATGGGACCTGGACATGCCCACTCAGCAGAGGCTCAACTAGTCACAGCCTCTGCTGCTTGTAGAGAAAGCCCTTGCTGCTTGTAGAGGAAGCTTGGAAAACCTCCCCTATCCTAAAAGCAGACTTAGCTTCAAAAAATGAGTAAAAAAGCAAAGAGAACTCTGAACATAAAATTTTTATGGTGAAAGAGAAGACCAGATTTCAAACCCTGAGGAGACTAAAAGGAGATTGTCTCCAGCTGGAGCCCCAAAAGGTGATGTAACTTGATCCCCATTACATAAGGTTCTCCTAGAAGAAATTTAAAAGGATCTGAAAAGAGAGCTATAAGAAAAATGGGAAAAGGAAATGAAAACTTTGCAAGAAGGTTTGGAAAAGGGGGGGCGGAGCCAAGATGGCAGAGAAGGTACACGCAACTTTCTAAGCTCTTCTCTTACCCCCTTTATCAATATTATATCAAGCCTCAAAAATAGTCTTGACTGCTACAATTCATAAAGATTAGAAGTATAACTCACCAGTCGAAGAAAATTTGGAGTCTCGCCAGAAAAGGTTTGTCCTTGGGGTTAGGGGGGGAGATCAGCACAAGCAGGGAGAGAATTAAGGCTCCGAGCAGAGCCTCAAACCGGAGGTGAGAGCACAGATTCGCAACACAAGCTTGCAGCCCCAATCTACAGTACGGGGCTTTTCCTTGGAGCAGTTGCAAACCTGCATGGCAGGAGGTCACAGCCCAAATTAGCCTCTAAACTGCACAGTGGGGGGCTCAGCTTGGGGAAATAGAGCTTTCTCAGGGCGATTTGTGTCTGAGCAGAGACTTCCGGGCAGAGACTTCCAGTAGAGCCAGGCTATCTGCTGGTCAGCTGCTAATACCCACAGCCCCATAAGGGGCACTGGCCTGGGGCAGTGACACTTTCACTGCTTAGTCTCTAGCCTTAGGGCAGTTGCTAAACCACACAGCTCAACTGGGTACTTCAATAGCTTAGCCAGTGTTAAATCCACCTCAGGTAGGAGGAAGGGGAAACTCTCACTCAAAGCACTCCCATACCTCAGAGCCGAAAGCCGGTTTACATCTCTCCCTGCTCTGCAGACGAAGTTGGTAACCCCCATGCCTAGAAGGCATACCCTAAAGGCTTTAAAAATGAATAAAAAAATGAAAAAAACAATCGACAGCTTCTATACAGAAAAAGAGCAGGTCTGCAAACCTGAAGAGACAAATAGCAAATAGGTACCAGACAATACCCCAAAGGGAAATGTTACCTGTCCCCTTTTACATAATGCTCTCATAGAAGAGACCATTAAAAGTCTCAAAAGAGAGTTAGAAGAAAAATGGAGAAAGAAATGAGAAGTTTTACAAGAGAGCAACAACTTCCTGAAATATGAATTGGAAAAGATTAAAAAAAATACCCAGGAAGTGCAGGGAAACAAAATTTGTCAATTGGAAAAAGTAAAAAAATCTCAGGAAAGTAAGATTTGTGAAATGGAAAAGACAAAGAACTCACAAGAAAGTAGGATCTGTGAATTGAAAAAAGAAAAAAAATAGTGAAATGGAAAAAAATTCAATAGAGCAAAACGATTCATTTAAAAACTCAATTGGACATATACAGAAAGAAGTAAAAAAAAGCTAATGAAAATAATTCATTAAAAATCAGAACTGAACAAAGAGAAACTAATAATTCACTGAAACAGCAAGAAATCAGTGAAGCAAAACGAAAAAAAAAAGACAAACTGGAAAAAACCATGAATTATCTACTTGCAAAAATGAGAGACATGAAAAATAGATCTAGGAGAGAGAATCTGAGGATTATTGGACTTTCAGAAAATTATGATTAAAAAAAAAGAGCCTAGATACTATTTTACAAGAAATCATCAAAGAGAACTGCTGAGAAGTAATAGAATGAAAAGGTAAAATAGGCATTGAAAAAATTCATAGAACACCTTCTGAAAAAGATCGTAAAATAAAAACCCCAAGGAATATCATGGCCAAATTTCAGAATTATCAGATTAAGGAAAAATTTTTACAAGCAGCCAGAAAAAAGCAATTTAAATACCAAGGTGCCACAATAAGGATCACCCAAGATCTTGCTCCCTCCACATTAAAGAATCCAAGGGCCTGGAATCTGATATTCCTAAAGGCAAAAGAACTTGGAATGCAGCCAAGAATAAACTACCCAGCTAAGCTGAGCATTTTCTTTCAGGGAAGAATATGGACATTTAATGAAACAAATGAATTCCATTTGTTTCTAAGGAAAAAACCAGAATTAAACAAAAAATTTGATCTCCAACCATAGGAAAGGAACTCTTGAGAATTGTATTTCTGTTGTGGATATACAAAAGACTACATGTATAATTCGATTTTACTGATATAACATAAAAAGGGAAGTAGATATGAAAAAGGGATGATGGCAGAAAAGGTGGGAAGGGGGAGATAAAAAGAAGGAAACAACATCCCACAAAGAGGCAAAGAAAACTTATCATATCTGAGGGAATTTAAAGAGGGGTAGGAACATTGTGTGAATCTTACTCTCATCAGAGTTGGCTCAAAGAGAAAATAACTGACAAACTTGTTTTAGAGAAAATTCTTTCTCACCTCATTAAAAAGGGGGAGAGGGAAAGGGAAAAGAAAAAGAGTAATAAGGGAAGGGTACAAAAAAGAGGAAAAGATTCAAAGGGAGAGAGGGAGGGATTCTAAAGAGGGTGAGCATCATGATACAAGTGGGGCACATAAGTTTAAAAAGGGGAAAGAGGGTTGGGGAGGCAAGAAAAAGTAATGCGTAATCTGGGGATATTAGGATCGCAGGAAATACAGAATTAGTAATTTTAACCATAAATGTGAATGGGATGAACTCTGCCATAAAGAAGAGGCAGATAGCAGGCTACATCAAAAGTCAGAACTCTATAATATGTTGTTTACAAGAAACACATTTAAAGCGGGAGATACATATAGAGTAAAGGTAAAAGGCTAGAGCAAAATCGATTATGCTTCAGGTGAAGTAAAAAAAGCAGGGGTAGCCATCCTTATCTCAGATCAAGCAAAAGCAAAAATTGATCTAATTAAAAGAGATAAGGACGGAAACTATATCTTGCTAAAGGGTAGCATGGACAACTAAGCAATATTAATACTAAACATATATGCACCAAGTGGTATAGCATCTCCTAAAGGAGAAGTTAAAAGAGTTGCAAGAAGAAATAGACAGCAAAACTATGATAATGGGAGATGTCAACCTTGAATTCTCAGAATTACATAAATCAAACCACAAAACAAATAAGAAAGAAATTAAAGAGGTAAATAGAATATTAGCAAAATTCAGTAAGATATATCTCTGGAGAAAATTGAATGGTGACAAAAAGGAGTATACTTTCTTCTCAGCAGTGCATGGAACTTACACAAAAATTGACCATATATTAGGACATAAAGACCTCAAAATTAAATGCAAGAAGGCAGAAATAGTAAGTCCTTTCTTTTCAGATTATGATGCAATAAAAACTACATTCAACAAAAAGTTAGGGGTAAATAGACCAAAATGTAATTGGAAACTAAACAATCTCATTTTAAAGAATGATTGGGTAAAACAGCAAATTGCAGATACAATTAATAATTTCACTCAAGATAATGACAATGATGACACATCATACCAAAATTTGTGGGATGCAGCCAAAGTGGTAATAAGAGGAAATTTTATATCCTTAGAGGCTTACTTGAATAAAACAGAGAAAGAGAAGATATATGAATTGGGCTTGCAACTAAAAAACTTAAAAAAGAAATTAAAATTTCTTTAAACCCCCAATTAAATTAAATTACCCCCCAATCAAATACTAAATTGGAAATTCTAAAATTAAAAGGAGAAATTAATAATATTGAAAGTAAAAAAAAAACTATTGAACTAATTAATAAAAGTAAGAGTTGGTTCTATGAAAAAGCTAATAAAATAGATAAGCCTTTGGTAAATCTGATTAGAAATAGGAGGGAGGAAAATGAAATTAGTAGTCTAAAAAATGAAAATGGTGAACTTTCCACCAATGAAGAGGAAATTAGAGAAATAATAAGGAGTTATTTTGCCCAACTTTATGCCAATAAATGTGATAACCTAAGTGAAATGGATGACTACCTCCAAAAATTTAGACTTCCCAGATTAACAGAAGAGGAAGTAAATTGCTTGAATAGTCCCATTTCAGAAAAAGAAATAGAACAAGCTATTAATCAACTCCCTAAGAAAAAATCCCCTGGAGCAGATGGATTTACATGTGAATTCTACCAAACATTTAAAGAACAATTGGCCCCAATGCTATATAAATTGTTTGATAAAATAGGGAATGAAGGAGTCCTACCAAATTCCTTCTATGACACAGACATGGTACTGATACCTAAATCAGGTAGGTTGAAAACAGAGAAAGAAAATTATAGACCAATCTCCCTAATGAATATTGATGCTAAAATCTTAAATAAGATATTAGCAAAAAGACTACAGAAAATCATCCCCAGGATAATACACTATGATCAAGTAGGAGTTATACCAGGAATGCAGGGCTGGTTCAATATTAGGAAAACTATCAATATAATTGACCATATTAATAACCAAATCAACAAAAATCATATGATCATCTCAATAGATGCAGAAAAAGCATTTGATAAAATCCAACATCCATTCCTATTAAACACACTTGTGAGTACAGGAATAAATGGACATTTCCTTAAAATAATCAGCAGCATCTATTTAAAACCATCAGTAAGCATCATATGTAATGGGGAAAAACTGTAACCATTCCCAATAAGGTCAGGAGTGAAACAAGGCTGCCCACTATCACCGTTACTATTCAATATTGTATTAGAAATGCTAACTTTGGCAATAATAGTTGAGAAAGAGATTAAAGGAATTAGAGTAGTCAATGAGGAAAGCAAATTATCACTCTTTGCTGATGATATGATGATATCCTGAGAGAACCCCAGAGATTCTACTAAAAAGTTATTAGAAATAATCCACAACTTTAGCAAATTTGCAGGATACAAAATAAACCCACATAAATCATCAGCATTCTCATATATCACTAACAAAATCCAACAGTCAGGGTTACAAAGAGAAATTCCATTTAAAGTAACTACTGATAATATAAAATATTTAGGAATCTATCTGCCAAGGGAAAATCAGAAACTTTATGAGAAAAATTACAAACCACTTTTCACACAAATTAAGTCTGATCTAACCAATTGGAAAAATATTAAATGCTCTTGGATAGGGCAAGCAATTATAATAAAGATGACAATACTACCTAATCAATTTGTGTAGCGCTATACCAATCAGACTCCCAAAAAACTATTTTAATGACCTAGAAAAAAATAACAACAAAATTCATATGGAAAAGCAAAAGGTCAAGAATTTCAAGGGAATTAATGAAAAAAAAATCAAATGAAGGTGGCTTAACTGTACCAGATCTAAAATTATAATATAGACCAGCAGTTTCCAAAACCATTTGGTCTTGGCTAAGGAATACATTAATTGATCAGTCGAATAGGTTAGGTTCAAAGGATAAAACAGTCAACAACTATAGCAATCTAGTGTTTGACAAACCCAAAGACCCAGCTTTTGGGATAAGAACTTACTGTTTGATAAAAATTGCTGGGAAAATTTGAAACTAATATGGCAGAAACTAGGCATTGATCCACACTTAACACTGTACACCAAGATAAGGTCAAAATGGGTTCATGACCTAGGTATAAAGAATGAGAAATTAAATAAATTAGAGGAACACAGGAATGTTTACCTCTCACACCTGTGGAAGAGGAAGGAATTTATGACCAAAGAAGAACTAGAGATCTTTACTGATCACAAAATAGAAAATTTTCCCTATACCAAAGTGAAAAGTTTTTGTACAAACAAAACTAATGCAGACAAGATTAGAAGGGAAGCAATAAATTGGGAAAATATTTTTACAATCAAAGGTTCTGATAAAGGCCTCATTTCCAAAATATATAGAGAACTGATTTTAATTTATAAGAAATCAAGTCATTCTCCAATTGATAAATGGTCAAAGCATATGAACAGAAAATTCTCAGATGAAGAAATTGAAACTATTTCTAACCATATGAAAAGATGCTCAAGTCATTATTAATCAGAAAAATGGAAATTAAGACATCTCTTAAATTAAGATACCACTACACACCTGTCAGACTAGCTAGAATGATAGGGAATGATAATGTGGAATGTTGGAGGGGATATGGGAAAATAGGGACACTGATACATTGTTGGTGGAATTGTGAATACATCCAACCATTCTGGAGAGCAATTTTGAACTATGTTCAAAAAATTATCAAACTGTGCATACTCTTTGATCCAGCAGTGTTACTACTGGGTTTATATCCCAAAGAGATCATAAAGAAGGGAAAGGGACCTGTATGTGCATGAATGTTTGTGGCAGCCCTCTTTGTAGTGGCCAGAAACTGGAAACTGAGTGGATGCCCATCAATTGGAGAATGGCTGAATAAATTGTGTTATCTGAACATTATGGAATATTATTGTTCGGTAAGAAATGACCAACAGGATGATTTCAGAAAGGCCTGGAGAGACTTACACAAATTGATGCTGAGTGAAACAAGCAGGGCCAAGAGATCATTATATACTTCAACAACAATACTATATGATGACCAATTCTGATGTACCTGGTCATCCTCAGCAATGAGATCAACCAAATCAGTTCCAATGGAGAAGTAATTAACTGAACTAGCTACACCTAGCAAAAGAATTCTGGGAGATGACTAAAAACCATTACATTGAATTTCCAATCCCTATATTTTTGCCCACCTGCATTTTTGATTTCCTTCACAGGCTAATTGTACAATATTTCAGATTTCGATTCTTTTTATACAGCAAAACAACGGTTTCATCATGTATACTTATTGTATATCTACTTTATATTTTAATATATTTAACATCTACTGGTCATCTTGCTATCTGAGGGAGGGGGTGGGGGAAAGGAGGGGAAAAATTGGAACAAGAGGCTTGGCAAATGTCAATGCTGTAAAGTTACCCATACATATAACTTGTAAATAAAAGGCTATTAAAAAAAATCAAACAGAAGATTTTATGTATGATCCTGAAGCAATATGGGGCCATTGAAATTTATTGATTTTGAATGTGTTTGTGTGTGTGTGTTTTGAGAGAAAGAGAGGGAGTGAGAGAGAGAGAGAGGAGGAGGAGGAGGAGGAGAAGGAGGAAAAGAGAAGAAGGAAGGAAAGAAAGGAGTGAGGGATGGTCAAACCTATATTTTAGGAAGATAAATTTGACAGTCAATTGGAAGATGGCTAAAGTTGAGAGTTACTGGAGTCAGGAAGATCAACCTTGAGGCCATCACATTTATCCAGCCATAAAATATTAAGGATAGAATGGTGACAATGTCAGAGGAAAGAAGACATGTATGAGAGATATTGTGATTTGATAATGAGGAAGGGTTATCAGAGAAAATGCTTTCAAGGATGACATTCAGGTTATGGGCTTGTGTGACAGGAGAATGGTGATGCTCTCAAAAACAAATCGGAAGTTAGGAAGAGAAGAGTTTTAGGAAGAGCTAATAAATTGACCTTTAGTAGATATATTGTGTTTAAGTATAGCACACTTAGTTTGAGATATTCAATAGGCAATTAGCCATTGAAAACTGAAGGAGAGTTCTTAAGTCCCTACTTTGTACAAATCAGTGTGGCAAGACTAACCAGTGAAGATAAAATAGTTACATTAAATTTAACTATAAAAATTATGTAAAATAATGTGTAACATCTTATCTAATACCTGCAAAGTTATTTCATCTATATTTATTTACTAGAGAAAGAAACTAGAAAATTCAGTTCTTCTTAACAGGAATGATTTGATAATGTATTTATAGCTTTGGAATTCTATTATAGTAAGTATGCCATATTACAAATACTTCACTAAAATTACCTTTTTGATCCAATCTCAGTGGTGATCCCACAGAATAACTTGTCTTCAAATAACTTTGTTAATTGTACTCAAATTCTGGAAACATCTTTATAACATATATCACTAAATTATTCATTTGGTTATACTGCAAATACAATCAAACTATTTGATGGAGTTATAATAAAATAGTAAAGAGGCGTTTGTATATCTTTAGATATGCCCCTATGTCTCTTCCACTTCAAAACAGAAAGTTTAAAGACATTTATTGCTTTCTTCTCCATTTCAGTAAAAAAAAAAAATTCTTCTATAATTTGAATCCTTTTATTGGGATTGTTCCTCTCCAAGTTTCTTTTTTCAAGGATATTTTCAGTGAGCTTGACAGATTTCATTGTCAAATCATAGGCCTAAGTCTTAGTTCCCCCATTCTTCCTAGTTGACATTTTGCCCCTGAAATAAGTTTCTCCTCAGGGCCACTCTTCTTTTTCCAACTGTCAGTTCCAAATATATCAAGATACAAAACTCAGACATCATTCTAACCTATTTATCTATACTCATTATGGAGAAAAAATTGTGCAGAAGAAATTGCGTAAAACATTTTCAGATAGATACATGCCTGGAGAAGAGGGAAGGCTGATCAAGAAAGAGCAAAGAATAAATGATAGATAGTACACAGGCTCCATTGATACCCATGAGATGCTGAAAAATCTAGAGGAACCTCAATCCCTCCCTTAATAAATTGTGAATGCATTCTCTGAGCACCTTTTACAGGAGAATACAGTTGAGAATTGTATAGCACGAGGAGAAAGGGAAGGTTGATTGAATATCTACACATATGGAAAGAATATCCACATTGTTGAAACCAAAGACCCATCAATATTTGGAGGTGGTCTTGGCAACTTTTGGACTTTTTCGGATTATGAAAAAGGTGAAATATATTTTTCTGTAGATGTTTATGATGAGTGGTGGCCATAAATAATTAGAACAAATTTCTTATTTCTAATCTTCACTTTGAGAACTGAAGAAATGCTGTATGTATCTTGCCATGTGATCTGATTCTTCTAAATCCAATTCATCTGCCTTAAGGAGGATTCTTTGAATCATGCTTAACACATAATTAATAAGATATCATATGTTGTTTGCAAAACAACTTTGTTGAATTTATTGAATAAAATTAACTTAGAAGGATTCTTTGCAAGGGATAGGAAAAAACTAAAGCAAAGTAAAACAAAAACTTTGCAGAATGTATCTGCTTTTCATTTGGATTATCCAGGAATTTTAGGTACTCCAGAACTTGTAATAGTTCTCACATTAATCAACATGTGGCAAGGATCAAAAGGCAGTGATACCTAAAATGGTGTGCTTATGAACTCTCTTCACAATTCATAACTGCCATTTTAGCCTTAAATCAAGGGGAGAGATTAAAGGGGAAAGCTGTCTTTGTGTTAAATCCAATCAGCTTTGGAAGCTTCTGTACATTCCCTCCGCTGATCTGGGACTCTATTGGCTAAACTATATTTTTAGTTTGAATTCAAGATTCACCTGATCTCCTGAGGTATTTTAGTCTGGTTTCTACTAAAAGTCTTCCCTCTAAAAGCTGTTCCAAATAGTATTGCAGTAAAGGAAATTTGCATTTGAGTAAATGATAATTGATTTGATTATATTCTTTTCTATTTTGAGTTATGGGGGTGATGTGTATGAATACAATAAATAATAGTATTTTATTGGTTGGCATATATGGTGTGTGTGTGTATGTGTGTGTGTGTTTGGAAATACAATGTGAAATATAAGAAAGAGTACTAGAATTTAAAAATTTGGGTTCAAATCTTGCCATCAGCTAGTTGACATGAGTCAATCAGACCATATGCCAGAATCTTAGTTCTTTCAGTTTCTTCTACAATAATTGGAACATTAAAGGAGTATACACTTTTTATCTCCCAGAAGACTTCTGTCTTTATATTCTAGATTGGGCAGTACAATAAATAGAGCTTTGGCCTTAAGTTATGAAGCCTCATTTTTTGAGTTCAAATCCATCCTCAGATACTTACTATTTGTGTGATCCTGTGAAAATCACTTAAACCTGTTTGCCTCCAGTTTCTTCATCTATAAAAGGAGCTGTTGAAGGCAATGGCAAACCATTTAATATTTTTGCCAGTAAAATCCTAAATGAGGCCACAAAGAGTTGAACATAACTAAAATCCAGTGAACAACAATGACAACTTCTATAAATGAAATCATTATTCTCTTTTCTGTATATATTCACATGTTGAATAGCATGACAAAGATGGAAAGCAAGCATTAGATTAAGTAAGGAGAAGGAAGAAGTTAAGGAGTGTGTATTTATATAAAGTCTACTATGTGTCTAAAACCATACTAAATCCTTTTTACACTTATTTCACTTGTCATCTCCATTTTTACAATTAAAAAACCCCAGACAAACAGAGCTCAAGATACTTGCTTCAGTTTACATAGCTAATAAGCATCTGAGGTCAAATTTGAACTCAGGTTTTTTTTTTTATTAATTTTATTCCATGCCCAGTCCACTATCTTTTGTGCCAACTGCTTTAGGAAGAACTAATTCAGTTCAAGATCCTGCCTCTAACATAAAGTAACTTTATCACCTCATACAAGTCATTTAACCTTTAAGTCTCTTTAGAAACTTTCTTGAGCAACTTTAGTGAGCCATCATTATGCATTTAGTGAAAGTTCCAGGAGTTCCTTACATCAATAGAATCATAGATTTCTATACCTTCTCCACTACACCCCTAAAATTCATTTTTGAAAAAACTATGATTCTTGTACAGATAATATAGAGAATGCATTTAGAGAACTAATAGGTATCAGGTACATACTGGGTCATTTTTCAGGTATCACTATATCAAAATCAATAAATTGTACTTTTATGGGCATATGACCACAGGAAGTAATTTTCTTTTAATTGCCTCTTGACTTGGTTGACCAGTATATGATTTAGCTTATCTCAAAGATGAGTTGCATTAATTTCCCAGAGTAGCATAATGGAAATTTTAGATTGGAATGATTACATGAGACATTCAGTGGTTACTGATACATTGGAAATAGAAAGGAGTAGAGAAGATGCTTTATTTGGTATAGTTTAGGATATTGTATTCTTCAGAGCTCAGCAGCTCAATTCAGCAATGAATGTTTATTAAATATCTACTTTAGACAAAGCATTATGCTTTATTCTGGGGATAAGAAATGAAATTGAATTGTTCTTGCCTTTCAGAAACCTACATCTTGTTAGTAGTAGTAAGAGCACATGCTCAAAAAGAAATATGAAATATGTGACGGGGTAATGCTAAATACTTTTCCTTATGGCTGTCAGTTTAGCATTGTGGATAGAAGAGAATTGATGTCAAAAAACCTGTGTCCTGTCTCAAACAGTGGCGCCTGGGCAATATACTTAAGCCCTGTCCTTTTGTTGTGAGGAACAAATGTGTAAAGGACTTCATAAACTTTGTAGAATTATAGCCATTATTATAACAATAGCACTACTACTTCTCTTTTCATTAATTAGAATAATAATGATTATTGTTAAAACTAGGTCCTGATTAATGCAAACATTTGATTTTTTTTAATTAATTGCTTTTTGGAATTAATACTGCATATTTTCTTTGAACTATAACTGATTAGCATATCCATATCTTACATTAGTAAACTATACATATGCAGATTCAAATAGATGTATTTTCAGATTACTACTATTACTTCTGCTACTACTTCTACTACCACAACTATCACTACCACAACCACTACTCCTACTCCCATTCCTATACCTCCTACTTCTGCTACTATTCATCACTACATCATTACTGCTGCTGGTGGTGCTGCCATTACTATCCCATTCTCTGCAGTTGAATATTGATAGGTCACAATCCATGTTAATTCTTTTATCTGCATTTTAGCAAAGATAGTTGCCATTATCTTGTTGATAAGACTATGATTTAGTGACAATTTAGATTCTTCATGTTATTTAGCATGTGATGAGAAAATATACTTAGTTGTGATAGGATGATAATTATATTCCAGTCACCTGTCCTTTCAATTCAAATCCATCTGGGTTTAAAAAGATTATCATATTTAAGAGGAAACAGTTGTTGAATTTAAAGGATAACAAACTATTATAGAACCAACTTGAGGAAAATGATCACTTTAACTTGTCCTGTCCTGGAAGCTTCTCAATTTAGAATGTTTGAAAATGTTGTACACTTAGTGGCATCCTGTATAGATTAAAACAGATCTCATGAAATTACACATTTTATATTTGCTCTATAGACCTTTATATGCATAAAAGTAAGAAAATCCATTTTGTTTAGTTTAATTTTTCTGGATGCTAATCAAAACTCAGTTTCTAAGAGTTGAAATAACCAGACGAAAACATCAAAATCATTGTAGTGCCCCATCCTAGGATGCTTAGATGATAATGAAGTGATCCACAATACAATGGGCTCCAGCTCAGCACATGGCATTGCTTTCTGATGATACTATGAGAAAAGGAACAACACATTCCCAGGAGAACTTTGGCTTGTCACACTGTATAAACAGCCACAGAAACATCATAGCCCAAATTCTGCTTTGCTACAGCACAGAAAGTGAATAAATTAGAACATTTCAAGGAGAATTTCTTAGAAAAAACTGCTATGAATGACCATTGCTGCTCTTTCTTATGGAGCTAATTATGCTTTTCCATACAGATAATTCAAAGCTAGACAAAAGCCAAGAAAAACCTTCTAATCAATACTTCTGCAATTTCCAAGGGAAGAAGACTTAAAAAAACTCTGAGTTTTGCCTCTAAATTTTTGATGTGTTCTATAAAAATAGCAGCAGTATTATAAGATTAAAATGGATTATTATGTTTTGCTGCCCATTTGGCCTCATTATTTTTTTGGAAGAATACTGAATTTTTTTGCATGAGAAAAAATGTAAGGCATCTTGTAATTTATTCTGAAGTGAAATTTGTTGATTTTGTCTTTGCTTCTGCTCCTTCCAAAAGGCACAGTTATTTCTTTTTAAATTTTACTTGGTTTGTTTTTACATTACAAATATTTAGTGATTATCTTCACTTTGAGAGATTATCTTAAATAACCAAATAAAACAGTTACATAAAACTAATGAAATTAGTGATCTTATCTAAAAATATATATAACAATATCCCACATCTGTAGCAACTCTACTTTTCTATTTTTTTTTTCATTTAACAAAAATCTATTTGCTCTCCCTCACATCTTCCAAACAACTAAAAGGAAAAAAAAAAGAAAACAAACAAATTTCTAGTAAGAAATATACACAGTCCAGCAGAACAAAATTGGTCACTGGCTGTATACAAAAATTGTATAGATGTCTCTTTCCACATTTTAGTCTATCTCTTCTCCAGAAAAAGAAGGATAGATTGTTATATCACTGGTCCATTGGAATTGTGGATGGTCATTCTATTGATCATAGTTGTTACAATTTTCAAAGTCATTCATCTTCATACTGTTGTGGTTATATAAGTTATTCTCTTGGGTCTCTTCATTTTATTCTTCATCAATTTATAAAAGTTTTCAAAACTGTTATATTATATTGATGTAATAGCATAAAGTGGTTGTAATTCTGCTCATTTTACTTTATGTCAGTTTATGTAAGACTTTCCATATGACTTTGAAATCACCTATTTCTTCATTTGTTTATAATACATAGTATTCTATAACATCCATAATTAAACTCTCAGAGAGCAGTTGTGATGAAAACACAGACTCTTTAAACATGAAAATGAAATGTTTGTAGACAACCTTGCACATTATAGTATTTTTTTAAAAGGAACTACACATCATATTTCCTACACATTCCATATGACTTTCTTCTGATGATATTTTTGATTTCTATGACACAATTATAGACACTTACAAATTTGGTAGGTTAAGAACCTCCAGATCTTGCTAATTTTACTGTAGAACTCTTGTAAATAGATGCTTAAGAACAGTAAGGCTGTGACTGAGTGTTTGAAACATTTAGTACTATAAATTAGATAAACACATAATAGTAATCTGATGACAAGCAAAGTTATTTTTATCTATAGAAATATTGTGAAATAAGAGTGAAATTGATTACTTATATTTCCAATGAAGGGTCTTAAACCTAGTATTGTTGAATCTTCCAGGACATTAATAACCAAGAGCTGCTTGAAATAACCATGGCAACAAACAGTGGCTAAGTACAGTACAATCACTATGATTACCATAGAATTAGCACAAAACAAATGTTTATTCTTTTCCTAAATAGATGTATTATGAAGATGATAACAGCTTCATATCCATCCCAGATTACATACCAGTTGCCCCTAAGCCAAACATTTTCCCAGTTTGGACATTTTAAAGCCCTTTTTTTTTTCAAAAAGGAAATGGGGCTGATGGACATTTCTTGAGGTTTTCTTTCCCTTTGTCCCTTCTCCCAAAACAATAAATTAAAAAAACATAAAATATAAATCAATTGATTATTCTACCACCAATGTGGGGGAGCATATCTGTTAATTAAGGGTACTGTGGTTTTCACCTTTAAAAATATAACTTGGACTTTCACATTCCATTAACCAACTGGGACTGGATTTTTTTGAAGCCAGAAAATTGTTGATTTGTTTGGTATCCAAATGGCAGGCTGCCCAAATGATTCACTTACAAAATTTGCCATAGAGATCAAATCAAAAAAGCCAACTATATACAGTGTGTGTGTGTGTGTGTGTGTGTACAGAGAGAGAGAGAGAGACAGAGACAGAGAGAGAGAGAGAGAAACAGAGTCAGAGACAGAGACAGAGAAAGAGAGACAGAGCACTATAGAAATATGGAAGGGATCTAAGGAGAACAGAAGGATGCACAACTCTGCAAGACTCTATAGGTTTCTTTTCTATATCTGACAAAGAAATGTATATGATAACTATCTCGATGCCCAGCAAGTTGAAGCTGAAATCTAGTCACAGCCTATCAGTTTCACATCATTGTGAGGCATAGTGACAGCTGGCAGTCGGCTGTTTTCACAAAAACCCTTTTACAGTATACAGCACCATGCTTCGACACACGATTGAAGTAATTAGCTGCCGAGCGGCTGAATGTACCCCGCAGAGCACTGGTGTCTCGTCTGACACATCTGGGCACAGAAAGTAATTGAAACAGCTGCTTCTGCCCATATGGCAGCAAAAGCTGGTGGTAGAGAGCCTGCTGCCTGGGCTGCACCAACCTCAGGCAAATTAGCCATCATTAATCCCAGAATCTGACCAGCATACGCGGAGCCACTAATCAAGACATCTGGGGAAGGGGGTGGGTGTGTGAAGGGAGACTGAGGAGAGGGGCCCTTTTAAGATTTCTAAATGGCATCCAAGTTAAAACTTCTAGTCCCCCTCCTCCTGCATACTCTTTCTCAACCTGCTTGATTAAGACCGCCTATCTCTGCTGGTGCTGTTCATTAGGCGATTACGAAAATAGCAGGGCAACTTTCTGAAAGTGTCACCCTGATGTATGCACATGTCTGGCATCATGCAGGATTATAAATAGCTACGTGTAAAGTGAGAACCTGGAGTATTTTTGCATCTCATGGATGTAGCACCGAAACACAGGGAAAGTACTGTATCACAACACTCTGCTCTGAGAATAGACACCATAAGAGTAAAACAGCAATGAGTGTGGGGAGCATCTGGCTCTCTAGAGTTTGTCTTCCGTTGTTGTTGTTTGGACTTTTTTAAGTATGCTAGAATGATTGGGTTAAAGTATGATTTTGATGTAGAATTTGGACCCTGTAACTTTGTAAGAGAGAGTTCATTGCTACATGATGTCCAGTCTACCCTAAGGAAGGTCAGTTGCCATCTAGTAGGTGAGGGAAAACACTCTCCTACCTAGCTGAGATAACCGCTTAAAGAGGTTTTATTGACTAGCCATCCACATTTTGGGATGTGAAGACAAGCAATCTCATTTACACCCTACAATTGATGTCACTATTCCAATGCTTTCTCATTATTTCTCACAAGAACCTTATGAGCTAGCCAAGGAGTATTATGCATCTGAGAAGGGAGGTGGAGAAGCAAGTTTATAATCAAGAAAGCCAGTCAGTTTTAGCTTTCAAAACTTCAGTGCAATAGGTAGAATGTGGCTTTCCTTTTATATCAACTGCTCTAGAGGAAGACTTTAGTTTTAGAGGTCAACTATTCTTTCTTTTAAACAGAAGGGATTTGGGAAAAAGAAATGTTTATTCTAGTCAAGATTTGATTTAAGAAAGTATGCATTATTAGCAGGTCTTGACAATTAAATCTGTCCTCATTTTTAATGGTTCTTTGGTGATTAATAACTTAATTAAGAAAGATGAGCTAATTCCATATAGAATTATATCTATAGAGTCCTTCATACAGTACCATCCAATGCTGGAATAGAAAGTTATATTAAATATGTAGAACATATGTAACTATTGCCAAAATAATCCAATATAATTCAATTCTACTCAACACAGCAAGCACCTACTATGTTCTTGCTACTGGACTAGACACAGAAGATAGAAAAATAAAATTTAAATAAACAGAGAACTCAAGGAAAAGACAATATTATAATGTAGAAAGAATAGTAGACTTGGAATCATGAGGGCTCAGTATAAACACTGCTTCAGATGTTACTAATCAAGAGACCTGAAGAAAAACTATTAAACTCCGTGAACCTCGCTACCCTTGCTTGTGAAATGAAAATAATAACAGCACATTTCACAAGGCTGTTGTGAATATCAAATCATACACATATATAATGCATATACATGGAGAGAGAGAGAAAAACATTCCTGTTTAATGCTTCACTTTCAGTAAGTTGTCCTGCTAGTTTGTGAAATCACCCAATATGTAATTCATAATTTCACATGTAAATCTATGTAAATAAATACTTTGCAAATGCATACTATATTCACATATACATATAATATGTATTTATATATAATGCATATTTATATATTCAACTCATATGCACATGGATGTAAACTTTCACTGACTTAGAACATTGCTATTTTGTGATTTTGTTTTATACAAATTTGTATTTGTACAATACACATGTGAATATGCACATATGTAGTATTTGTATATAAAGTATTTTTAAACCTGAAAGCATTATATATGTGTTAGTTTTAAGTCATATAAACCATAGCTTCCTTCGAAACTTAAGTACTTTCTCTTATAAAAAGGCTATCTTGATTCTTCTAGCTGCTATTGTCCTCTCTCTGGAAACAGCTTTTTAAATCCTATACTTAGTTTCTTTAAACATGTAGATATTGATTTCCTGGTGAATATAAGTTCCTTGAGAGTAGCAAGCCCTGAGCACATAATAAATCCTTGTTGAACAAATAAATGGATTGATTTGTGAGGATGCCAGCATGTATTAACTAATGAAAATGAGTAATGGTTGAATGAGTGAAGGCAGTTCTAAGTGGCCTATATATAAAATTTAAAATTCACAAATTATTTTTCATTTTTTCCCTCATCAAATTTTGTCAAACAATGAATATAACTGTCACCTATATCCTAGAGTAGAACAGTTTATTACTTGTATTTATTTATATTTCTCTTTATATTTCTTTTGCATATATATATATATATATATATATATATATACACATATACATGCATCAATGACTTTTTCTCGCTATTATACTGTCAATTCCTTGTGAATAAGAATACCTTAATTCACTGTTTTTTTCCCAAGAAGCCAGCACTGTGCCTGGCACACAGAGAAGGACTATTTTTTTAAATAATAGGTAATCTAGTTCAATTTAAGAAATATTTGTTGTGTCTAGTATGTTTAAAATAGTATACTAAGTTCTATTAATACAAATGAGGATGATAAGTTTCCTAGACTCAATGAACTTATACTTTATTGGAGGTCAGTGAAGAGAAGAAAATATGCATACATATATACATTTCAAGCTAATCTGTGATAAAAGGACAGTTATAAAATACTCTTAGAAAATTTGCAGGAGGAGAGTGAATGTTAAACTAGAAAAGGAGTTAGAAAAGTTTCATATAGAATATAGTACCTAAGCTAACCTTTAAAAGAAAAGATCTCAGCAGGCAGAGAGGTACAGAATATGTATTTCAGGATATGCAAAATACCTGAACCAGAAGAATAGAGGATACGTTTGGACAATATTTCAGTGTGATTCGAATGTAGAAAATGTGAAGTTGGTTTATTCAAAATTAGACAGGGATGACAGAATTGTAGGTAGGGTAGAGGGTTAAATAACAAGATTAAAGATTTTATGAGAAGAAAAGTATCATAGTACCTAGGAATCTGGCCTCTTAGTACTTTTCCAGAACTGTAGCCCACTGGCTGTATCACTCTGGGGAAGTCACTTAATCTTTTAATTGATTGGGAAATTCTCTAGGATTAACCATAAATTGGACTTTAATGAACAGATCTGAATTTATAAAGGAAGCTACTTACTGGGACCTCCTTATGAAGATGAAATCACAGGAAAATAATTAGTTTATCCTCTTTAAACTTTTTCTACTTATAACCCTTTGTGCTCAAGAAATTTTTATATGACTCTAGGTGTTTAGGTATACAAAATAGATATGCAAATCAAACATTTATTGATAATAAATCATAAAGAAATTTATTTTAAAACAATTCTTTGATATACATATAATTTTACTATTTATTTAAGACAACAGCAAATTTACATGCTAAATGTTCTTGTTTAATTTTACATAAATAATTAATTCTTGGTGGAATATTTGATACCTTCTATTGTTGTCAAATTTTTTATGATACTCTATGGGGACATGACCTACTTTAAAAAGTCTGCTGTAAGCAATACTACTGAAGATTCATTATTATTATTTAGTAATAGTAATAGTAGTAATGAAAATGACATATGCAGAGCCAAGATGGTAGAGTACAGAAGCATTCAGCAGACCTCTCCTAAATTCTCCTCCAAACAACTCTAGAATAATACCTTAAATAAACTTGGTACAGTAGAACAAACAAAGGTCTGGTGAAAATAATTTGCCAAGCCAAGACAATTGTCAGGGAGGGTTTTTCTTACCAAGGTGGTGGTTGATCCTGGAGTACAATATAGATCGCACAATTCGGGGCAACTGGGAAGATCAGTAACAGGCCTTGGAAGTGGCAGAATTGACAGAGGCAGCAGATTTGAGAGATCTCAGTTCTAAAGAAAGTGGGGGTAGAAGGAGGGTAACTGGTGAGAAGAAAATCATAGGAAATCCTATATCAGTAGTTTTCAAACTTTTGTTTTCAGTATTTTTATCCTATTAAAAATTATTGAGGATCTCTACAAAGCATTTTTATTTATCTGGATTATATTTATAGACATTTACCATATTGGAAATAAAAACTATTTTTGAATTTGTAGACCCTCTAAAAGGGTTTCAGAGACCCCCAGGATTCTCTAAACCATACTTTGAGAACCATTGCCCTATACTATCACTAGGTTTAAGACACAGTCGCATTGCCCACTTACAGTATCTGGTTACAATACCAGAACCAAAAGGAGTGATAACAATTACTATGACAAGATGGAGAGGAGAGCTTTTTGTGTCTCATGAGGAAGTAAGAATCCTGGTTTTCATTCCATGTCAAAGGGGATGACTAACCTTCATGGCTACAGGGAAGTGGGGAACCTGATCATAGACCAAGGGACCAGAGGAGTGTTACTACTGCTGACTACAGAAGAAAAAGGTCTCTTTTTAGATAAAAACCAGATTATAGGTCAGGAGAGCAATGATCATAGCTCTTCCAAGAACATATCATTTTGGAAGCACTGAAAACTTAGGGACCCCCAGAAACTACTGAAAACAGCAGCAATAAAGGTCTGAAATTTGGGACAGTGTTCCCTCCAGCCCAGGAGCAGAGCCCAACTTTAACATGAAACTAAAAGCCAAGAAATAGCCTGGAAAAATGAGTGAACAACAATAGAAAGTTACTGTGGTATCAAGGAAGATCAAGGGTCAAACTCAGAAGACAATAAATAAATACATGTAAAACCTCAAAAATATGAATTGTTCTCAAGCCATTGAAGTGTTCAAAAAGGGTTTTGGAAGTCAAATAAGAGAGATAGAGGCAAAATAAGAACGAGAAATGAGTGATCCAAAAAAAATTATGAAAAATGAGCCAATAGTTTGGAAAAGGAGATACAAAAATACTGAAGAAAATAACATTTTAAGATACAGACTAGGCCAAATGGCAAAAGAGGCACAAAAACAGTGAGAAGAATAGCTTAAAAAGTAGAATTGTCCAGGAAAGGAGGTAAAAACACTCACTGAAAAAATAATTGCTTAAAAATTAGAATTGAGCAAACTGAAACTAATGACTTTAGGAGAGACTAAAACATAATGAAACAAAACCAAAAGAATAAAAAAATTGAAGACAATATCAAATATTTCATTGCAAGAACAACTGACCTGGAAATAGATACAAGAGGGATAATTTTAAAATTATTGGACTATCTGAAAGTTATGATAAAAAGAGCCTTGACATCATCTTCCAAAAAATTATCAAGGAAAAGTGCCCTGATATTCTAGAACAAGAGGTTAAAATATAAATTGAAAGAATCCACTGATCACTTTCTGTAAAGTCCCAAGATGAAAACTCCCAGGAATATCATAGCTACATTCATGAACCCCTAAGTCAAGGAAAAAATATTGCAAGCATGCAGAAAGAAACCATTCAAGTTTAGTTGAGATACAGTCAGGATAACACAAGATTTAGCAGCTTCTACATTAAAAAATAAGGGGAGTTAGAATATGATATTCCAGAGAGCAAGAATCATCAATCCATCAAAAGTGAGTATAAGTCTTCAGGGAGAATATGGATATCCAATGAAATAGAGTACTTTCAATTATTCTTTATTTTTTTCTCTTTTATTAAAAAACAAAATAAGAGGGAGTGAAGATGGCAGAGAGTGACAGGAGTTTGTCTGAGCTCTTCCTGGTTTCCTTCAGAACAATATCACATCAAGCCTCTGAATGGGTTTTGAAGTGACAGATAAAGAATATAACTCCTTAAAAATTGATTATGGAAAAAGAAAACAATTCCTTAAAAATAAAATTTTGTGAAATGAGAAAAAAATTCAAAAACAAAATGACATTTAAAAATCTAATAGGTGTGGTGTTCTTTTTCTTTAAAATAATAATATAAGATCTCTCTGGGAGAGCAGGTTTCTTGGGGAGGTTTTCTGGAGGCAGCCTTAGTTTCAGTTAAAAGTAGTAATCACTCCAAATGCAACCAGGTGCTAAAAGTTTTGATCTTTTATTGTGTCCTTCAATATAGCCTGGTCAGTTTTCTTACAGGCCTCTCTCTCTCCTTGTTTCTAAAAGCTCTTGCAGCTTTGTCCTTTGCTTCTGCCTCTGCTTTCTTCAGCCTCTAGCCAGCACCAAGGTGAATCTGTCTTGCCTCCGAGAGAGGGCTTCTGGCTCTCAATCTCCTAGAGTGCTCTGTCTGTCCCAGAGTGCTCCTCTCCGACCCCAGGGAATGTTCCGAAGTAAATTCTGGAGTGGCTCACTGAAGTGCTATTTATGCTGAGTCTGAAAGGTTGACTCTGCCTTCTGGAGGTAGGGATTAAGGGAGATGTAAATTCACAAAGTTACAAAGTTAACTTTTGTGAATCTCGCAAACTTGTGAACTCCAATGAGTACTTAAATATTTCTTGCTTATACCTCTCTAAAGGTGTGAACACAAGCTTTGTTTCTATCAGTTGTACTTAGTACCTTGTGTCAAGTTCTGGCCCATAACATCTCCTGGTAGGATCAGATCAATCATACTGAACCATGCTAAATTAGATAATTATTGTCTCTATCAACTCGATTAACTTAACAGTTTTTAAAGAGTCCAACAAATAGGGGTTAAATGAAAAAAGGAGATTAAAAAAAAAGCTAATTGAAGGAAGTAATTCGCTAAAAATTAGAATTGAACAAATGGAAATAAATGAGTCAAGAATCATTCAAACAAAACCCCCAAAGTATAAAAAAAAATAATAGAAGAGAATGTAAACATCAGAAAAACAACTGATCTGGAAAATATATATCCAGGAGGAACAAACTAAGAATTTTTTTTTATTAAAGCTTTTTATTTACAAAGCATATGTGTGGGTAATTTTTCAATATTGACACTTGCAAAACTTTGTTTTCCAAAATTTCCCTTCCTTCCCCCACTCCATCCCATAGATGGCATATGTTAAAATATATGTTAAATTCAATATATGTACATATATTTATACAGTTATTTTGATACTCAAGAAAAATCCGATCAAGAGGAAAAAAAACTGAGAAAGAAAACAAAACGCAAACAAACAACAACAGAAAGAGTGAAAATGCTATGTTGTAGTCTACATTCAGTTCCCACAGACCTCTCTCTGGATGTAGATGACTCCCTTGATCACAATATTATTGGAACTGATCTGAATCATCTCATTGTTGGAAAAAAACCATGTCCATCAGAATTGATCACCATATAATCTTGTTACCATGTACAATGATCTGATTCTGCTCATTTCACTTGGCATTAGTTCATGTAACTCTCCCTAGGGATCTCTAAAATGATCCTGTTGATTATTTCTTTTGGAACAATAATATTCCATAACATGCATATACAATAATTTACCCAGCCATTCTCCAATTTTTGGGCATCTACTCACAAACTAAGAATTATTAAACTACCTGAAAATCATGATGAAAAAAGAGTTTGGATAACATCTTTAAAGAAATCATCAAGGGAAAACTACTCTGATTTCCTAGAATTACAGGGTAAAATAGTCATTGAAAGAATCTGATAAAGGCCTCATTTCCAAAATATATAAAGAATTGGCTCTAATTTATAAGAAATCAAGCCATTCTACAATTGATAAATGGTCAAAGGATACGAACAGACAATTCTCAGATGAAGAAATTGAAACTATTTCTAGCCATATGAAAAGATGCTCCAAGTCATTATTAATCAGAGAAATGCAAATTAAGACAACTCTGAGATACCACTGCACACCTGTCAGATTGGCTAGAATGACAGGGAAAGATAATGCACAATGCTGGAGGGGATGTGGGAAAACTGAGGCACTGATACATTGTTGGAATTGTGAATACATCCAGCCATTCTGGAGAGCAATTTGGAATTATGCTCAAAAAGCTATCAAACTGTGCATATCCTTTGACCCAGCTGTGTTACTACTGACCTTATATCACAAAGAAATTTTAAAGAAGGGAAAGGCACCTGTGTGTGCAAAGATGTTTGTGGCAGCCCTCTTTGTAGTGGCCAGAAACTGAAAACTGAGTGGATGCTCATCAATTGGAGAATAGCTGAATAAACTGTGGTATATGAATATTATGGAATATTATTGTTCTGTAAGAAATGACCAACAGGATGATCTTAGAAAGGCCTTGAGAGACTTACATGAACTGATGCTGAGTGAAATGAGCAGGACCAGAAGATCATTATATATTTCAACAACAATACTATATGATGATCAATTCTGATGGATGTGGCCCTCTTCAACAATGAGATGAACCAAATCAGTTTCAATAGAGCAGTAATGAACTGAACCAGCTCTACCCAGGGAAAGAACTCTGGGAGATGACTATGAACCACTACATAGAATTCCCAACTATTTTTGTCTGCCTGCATTTTTTATTTCCTTCCCAGGCTAATTGTACACTACTTCAAAGTGTGACTCTTTTTATACAGCAAAATAACTGTTTGGACATGTATACATATATTGTATTTAACTTATACTTTAACATATTTAACATGTATTGGTCAACCTGCCATCTGCAGGAAGGTGTCGGGGGAAGGAGGGAAAAAGTTGGAACAAAAGGATTTGCAACTGTCAATGCTGAAAAATTACCTATGCATATATTTTGCAAATAAAAAGCTATAATAATAAAAAAGGAAAAAAAAAACCTTTCTTTGACTATACAAACCTTTGTCAGCAACATAAAACCTCTCATTTTTAGAAAACTGTCCAGATTTGCTTTCCAGAAGCAACTGCTTTTTTTAATTTCATAGTTGTAGTCACTATCTGTAGTGAACTTTGAGCCTAAGAATATAAAATCCAATACTGCTCCCATTTATTGTCACTTTATTGGACAGGAAATAATGGGACTACTTGCCAAAATATTCAACATATCTTTATCACATCAGACTTTCTTTTTATTTTCAGACATATTCACAACTAAACTTCTTTCAGTTTTGACGCAGTTGTTTCTTTAATACTAAACCTGCTGGTAGTTGTCTTCTGTTCCTCAGCAATAGTTTACTGGATGCCTTCTGACCTGAGGGTCTCATCCTCAAATGTCATATATTTTATCATTTTAATATACCCTATGATGTTTTCTTTTCAAAGACACTGGAATAGTTTGATATTTTCTTCTCCAGTGGATCATCTTTTGTCGGAACTCTCTACTATGACCCATCCATCTTTGGTAACCCTGTATGTCATAGTTCATAGTTTTATTCAATTATGCAAGCTTTTCTGCCAAGACAAGGCAGTGATAATGACTATGATAAAAGCCAAAAGAGCTTGAAAAATTCCTTCAAAAAATTGGATTTCTTTGCCAAGGAGAGAACTTTGAAAACCAAAAACAATACCAGTTCATATATAAACTTATTTGTATAAGCTTATTTAGAAGTTAATGAAACATCTTGAGAAGTATCTCTTAATTTTTTTAAAGAAGGACAGAAAGCAGTGCAATATAAAAACCTGTTTAAACGTGTGGAAAGGATTCTGGGAAGATGGCAGAGTAGGTCAGAAGGTTACAAGGTATCCAGATTTCCTCCACAAACAAAAACAAAATTGTTCTTTGGGGCATAAATAGAACAGTGAAAAACAAATAAGACTAGAGGCAGAACAGAAGCCTTCTTGGGACAATTGGAGGACACTCCAGGGGAGACCCTACAATAGAGGTTTGGCCTGTATGCGGTGTAAACACCTCCAGGATAACTCTGTACAAACACAAAGTGGAGAGCCCTGGGGCTAGCTGGATTTACAGGTAGTCTCTACCTGAACCATGGGAACTTTGACTTCCCAGATAGCATGGGGAGTCAGGGCTCTGAGTCTGGAAAATTGAGGAAACCCTAGCTGATTAGGAACACCAGACTCAGATCCTGTTGGGAAAGAAGAATCCAGCACACCTGATAAGTGCAGAAACAGTGGAGCAGGGATGCTGGTGACTGTGGTCACATACAAAAGGGTGGACTACTTGATTTGGGGTTCCAGGCCAGAGGGGAGAACTGAAGTGAAGTCAGAGACACCATCCCTCCCAACCCAGGATTAGAAATGGCTATACTTAATAAGTTCTCACTACTAAAAACAATGAGCAGTAAAGGAGAAGAACCCAACTGTAGAAACTTACTATGGGAACAGGGAAGACCAAGGTTCATCTTCAGAGTAGGACATTGAAATAAAAACAAAAAAACTCTCATCTCAAGGGGTAATGTTAAATGACTGTCTGCCCAGAAATAAGTAATAGAAGACTTTTAAAATCACATAAGAGAGATTGAGAAAAAACTTTAAAAAAATAAATGAGAACCAAGAAAACTGTGAAGTAGCCTGGAAGCCTGGTAGGATGGTAGTACATTCCATAGCAATAGGAAAGTTTGGAAGAAGGATGGGTTTAGAAAGGAAAGATAATGTAATGAGATATGAAATGTAGATCACAACTTTCTGATCTTCCTACATGACTAACTATTCTACCCAAAACATAAAAAAGGGAGACAAGAGCTAATATTCTACAGTACAGAGCCCAACATTCAAGAGATTGCAACCAAAAATGCAAAGTGATTTCAAGGCAAAACTAATCAAGAATTTTCTCTTTGGTAGTTACAAAGTTAATAGCTGTGACTGGCCCCATATAAATACTCTAAGGAAATGGTCCCTGATTTAAGGAGAGAAGAGGTTGGAAGCTTGCACAGGAAGGATAGTGGGCAGAGTAGAAGACTGATGGTTTTAAGAACAAGTGTCTTTGTGGAGACAGTAGGAGGGAAGGGAGTATGAGTTGTAGCCCATCTTTTTACATCCTTTTAATTATCCAGGCCTCTTAGAGTAGATGATAGCTTCTACTTAGGGATTGTTATTTTAGAAAACTTAACTAGGTAATTTGAGTTAGTATAAACTCACATTTATCAGGAACAAGAGAAATGTGTCAACACTCCAAAATGTATATTTTATTTTGTAAACTATTCTTTAGTATGTCAGGGCACTTTACTAGTATATGACTGTATTATAGGTTACCTCACATTTAACCTGGAGAGTGGAAGTAACAATACAATAATAACTAGGGAAAGAAGAATGGCTTTGTATTTCTGTGGGTATTAATGTATGTACTTGAATATTATAGTACTAAAAAAACTTTGAAAGTTTTTGAGTCTACATCAGAATGTGCTTTTGAAAATGAGAGGACTAACATCTCAGTTTTTAATACTTATTTTTGTCTTATGACTGCAGGTGGTTGCTTTTTATTAATTTCAGTGAATTAAATGTTTTTAGAAGTTTCAATGTGTATATATATATGCATATAACTTCTTGTAAAAATGTGAGGACAATTCTTGGTAGGAGTGGAAAGATTGGTTTTCTACAAGTTTACAAGTTTGTTTTGGACTAAAATGGTTTGAGAAACTAAAATTCGGAAGAGTTATTTACCTAAAAACGTTTGTTTATAAGTCACTGGGACTTAATTATGAACATAGCAGTTAACTATATGTCAATCATGACCTTATAAATTTTCTCCTAAGGGGGGGGAACCACCTTAAACAAATGAGAAGATCTAAATAAAACAAGAATGTTATTAAAAGAAAGTCAGCCAGCTAGAAAAGGAAGGAGATCTATAGTCTTAAAGAAGAAAATGAATTTTTTAAAAATTAGAATTGGGCAAGTAGAAGCCAATGAAATATAAAAGACCAAGAAATAACAAAACAATATATAAAGAATGAACAAATAGAAGAGAATGCAAAACATTTTATAAGGAAAACAATAGGTTAAGAAGAAACATAAGAATAGTTAGACTACCTGAAAACTGTGACCCCCCCAAAAAAAAAACTGAGACAATAATACAAGAAATAATCAGAGGTATTTATCCTGCTATGCCCAAAGAGCTATAAAACTATTCATACCCTTTGACCCAGCATTATCTATGCTGGGTCTATATCCCAAAAAGATGATAAAAAGGGAAAAGATCACACTCATGTACAAATGATTGTAGGAGCCCTCTTTGTAGGGGCAAGGAAGTAGAAATTGAGTGGATTCCCATCAATTGGGAAATGGCTGAATAATAAGAATTAGTGGAATATTATTACTCTGTAAGAAATGATGAATAGGAAGGATTCAGAAAGGCATGAAAAGACTTACATAAACTGATGCTAAGTAAAGTAAGTAGACATTGTCCACAGCAACAACAAAATTATATGATGATCTACAGTGACAATATGGATCTTTTCAACAATAAGATAATTCAGGCCAATTTCAATAGAAACTTGATGGAGAGTTTATCTGCATCCAGACAGAGGACTATGGGAACTGAATGTAAATCATGACATAATATTTTTACCTTTTTTGTTGTTTTCTTTTTCATTGTCCCCTTTTGATCTGATTTTTCTTATGTATCATGTGTAAATGTTGAAATGTTTAGAAGAATTGCAAAAATTTAACCTATGTAGTATTACTGTCTAGGGGAGGAAGAACAATTTGGAACAAAAGTTTTTACAAAGGTTAATGTTGAAAACAATCTTTGCAGGTATTTTGAAAAATGAGAAGCTATTATTATAAAAAAGGAAAAAAAGGAAAGTTGTCCTGAAGTGATAGAACAGGAGGGTAAAGTAGAAATGGGAAAAAAATCCACTGATAATAATTTCAAAGATAACCTACAAGGAAACATGCGGGAAAATTATTGTTAATTCCAAAACTTCCAGATCAAAGAAAAAATTTTTACAAGAAGCAACATAAAAAAAAAGTACTTCAAATATGCTAAGGTTGCAATTCAAATTGTACAAGATTTATCAACAGATACGATAAAGGAATTTTATTATATTCTGGATATATTATTACAATTCAAATCCTCCAATCCAAAATTCAAGCTTCCTCTTAAGACTCTGGATTTGTTACTGATAACCATTCAACATATCTCCTCTGAGTCCAGACCAAACATGTTATTTCCCAACTATTTCCACACCATTCATGGATGCTTTTCCCCATTCTCTCTCAACTTCCAATTCAATCTCTGAGAAAAGTGATAAAATTAACACTGTCATTCCTGAAAAATAAATATCAAACAATTGCCATGACTCTAATCCCCAATCTTTTGACCTTTTGTCCAAAACACTCTTCCCAAAGCCACTAATCCACTATTATTTTCCATGAAGATATCAGTAATTTAAGGGGAAAGTCTGTATTGCTCTGTCTTGCATCCTCACTACTTAGCAGAGCATCTATTATACATTATGAAATTAAATGGATTTTTCATTCATTGACTCAAATTCTGTTCAAAATCACTGTGATATGCCCCCAAAATGAGAAGTTACCAAAGGGCACAATTTAAAATGCAACATAGAAACATTTTAGATAATAAAACAATGTATAAACAATTGGAGGAATATTCAATGTTAATGGAAAAACTACTCCATTAAACTATAGATTTAGCAGTACATCAGTAAAACAACTAATTAGTAGAACTCAACAAAATATTTTTAAATCATTTAAAGAAATAAAAGTTCAAGACTTTCAGGGACAGTGTTGAAAAGAAATAGGAATTAAAAGAAATTAAGATGATCAGATATTAAATTGTATTTCAAGGCAACAATTATCTAAATTATTTTACAATCTATAAATAGAGAATTACAAAGAGAGAGAAGCAAGACCCATTTAATCAGGAAATGGGTCATATTAAAATTCAAAGTACCCAATTGATACTTTAGAGAGTTAGACAGAATAATAGCCAAATTCAATTGGAGGAGCAAAATATATAGAATACCAATAGAAATAATTAATTTCTTTAAAAAAGAATAAAAGGTATTAGAAATTTTATATTCAATTACATTAAAATTAGTAATCACATTGAAAACTAATATAAAATGAAAAATCAGGGGAAATGTTCTAAATAATATAGCATAAAATAAATCACTCAAAATAAAGCATGAGGCAATAATTTCATATTTAACAATAATTCCTGGGAAAACTGAAAATCAGTCTGGAAGAAAATAGATTTATACCAGCAGTTTATACCACATAGCACAAGGAATTCAAAATAAAAATGTAAACTAAATAGTAAAGTTCATGTCCTCCCAAAATGTGTAGGAGTAAAATCTTAATCAAAAATCAATAACTCCATTTTCATGAGATTGAAAAAGCTTTTACATGAGCAAAATTAATTTAAATAGGGTAAGAAGGGTAAAAGTTTAAAATTATCCATATAAAATATTTGTTAAAATGTAATATGTAAGATACATGAAAATCAATAAAGACAAATAATCAAAGGATTATAAATAAATAATTCTCAAAGTAATTGCCAACCAACAATCATTTCAAAGAAAAGAAGTAACACACTTAAAAATTATTCCAGAGTTGTACCTCATATAAATAAATCGGAAGAGATGAGAGAAAGAAAGAGAGATTGGTAGGATGAAGGGAAAGAGAAATTGTCACTTACAGAAAAATTATAAATTGGTCTAAACAATCTGGAAAACAAATCTTAATTATATGAAAAAAGTGAATGAATTGTCTATACTCTGACTCAAATAATTTCTTTAGTTGAGAAGACTCCTACATATTAGAGAGGGAATTCTGCCAAAAATGATAAGCTTTTCTCTTCAATTTATAAAATTTGAACATTTTCTAAATAATTGAAAAGTCAAGTTATTTGTCTACATATGTCAGAGATTAGACTTGAATCAATCTCTTTCTGGCTTCAACAAGTTTCCAACATATTAAACAGTGCTGCTTTTTAAATGTCAACTAAATATAACTGATAATCATTGTTCCATAAAAAACAAAAATTTGAGGAATTGAGAGAAAAATGAGATTTCCATGAAGTGAAGTAGAACAAAGTAGCACTATTTATAAATGTCTTCAAAATTGCAACAAATAAACAAACAAAAAAAAAAAAGAACTACTAATACTAGAAAATTGCCATACTAAGAACAAATATTGTCACCAATGGTGAATCCAGAAGTCAAATAGTATAGCTTCTATATGACGCAAATAAGGGCAGACAGTTGGAGAATGGCTTGATATTTTATAAATTAGAGTAAATTCTCTATATATTTTGGAAATGAGACCTTTATCAGAACCTTTGACTGTAAAAATGTTTTCCCAGTTTATTGTTTCCCTTCTAAATTTGCCTCCATTAGTTTTGTTTGTACAAAAACTTTTCAATTTGATATAATCAAAATTTTCTATTTTGTACTCATTAGTAATCTCTAGTTCTACGTTGGTCATAAATGCCTTCCTCTTACACAGGTCTGAGAGTTAAACTATCCTATGCTCTTCCAATTCATTTGTAATCTCATTCTTTATGCCTAGGTCATGAACACATTTTGACCTTATCTTGGTGTACGGTGTTAAGTGTGGGTCAATACCTAGTTTCTGCCATACTAATTTCCAATTTTCCCAGCAATTTTGGTCAAATAAAGCATTTTTATCCCAGAAACTGAGGTCTTTGGGTTTGTCAAACAGTAGATTATTAAAGTTATTGCTGATTTGTCCTTTGAACCTAACCTATTCCATTGATCAACTAGTGTATTTCTTAGCCAATAACAGATGGTTTTAATAACCATTGCTTTATAATATAATTTTACATTTGGTACGGCTAGGCCACCTTCATTTGATTTTTTTTCCTTTTTTTTAATTTTTATTTAATAGCCTTTTATTTACAGGTTATATGTATGAGTAACTTTACAGCATTAACAAGTGCCAAACCTCTTGTTCCAATTTTTAACCTCTTACCCCCCACCCCCTCTCCAGATGGCAGGATGACCAGTAGATGTTAAATATATTAAAATATAAATTAGATACACAATAAGTATACATGACCAAACTGTTATTTTGCTGTACAAAAAGAATCAGACTCTGAAATATTGTACAATTAGCTTGTGAAGGAAATCAAAAGTGCAGGTTGGCATAAATACAGGGATTGGGAATTCAATGTAATAGTTTTTAGTCAACACCCAGAGTTCTTTCTCTGGGCGCAGCTGGTTCAGTTCATTACTGCTCCATTGGAAATGATTTGGCTGATCTCATTGCTGAGGATGGCCAGGTCCATCAGAACTGGTCATCAAATAGTATTGTTGTTGAAGTATATAATGATCTCCTGGTCCTGCTCATTTCACTCAGCATCAGCTCATGTAAGTCTCTCCAAGCCTTTCTGAAATCATCCTGTTGGTCATTTCTTACAGAACAATAATATTCCATAATATTCATATACCACAACTTATCCAACCATTCTCCAACTGATGGCATCCATTCAGTTTCCAGTTTCCAGCCACTACAAAAAGGGCTGCAACAAACATTCGTGCACATACAGGTCGCTTTCCCTTCTTTATGATCTCTTTGGGATATAAGACCAGTAGTAACACTGCTAGATCAAAGGATATGCACAGTTTGATAACTTTTTGAGCATAGTTCCAAATTGCTCTCCAGAATGGTTGGATTTATTCACAACTCCACCAACAATGCATCAATGTCCCAGTTTTCCCGCATCCCCTCCAACAATCATCATTATTTTTTCCTGTCATCTTAGCCAATCTGACAGGTGTGTAGTGGTATCTTAGAGTTGTCTTAACTTGGATTTCTCTAATTAATAATGACTTGAAGCATCTTTTCATATGACTAGAAATAGTTTCAATTTCTTCATCTGAGAATTGTCTGTTAATATCGTTTGACCATTTTTCAATTGGACAATGGATTGATTTTTTATAAATTAGAGTTAATTCTCTATATATTTTGGAAATGAGGCCTTTATCAGAAACTTTGAATGTAAAAATATTTTCCCAGTTTATTGCTTCCCTTCTAAACTTGTCTGCATTATTTTTGTTTCTACAAAAACTTTTCAGTTTGGTATAGTCGAAATTTTCTATTTTGTGATCAGTAATGATCTCTAGGTCTTCTTTGGTCATAAAGTCCTTCCCCTTCCACAGGTCTGAGAGTTAAACTATCCTGTGTTCCTCTAATTTATTAATAATTTCATTCTTTATGCTTAGGTCATGAATCCATTTTGACCTTTTCTTGGTGTACAGTGTTAAGTGTGGATCAATGCCTAGTTTCTGCCATATTAGTTTCCAATTTTCCCAGCAATTTTTATCAAACAGTAAGTTCTTATCCCAAAAGCTGGGGTCTTTGGGTTTGTCAAAGACTAGGTTGCTATATTTGTTGACTGTTTTATCCCTTGAACCTAATCTATTCCACTGATCAACTAATCTATTCCTTAGCCAATACCAAATAGTTTTGGTAACTGCTGCTCTATAATATAATTTTAGATCTGGTACAGCTAAGCCACCATCATTTGATTTTTTTTTCATTAATTCCCTTGAAATTCTTGACCTTTTGTTTTTCCATATGAATTTTGTTGTTATTTTTTCTAGGTCATTAAAATAGTTTTTTGGGAGTATGATTGGTATAGTGCTAAATAAATAGAATAGTTTAGGTAATATTGTCATCTTTATTTGCTTGCCTTATCCAAGAGCATTTAATATTTTTCCAATTGGTTAGATCAGACTTAATTTGTGTGAAAAGTGATCTGTATTTTTGCTCATAAAGTTTCTGATTTTCCCTTAGCAGATAGATTCCTAAATATTTTATATTATCAGTAGTTACTTTAAATGGAATTTCTTTTTGTAACCCTGATGGATTTTTTTAGTGATATATAAGAATGCTGATGACTTATGTGGGTTTATTTTATAACCAGCAACTTTACTAAAGTTGTGGATTATTTCTAATAACTTTTTAGCAGAATCTCTGGGATTCTCTAAGTATACCATCATATCATCAGCAAAGAGTGCTCTTTCTCATTCCTCATTGCCTATTCTTATTCCTTTAATCTCTTTCTCAGCTCTTATTGCCAAAGCTAGCATTTCTAATACAATATTAAATAGTAACGGTGATAGTGGGCAACCTTGTTTCACTCCTGATCTTATTAGGAATGGTTGCAGTTTTTCCCCATTACATATGATGGTTACTGCTGGTTTTAAATAGATGCTACTGATTATTTTAAGGAAAAGTCCATTTATTCCTATACTCTCAAGTGTTTTTAATAGGAATGGATGTTGGATTTTATCAAATGCTTTTTCTGCATCTATTGAGATGATCATATGGTTTTTGTTAACTTGGTTATTAATATGGCCAATTATATTGATAGTTTTCCTAATATAGAACCAGCCCTGCATTCCTGGTATAAATCCTACCTGATCATGGTAAATTATCCTGGGGAGGATTTTCTGTAGTCTTTTTGCTAATATTTAATTTAAGATTTTAGCATCAATATTCATTAGGGAGATTGGTCTATAATTTTCTTTCTCTGTTTTCAACCTACCTGGTTTAGGTATCAGGACCATGTCTGTGTCATAGAAGGAATTTGGTAGAACTCCTTCATTCCCTATTTTATCAAGTAATTTATATAGCTTTGTGGCCAAGGGTTCTTTAAATGTTTGGTAGAATTCACATGTAAATCCATCTGGTCCTGGAGATTTTTTCTTAGGGAGTTGTTTAATTGCCTGTTCTATTTCTTTTTCTGAAATGGAACTATTCAAGCAATTTACTTCCTCCTCTGTTAGTCTGGGAAGTCTATATTTTTGGATGTAGTCATCCATTTCAGTTAGGTTATCAAATTTATTGGCATAAAGTTGAGCAAAATAACTCCTTATTATTTCTCTAATTTCCTCTTCATTGGTGGAAAGTTCCCCCTTTTCATTTTTAAGACTACTAATTTCATTTTCCTCCCTCCTTTTTCTAATCAGATTTACCAAAGGCTTATGTATTTTATTGGCTTTTTCATAGAACCAACTCTTAGTTTTATTAATTAGTTCAATAGTTTTTTTACTTTCAACATTTTTAATTTCTCCTTTTAATTTTAGAATTTCAAATTTAGTATTTGATTGGTGGTTTTTAATTTGGTCTTTTAGTTTTTTTAGTTGCAAGCCCAATTCATTAATCTTTTCTTTCTATGTTTAATCAAGTAAGCCTCTAAGGATATAAAATTCCCTCTTATTACCACTTTGGCTGCATCCCACAAATTTTGGTATGATGTCTCATCATTGCCATTATTGTGAGTGAAATTATTAATCGTATCTATAATTTGCTGCTTCACCCAATCATTCTTTAAGTTTGAGATTGTTTAGTTTCCAATTACTTTTTGGTCTATTTACCCTTAACTTTTTGTTGAATGTAGTTTTTATTGCATTGTGATCTGAAAAGAAAGCATTTACTATTTCTGCTTTCTTCCATTTAATTTTGAGGTCTTTTTGTCCTAATATATGGTCAATTTTTGAATAGGTTCCATGAACTGCTGAGAAGAAAGTATATTCCTTTCTATCTCCATTCAATTTTCTCCAAAGATCCAACATACCTAATTTTTCTAATATTCTATTTACTTCTTTAATTTCTTTCTTATTTGTTTTGTGGTTTGATTTGTCTAATTCTGAGAGTGCAAGGTTGAGATCTCCCACTATTACACTTTTGTTGTCTATTTCTTCTTGCAACTCTCTTAACTTCTCCTTTATGAAGTTGGATGCCATACCACTTGGTGTATATATGTTTAATATTGATATTGCTTCATTGTTTATGCTACCCTTTAGCAGGATGTAGTTTCCTTCCTTATTTCTTTTAATTAGATCAATTTTTGCTTTTGCTTGATCTGAGATAAGGCTGGCTACCCCTGCTTTTTTGACTTCACCTGAAGCATAATAAATTTTGCTCCAGACTTTTACCTTTACTCTATTTGTATCTCCCTGGTTTAGGTGTGTTTCTTGTAAACAACATATTGTAGGGTTCTGACTTTTGATCCAGTCTGCTATCTGTCTCCTCTTTATGGGGGAGTTCATCCCATTCACATTTACGGTTAGAATTACTAAATCTGTATTTTCTGACACCCTAATAACCCCAGATTATGCTTTACTTTTTCTTGCCTCCCCCAACCCTCTTTCCCCTTTTTGAACTTATGTACCCCACTTGTATCATGATGCTTACCCCCTTTAGAATCCCTCCCTCCCTCCCCCCTTTGAATCTTTTCCCCTTCCTTCCCTTATTACTCTTTTACTTTTCCCTTTTCCTCTCCCCCTTTTTTAATGAGGCGAGTGAGAATTTTCTCTAAAACAAATGTCAATTATTTTTTCTTTAAGCCAACTCTGATGAGAGTAAGATTCACACAATGTTCCTCCCCCTCTCTAAATTCCCTCAGATATGATGAGTTTCCTTTGCCTCTTCGTGGGATGTGGTTTCCCTCTGTTTATCCCTACTTCTCACCTTATTCTGCCATCAGCCCTTTTCAATATCTACTTCCCTTTTTTATGTTATATCAGTAAAATCAAATTACACATGTATTTTTTATATCTACAACAGAAATACAATTCTCAAGAGTTCTTTTTACCTTTTCTGCATCTCTTGAGTTCTATGGTTGGAGATCAAATTTTTTGTTTAGTTCTGGGTTTTTCCTTAGAAACAAATGGAATTCGTTTGTTTCATAAAATGTCCATCTTCTTCCCTGGAAGAAAATGCTCAGTTTAGCTGGGTAGTTTATTCTTGGCTGCATCCCAAGTTCTTTTGCCTTTCGGAATATGAAATTCCAGGCCCTTCAATCCTTTAATGTGGAGGCAACCAGATCTTGGGTAATCCTTATTGTGGCTCCTCGGTATTTAAATTGTTTTTTTTTGTCTGCTTGTTAAATTTTTTCCTTAATCTGATAGTTCTCAAATTTGGCCACAATATTTCTTGGGGTTTTTATTTTAGGGTCTCTTTTAGAAGGTGTTCGATGAATTCTTTCAATGCCTATTTTACCTTCTGATTCTATTACATCTGGGCAGTTCTCTTTGATGATTTCTTGTAAAATAGTATCTAGGCTCTTTTTTTCATCATAATTTTCAGAAAGTCCAAATAATCCTCAGATTATCTCTCCTAGATCTATTTTCCATGTCTGCTGTTTTTGCAAGTAGATAATTCATGGCTTTTTCCAGTTTGTCATTTTTTTGGTTTTGCTTGACTGATTCTTGCTGTCTCAATGAATCATTAGTTTCTATTTGTTCAGTTCTAATTTTTAAAGAATTATTTTTTTCATTAGCTTTTTTTACTTCTTTCTTTATATGTCCAATTGAGTTTTTAAATATTATGTTTTGCTCTGTGGAATTTTTTTACATTTCTCTAATTTTTTTTAGTGAATTATTTTCTTTTTCCCAGTTCACAGATCCTACTTTCTTGCGAGTTCTTTGTCTTTTCCAATTCACAAATCCTACTTTCTAGTGAATTCTTTATTTTTTCCAATTCACAAATCTTACTTTCCTGAGATTTTTTTTTACTTTTTCCAATTCACAAATTTTGTTTCCCTGCACTTCCTGGGAATTTTTTATCTTTTCCAATTCATATTTCAGGAAGTTGTTGCTCTCTTGTAAGGCTTCTCTTTCCTTTCCCCATTTATCTTCTAACTCTCTTTTGAGACTTTTAATGGTCTCTTCTATAAGAGCATCATGGAAAGGACAATCTGGTCCATGTTTGCTGTTTGCTGTCTCTTCAGGTTTGCTGACCTGCTCTTTTTTTGAATAGAAGCTGTTGATAGTTCTTTTCATCTTTTTATTCATGTTTTAAAGCCTTTAGGGTATGCCTCCTAGGCAAGGGGGTTACCAGCTTCCTCTGCAGAACAGGAGAGATGCAAACCGGTTTCAGGCTCAGAGGTATGGGAGTGCTCTGAGTGAGAGTTTTCCCTTCCCCCAACAGGAGGTGGATTCAGCACTGGCCAGGCTATCAAAGTGCCCAGTTGGGCTGTGTGGGTTAGCGATTGCCTTAGGCTAGAGACTAAGGGGTGAAAGTGTCACTGCTCAAGGCCAGAGCCTCTTATGGGACTGTGAGTATTAGCAGCTGACCACAGACCTCCGATTCTACGAGCACTCTGCCTGGAACTCTGCCCCAACATCTCTGCCTGATGCAAATCGGCCCTGTGCAAGCTCTATGGCTCCAAGCCGAGCCCCCCACTTCATAGATTAAAGGGTTACCTGGGCTGTGCCCTCCTGCCATGCCGGTTCACAACTGCCCCAAGTAAAAGCCCCGTACTGCGGGTTGGGGGCTGCGATCTTGTGCTGAGATCTGTTCTTTCACTTTAGGTTTGAGAGTCTCCTTGGAACCTAATTTCCCTCCTAGTCTATGCTGATCTCCCCCCTGGCCCCAGAACAAACCTTTTTTGGTGAGACTGCAGATTTTCTTCGGCTGGTGAGTTGTTATACTTCTTATCTTTACTAATTGTCTTTCGGTTTGAGACTCTCCTCAGAACCTAATTTCTCTCCCCTTCTGCGCTGATCTCCACCCTGGCCCGGGACCAACCTTTTTTTTGGCGAGACTGCAGATTTTCCTCGGCCAGTGAGTTGTTCTACTCCTTATCTTTACGAATTGTAGCAGTCAAGACTATTTTTGAGGCTCGATATACTATTGATAAAACGGGTAAGAGAAGAGCTTAGAAAGTCGTGTGTGCCTTCTCCGCCATCTTGGCTCCCCATTTGATTTTTTTATCATTAATTCCCTTGAAATTCTTGACCTTTGTTTTTCCATATGAACTTTGTTGTTATTTTTTCTACATCATCAAAATAGTTTTTTGGGAGTCTGATTGGTATAGCACTGAATAAATAGATTAGATTAGGTAGTATTGTCATGTTTATTAAATTTGCTCGCCCACTCCAAGAGCATTTAATATTTTCCAGTTGGTTAGATCAGATTTAATTTGTGTGGAAAGTGTTTTGTAGTTTTGCTCATAAAGTTTCTGATTTTCCCTTGGCAGATAGATTTCTAAATATTTGATACAATCAGTAGTTACTTTAAATGGAATTTTTCTATTACATGGAAGTAGTTACTTAAATGGAAAAGTAATTCTAACTGTTGGTTTTGTTAGTAATATATAAGAATGTTGATGACTTATGTAGGTTTATTTTGTATCCTGCAACTTTGCTAAAGGTGTGGATTGCTTCTAATAACTTTTTAGTAGAATCTCTGGGGTTCTCCAATTATACCATCATGTCATCGGCAAAGAGTGATAATTTGGTTTCCTCATTGCCTATTCTTATTCCTTTAATCTCTTTATCAGCTCTTATTGCCAAAGCTAGTGTTTCTAATACAATATTAAATAGTAACGGTGATAGTGGGCAACCTTGTTTCTCTCCTGATCTTATTGGGAATGGTTGCAGTTTGTCCCCATTACATTATGATGCTTACTGATGGTTTTAAATAGATGCTACTGATTATTTTAAGGAAAAGTCCATTTATTCCTATACTCTCAAGTGGTGTTAATAGGAATTGATGTTGGATTTTATCTAATGCTTTTTCTGCATCTATTGAGATATATGGTTTTTGTTAATTTGGTTATTAATATGGCCAATTATACTGATAGTTTTCCTAATATTGAACCAGGCCTGCATTCCTGGTATAAATCCTACTTGATTATAGTGTATTATCCTGAGGATGATTTTCTGTAGTCTTTTTGCTAATATCTTATTTAAGATTTTAGCATCAATGTTCATTAGGGAGATTGGTCTATAATTTTCTTTCTCTGTTTTCAACCTACCTGGTTAGGTATCAGTACCATGTCTGTGTCATAAAAGGAATTTGGTAGGACTCTTTCATTCCCTATTTTTTCAAATAGTTTATAAAGCATTGGGGCTAATTGTTCTTTGAATGTTTGGTAGAATTCACATGTAAATCCATCTCACCCTGGGTATTATTTTTAGGGAGTTGATTAACAGCTTGTTCTATTTCTTTTTCTGAAATGGGACTATTTAAGCAATTTAGTTCCTCCTCTGTTAATCTTGGAAGCCTGTATTTTTGGAGGTAGTCATCCATTTCACTTGGGTGATCAACTTTATTGGCATAACCCCTTATTATTTCTTTAATTTCCTCTTCATTGGTGGAAAGTTCTCCCTTTTCATTTTTAAGACTACTAATTTGAGTTTCCTCTCTCCTTTATCTAATCAGATTTATCAAAGGTTTATTAATTTTATTGGTTTTTTCATAAAACCAATCTTAGTTTTATTTATTAGTTCAATAGTTTTTATTTATTAGTTCAATAGTTTTTTTTTTTTTTACTTTCATTATTATTAGTTTCTCCTTTTAATTTTAGAATTTCACGTTTAGTAATTGATTGGCGGGTTTTAATTTGGTCTTGTTCTAGCTTTTTAAGTTGCAAGACCAATTCATTGATCTTCTCTTTCTCCATTTTATTCAAGTAAGCCTCTAAGGATATAAAATTTCCCCTTATTACCGCTTTGGCTGCATCCCACAAATTTTGGTATGACCAATGGTCTCACCATTGTCATTATGAAATTATTAATTGTGTCTATAATTTGCTTTTCACACAGTCATTCTTTAAAATGAGATGATTTAGTTTCAATTACTTTTTGGTCTATTTACGCCTAACTTTTTGTTGAATGTAGTTTTTATTGCATTGTGATCTGAAAAGAAAACATTTACCATTTCTGCCTTCCTGCATTTAATTTTGAGGTCTTTATGTCCTAATATATGGTCAGTTTTTATGTAGGTTCTATGAACTGTTGAGAAGAATGTATGCTCCTTTCTGTTACCATTCAATTTTCTCCAGAGATCTATCATACCTAAATTTTCTAATATGCTATTTACCTCTTTAATTTCTTTCTTATTTGTTTTGTGATTTGATTTATCTAAATCTGAGAGTGCAAGATTGAAATCTCCCACTATTTTAGTTTTGCTGTTTATTTCTTCTCACAACTCTCTTAACTTCTCCTTTAGAGAGTTAGATGCTATACCACTTGGTGCATATATGTTTAATAGTGATATTGCTTCATTGTCTATAGTACCCTGTAGCAAGATATAATTTCCTTCCTCATGTCTTTTAATTAGATCACTTTTTGCTTTTGCTTGATCTGAGATAAGGATGGCTACCCCTGCTTTTTTATCTTCACCTGAAGCATAAAATTTCTGTTCCAGCCTTTGACCTTTACTCTGTATGTATCTCCCTGTTTTCAATGTGTTTTCTGTAAACAACCTATTTTAGGGTTCTGATTTTTGATCCGATCTGCTATCTGCCTCTTCTTTATGGGAGAATTCATCCCACTCACATTTATAGTTAAAATTACTAATTCTGTATTTTCTGCCACCCTAATATCCCCAGATTATGCTTTTCCTTTTCTTGCCCTCCTTACCCCCTTCCCTATTATTAAACTTATTGGTCCCTCTTGCGTCACGCAGCTCTCTCTCTTTACTATCCCTCTCTCCTCCCTTTGAATCCCTTCCCTTTTCTTGTACCCTTCCCTTATTACTCATTTTCCTTTTCCCTTTTCCTCTCCCACTTTTTAATGGGATGAGAGAAGATTCTCTGTAAAACAAATATGTCAATTATTTCCTTTTTGAGCCAACTCTGATGAGAGTAGGATTAGCACAGTGTTCCTCCCCCCTCTCTAAGTTCCTTCAGATATGATAGGTTTCCTTTGCCTCATCATCGCATGCAGTTTCTCTCTTTTTATCTGGCCTTTTTCCTTTTTCTGATGCTAACCCCTTTCCATTTCTACTTCCCTTTTTAATGTTATATCAGTAAAATCAAATTATACATGTGGTTTTTATGTATATCCACAACAAAAATTCAGTTCTCAAGAGTTCCTTTTACCTTTTTCTACTTGTCTTGAGTCCTGTTGTTGGAGATCAAATTTTTTGTTTAAGTCTCATTTTTTCCTTAGAAACAAATTGAATCCCTTTGTTTCATTAAATTTCCATCTTCTTCCATGGAAAAAAAATGCTCAGCTTTGCTGGGTAGTTTACTCTTGGCTGCATTCCAAGTTCTTTTGCCTTTCTGAATATCAGATTCCAGGCCTTCAATCCTTTAATGTTGAGAGATAGCAGGCACCTCGGTATTTGAACTGTTTTTTCCTGGCTGCTTGTAAAAATTTTTCTTTAGTCTGAAAATTCTGAAATTTGGCCACAATATTTCTCAGAATCTTTATTTTAGGGTCTTTTTTCCAAAGGTGTTTGATGAATTCTTTCAATGCCTATTTTACCTTCTGGTTCTATTACTTCTGGGCAGTTCTCTTTGATGACTTCCTGTAAAATAGTTTCTAGACTCTTTTTTTCATCATAATTTTCAGGTAGTTCAATGATCTTAGGTTATCTCTCCTAGATCTATTTTCCAAGTCTGTTGTTTTTTCAAGTAAATATTTGACATTTTTTCCAATCTTTCATTTTTTTGGTTTGCTTAACTGATTCTTAATGTCTCAATGAATCAGTCATTGCTATTTGTTCAGTTCTGATTTTTAGTGAGTTATTTTCTTCATTAGCTTTTTTTTACTTCTTTTTGTATATGTCCAATTGAGTGTTTAAATGAGTCGTTTTGCTCTATGGAATTTTTTCCATTTCACTAATTTTTTTTTTTTAGTGAGTTACTTTATTTTTCCAATTCACAAATTCTGTTTCCCTGAACTTCTTGGGAGTTTTTTGCCTTTTCTAATTCACATTTCAGGAAGTTGTTTTCTTTTTCTACTTCATCAAATTTTTCTTTAGTGAGTTAAATGTCTTTTCTGTACTCTCTTATATAGCTTCTCTTTCCTTTTCCCATTTTTCTTCTAGTTCTCTTTTAAGGTTTTTAATAGTCTTTTCTAGGAGAGCCTTTTGTATTGGGGACCAACAATTGTCTGGAGACTGTCTGCTATTAATCTCTTCAGGATTAAAAAGCTATTCTCTTTCTATATAGAAACTATTAATCATCTTTTTGATTTTTTTTACTCATTTTGTTAAAGCCTGTAGGGTCTGCCTTCAGGGACAGTAGGTTACCAGCTTCCTCTGCAGAGCAGTGAAAGGTGTATGGATGGATAGCTGTCCTGGTAGCTGACTACAAAAAGCAGCGAGGTACTGGAGTGCTCTAGGAAAGAATTCCCCTTCCAGAAGTAACTCAAGCTTGCAGGGCTGAGCTGGGAAAGTGCCCTGCAAAGAACACACACTGTATGAGATAACGACTGCTCTGGGACTAGATGCTGAGCAGTGAGAGTTTCACTATCCCAAGGCAAAGCCCACCCTGGGGCTGTGGGTATTAGCAGTTGAGCAGTGAATGGCTTTGCAGGGACCAGAAGCGTCTCTGCCCCAGGAAGCACAGTCCTGCTGGGGAAGTTCTATTGCCCCAGGCTGAGCCCCCCACTGTGCTTATTAGAGGCTGACCAGGCTGTGCCCCCCTGTCATGAAGATTTATAACTGCCCCCACAAAAGCCCTGAACTGCAGGATGTGGCTGCAGGGCTACATTCCAGTCTGCCTGAGTCACTTCTGGGTTTGAGTAGTTACAGCCAGATCTTATTAGGTTCTGGCGTTTTTTAGAGTACCCTCTATTTTAGGCTTTAATTTCTCTGCCAGTTTACTGCTTTGTAATCAAGGCAGGGCAGTTAGCCTATAGCAGAGTTGTCTCTATAATTTCTCTATCCACAGAGATCAACCCTGCCCCTAGTCTGCTCATGATGCTAGTCTCTTACTGCCTGCGCTAGTCTGTTCCTGGCCCCTCAGGACAAACCTTTCCTGGTGATCTTCCAGATTGTCTTTGGCTGGTAAGTTATAGTGCTTTGAAGAGTTATTTTTGAGACTGAATTAAATAGTTGGTTATGAGGGGAATGAGAAGAGCTTAGAAAGTCGCATGTGCCTTCTCCACCATCTTGGCTCTGCCCAGGTCCTCAAACTTTTTTCAATTTATTTTTAATACACATTTATTTATGAATCGTATTTGGGCAGAAGAAAATCAGAGCAAAAGAGAAAAACCATGAGAGAGATTATAAAACAAACAGAAAAAGAAGTGAAAATAACATGTGTTGATTTACATTTAGTCTCCATAATTTTGTTTTGTTTTGTTTTGTTTTGTTTTTCTGGATGTAGATGGCATTTTCTGCCCAAAGTCTATAAAGATTGCTTTGGATCAATGAACAACTGAGAAGAACCAAGTCTTTCATAGTTGATCATTACATATTCTTGCTATTTTTGTGTAGAATGTATTCCTGGTTCTGCTTGTTTTGCTCAGCATCAGTTCATGTAAATCTTTCCATGTCTTTCTAAAATCTGCTTGTTCATCTTTTTTTTTTTAAAGAACAATAATATTCTGTTATCTTCATATACTACAATTTCTTCAGCCATTTCCCAATTGATGGTCATTCACTGTTTTTCCAATTCTTTGCTACCACCAAAAGACCTACTACAAACATTTTTGCATATGTGGATAAATTTCCTTCCTTATGATTTCGTTGGAATACAGACCCAGTAATGGCACCTCTGGGTTAAAGGATATGCACATTTTTTTAGCTCTTTGGGCATATTTCCAAATTGTTCTCCAGAATGGTTGATCATTTCATAACCCCACCAACAAAGCATTGATGTCTCAGTTTTCCCACAGCCCCTCCAACTTTATCATTATCTTTTGCTGTCATTCTATGCAATCTGAGAGTATCTCAGAGTTGTTTTAATTTGCATTTCTTTCATCATTAATGATTTAGAGCATTTTTTCATATAGATGCCTTTAATTTCATCATCTGTAAATTGTTCATTACCTTTGACTATTTATCAATTGCGGAATTTCTTATCTTCTTATTAATTTGAAACAGTTTTTTATATATTTTTGAAATAAGACCATTATCAGAAACACTGGCTGTGAAAATGTTTTCCTACCTTTGTACTTTCTTCTAATCTTGGTTTTGTTGGTTTTGTTTCTTCAAAATCTTTTTAATTCATTGTAATCAAATCTGTCCATTTTATCTTTCATAATGTTCTCTAGTTCTTTTTCAGTCATAAATTTCTCCCTTCTCTAAAGATCTTAATGGTTAATTTTCCCTTGCTAACCTAAGTCGTTTATGGTATCATCCTTTATGCCCAAATCATGTATCCATTTAGACTTTATTTTGGTATGGGGTGTGAGATGTAGGTCTATGCCAAGTTTCTGATATTATTTTCCAATTTTCCCAGCAATTTTTGTCAAATAATGAGTTCTTATTCTAGAAGTTGAAGGTTGGGGGTTTATTAAAATTAGAATATTATAGGCATGATTATTATATCATATGTATTTAATCTATGTCACTGATCTACCACTCTATTTCTTAGCCAGTACTAAATGGTTTTGATGACTTCTGTTTTATAATATAGTTTAGGTTTTGTATTGGCGAGCGATCATCCTTTGTATTTTTTTAATTAATCCCCTTAATATTTTTACTTTTTTGTCCTTCCAGATGAAATTTGTTATTATTTATAGTCCTGTACAATAATTTCTGGCAGTTTGATTTATATGGCACTGAAGAAGTAGACCAGTTTAGGCAGAAGTGTCATTTTTATAATATTAGCTCAGCCTACTTATGATCTATTGATATTTTTCCAGTTGTTTAATTCTGACTTTATTTGTGTGAGAAGTGTTTTATAATTTTGCTCATACAATTCTTGAGTTTGTCTTGTCAGGTAGATCCCCAAGTATTTTATTTTGTCTACAGTTATTCTAAATGTAATTTCTTTTTCTATATCTTGCTAATTGGCTTTGTCAATAATATATAGAAATACCAATGGTTTCTGTGGGTTTGTTTTATATCCTACAACTGTACTAAATGTGTGAATTGTTTGAAGTAGGTTTTTGGATGATTTTCTAGTATTCTCTAAGTATATCATAATATCATATGCAATGAGTGATAGTTTTATTTCTTTATTGACTATTCTAATTACTTTACTTTCTTCTTATTGCTAAAGCCACATTTCTAGGACAACGTGGAAAAAGAGTAGGCATCCTTTTTTTCATCTGTGATTTTACTCGGAATACATGTAGCTTCTCTCCATTACAAAAAAAAAAAAAAAAAAAAAAAAAAAAAAAAAAAAAGCTTGCTATTGCTTTTAAATGAATACTGCTAATACAAAATTGGTAATTTTAACCAAAATGTGAACAGGGTAAACTCCCCCATAAAGAGGAAGCGATTAGCACAATGGATTAAAAGCCAGAATCCTACAATATGTTGTTTACAGGAAACACACCTGAAGCAGGGAGATACATGCAGAATAAAGGTAATATGTTGGAGCAAAATCTACTATGCTTCAGGTGAAGTCAAAAAAAGCAGGAGTAGCCATCCTGATCTCAGATCAAGCAAAAACAAAAATTGATCTAATTAAAAGAGATCAGGAGGGGCACTATATCTTGCTAAAGGATAGCCGAGATAATGAAGCAATATCAATATTAAACATATATGCACCAAGTGGTGTAGCATCTAAATTCTTAAAAGAGAAATTAAGAGAGCTGCAAGAAGAAATAGACAGCAAAACTATAATAGTGGGAGATCTCAACCTTGCACTCTCAGAATTAGATAAATCAAACCACAAAATAAATAAGAAAGAGATCAAAGAGGTAAATGAAATCCTAGAAAAGTTAGATATGATAGATCTGGAGAAAATGAAATGGAGACAGAAAGGAGTACACTTTCTTTTCAGCAGTTCATGGAACCTATACAAAAATAGACCATGTATTAGGACATAAAAACCTCAAACTCAAATGCAGTAAGGCAGAAATAGTAAATGCATCCTTTTCAGACCACAATGCAATACAAATTACACTCAACAAAAAGCCAGGAGAAAGTAGACCAAAAAATAATTGGAAACTAAATAATCTCATACTAAAGAATGATTGGGTGAAACAGAAAATCATAGACATAATTAATAACTTCACCCAAGAAAATGACAATAATAAGACATCATACCAAAATGTGTGGGATGCAGCCAAAGCGGTAATAAGGGGAAATTTCATATTTCTAGAGGCCTACTTGCATAAAATAGTGAAACAGAAGGTCAATGAATTGGGCTTGAAACTAAAAATACTAGAAAAGGAACAAATTTAAAACCCCCATTCAAACACTAAACTTGAAATTCTAAAAATAAAAGGAGAGATCAATAAAACTGAAAGTAAAAAAACTATTAAATTAATTAATAAAACTAAGAGTTGGTTCTATGAAAAAACCAACAAAATAGACAAACCCTTAGTAAATCTGATTAAAAAAAGGAAAGAGGAAAATCAAATTGTTAGTCTTAAAAATGAAAAGGGAGAACTCGCCACTAATGAAGAGGAAATTAGAGCAATAATTAGGAATTAATTTGCCCAACTTTATGGCAATAAATTCGACAACTTAAACGAAATGGAAGAATACCTTCAAAAGTATAGCTTGCCCAGATTAACAGAGGAAGAAGTAAATATCCTAAACAGTCCCATTTTAGAAAAATAAATAGAACAAGCTATTAACCAACTCCCTAAGAAAAAATCCCCAGGACCAGATGGATTTACATGTGGATTCTACCAAACATTTAAAGAGCAATTAATTCCAATGCTATATAAACTATTTGAAAAAAGAGGGATTGAAGGAGTCCTACCAAACTCCTTTTATGGCACAGACATGGTAGTGATACCTAAACCAGGTAGGCTGAAAACAGAGAAAGAAAATTATAGACCAATCTCCCTAATGAATATCGATGCTAAAATCTTAAATAAAATATTAGTAAAAAGATTACAGAAAATCATTCCCAGGCTAATACACTATGACCCAGTAGGATTTATACCAGGAATTCAGGGCTAGTTCAATATTAGGAAAACTATTAGCATAAATCAATAACCAAACTAACAAAAACCATATGATCATCTCAATAGATGAAGAAAAAGCATTTGATAAAATCCAACATCCAGTCCTAATAAAAACACTTGAGAGAATAGGAATAAGTGGACTTTTTCTTAAAATAGTCAGGAGCATATATTTAAAACCATCAGTAAACATCAAATGCAATGGGGAAAAACTGGAACCTTTCCAAGTAAGATCTGGAGTGAAGCAAGGTTGCCCACTATCACCATTATTATTCAGTATTGTATTAGAAACACTAGCCTCGGCAATAAGATCGTGAAAGAGATTAAAGGAATCAGAATAGGCAATGAGGAAACCAAACTATCACTCTTTGCAGATGATATGATGATATACTTAGAGAACCCCAGAGATTCTACTAAAAAGCTATTAGAAATAATCGACAATTTTAGCAAAGTTGCAGATTATTAAATAAATCTCCATAAATCCTCAGCATTTTTATACATCACCAACAAAATCCAACAGTAAGAGATATAAAGAGAAATTCCATTCAGAATAACTGTCAACAGCATAAAATAATTGGGAATCAAGGAAAGTCAGGAATAATATGTGCAAAATTACAAAAAACTTTCCACACAAATAAAGTCAGACTTAAATAATTGGAAAAATATTAAGTGCTACTGAATAGGTCGAGTGAATATAATATACAGAAAGAGAATAGATTTTCAACCCCAAGGACACTAATAGCAGACAGTCTTCAAGCAATTGTTGGTCCCTAACACAAAAGGCTCTCCTAGAAGAGACTAGTAAAAACTTCCCTGTACTTCCCTAGTATACTTCCCTAGTATCACAAGTTTTGGTATGTTGTCTCATTTTTATTACTCAACCATTCTCCAATTGATGGGCATTCATTCATTTTCCAGCTTCTAGTCACTACAAACAGGGCTACCACAAACATTTTGGCACATACAGGTCCCTTTCCCTTCTTTAGTATCTCTTTGGGGTATAAGCCCAGTAGTAGCACTGCTGGATCAAAGGGTATGCACAGTTTGATAATTTTGGGGGCATAATTCCAGAGAAAAAGAAAGAGACAGAAACATAGACAGAGAGACAGAGACAGAGACAGAGACAGAGAGACAGAGAATCATAAAAAAAAATATCCATTTTTGTTATTCACTTGGATGAAACTATGTATTGTTTCCATAATCTGTTATTTCACCAATTCATTCTTTACAATTAGATTATTTTATTTCCAATTGGTTTTTAGTCTTTTCCCTAACTTTTTATTTAATGTAATTTTATCACATTATGGTTGAAAAAGGAAGTATTTATTATTTTTCCCTTTGCATTTGATAAGGTTTTTATGTTCTAATACATGGTCAACTTTTGTGCATGTGCATGTACTGCCAAGAAAAAAGGTGTACTTTTTTCTGTCTCTATTCAAATTTCTCAGAGGTCTGTCATATCTAGGTTATCTAGGATTATATTAGTTCCTCCCTATTTTCTTTCTTGTTTATTTTGTAGCTATATTTGAATGAATTAGAGAGGGAATACATTTAGCCCCTCTAGCTTAAATTAGCATAAATCTAATAAATGCTAAGCAATTTTCTATAGCAAAGAGAGACAATTGACAAATACATATAAAATAAGAATTTTAAACTTGGGGGTTTTGAGTATTTTTACATTTTGTTAACTATTTACCTATAATTACTTTCTTTTATAATCTTGTGTATTTTATTTTATTCATTTAAAAACATTATTTGTAGAAAGGGATCCATAGTTTCAACAATTTGCCAAAGCAGTATAGGACATGCACAGAGATGAGATGGTCTCTAAAGTTCATTTCATTCTAAAATTCTTTGGTGCTGTATATCTTGTACTGGATTTGATGGTGACACTTAAGAAATACTACTGCCTTTGAATCATTACATGTGCTTCTGGTGTGTAATGGAATGGACAACCAATGGCATATGCAGTATGTAGTATATGGAGACATCTGTAGGTTCACTCAGGGAAAATAAAAATACCAAGGCTAAAGATAAGTGAAGTATAAATGCACTAGAAAAATGATCTTAAAATTTTTCATCAGTTCAAAAACATGGACTACAATGAATCAGATAAGTAATTTTTATTATTTCTTTTAATCATGCTCAAAAATCTTTATGTGAAAACCTTCTTTTATATGACAGCTAGATGGAATAGTGAAAGCTTAGACTTGAGCCAACAAAACCTAAATTCAAACTGTTTCAGATTCTTACAAGCTATGAGATGCTGTATGTTAATTTTTTCTCTTCGTAACTCAGTTTCCTCATCTATAAAGTGGGGACAGCACTATCTCCCAGAGATCCAGTGAAATGGCATATGTAAAACATTTTTTTACACTTTCACATGTGGTAAAGGTAGAAGCAGAATTAGAAGGAGAAGTAGCAACAGGAGGAGGAAGAAGAAAGGAGGAAGAGAAGTGGGAAGGCAAAAAAGGAGAAGGAAGAAGAGGAGTATTATTGGTTTACATAAGAATGTAATTTCTATCTAATTAACCACCAATAAGTTCTAGGCCAAGCCCCATTTGGTCATTGTATTGACTCAGATTGAATGTCAACAGTAGTCATCTCTGCCTTGTCCAGAAATCCTGAGGGTCTTTCCCTCCCAAATTCATCCATTCATTCATTCATTTATTCATTTAAATTTTTTGGACTAGAGGAAAGAAGAGATTCTTTACCTCAATTGGTATCTAGTCTTCATCACTTAATTGGAAGGAGGCAGCTTAGGCAAACTGAAAGCTGTTCCTTAGTTTAAATAGCGCAAGGTCTCCCATTTCATCCAGGACTATCTCGAGTCATTTTCATCTATATCTGACCACTGAACAAGATGGCTCTGGAGAGGAAAGTGAAGTAGCTGACCTTGCAGAACTCTCCCTCACTTAAATCTAATTAACTTGCATGTCATGACATCACTTCCTTGATGCTCTCTTTGAAAATGAAGGATGAACAAGAAGTATACTCATGAACTACAGGCTAATATCTATTTGAAATTTTGAGTTGAAATAAACTATTTGTTGCTAAAATTCTTGTGTCAGAAATTTTCACGAGGTGGAAAGCCTTTGTGTGAAAGAGCTTTTCCAGTTTTCTAGCTGGCTAACCATTTTTACATCCAGATAATCTGAAACTTTTACTTATTAAGTTTACTCAATATGCTGTCAATTGATAAATCAAAGAGCATTTTTAAGTGCTTAAAAAATTCCAGGAGCTGTGCTGGTTGGAAGGCATGCAAAGAAAAAATGAAATAGTCTCTACAATTAGTGAGTTTACATTCTTAGTGGGAACACAATAAATAAATGCAAAGAAAATTTAGGAAATGTAGCCACTAGCAGTTCTGGAAGCATGGGGGAGTTTTTATAAAAGGTATGACTTAAGCAATGTTTTGAAGGACACAAGGAACTTTAATAAGTAAAGTAAGATTAACTTCTCCTTATAACCATATTGTTAATAGGGTATAAAGGTATATAATAAGGTATAAAGAATAAAAAAGGATTATTTATAAATCAATGAGAACAGAAAATGAAACCTGGATCAGTGAACAGAGTAGACATACAATGCATTGTAATAAATAATAGTAACCTATTGTTTGACAAAGGTAAAGATTTAAGCTTTCTGGGATAAATCAGATAGCAACTCCTATATGACATCTTAAAATTTTTACCAAGATAAGGTCAAAATGGATGCATGATCTAACTAGAAATGGAGATATCAGAAGAAAAGTAGAAGAGCAGAGAACATATTACCTATCAAACTTATGGATAGAAAAATAATTTATGAATTAATAATAATAATATAATTTAATATAATCAATAATTTTGATTATATTAAATTAAAAATTGATTGTGGAAACAGAAGCAATATAGCCAAGGTTAGAAGGAAATCAGAAATTTGGAGAGAAATCTTTATAAGCATTTTTGGGTGAAGATCTCATATTTCAAATATATAGAGAATTTTGTTCAAATTTATAAAAATGAGAAATTCCCCAGTTGATTAATGGTCAAATAAAATGAATGAAAAGTTTTTCAATGAAGAAATCAAAACTATATTGGCCATATGACAAAAATGCTTTAAATCATTTTAATTAGAAAAATACAAATTAAAATAATTTTGAAATATTACCTCACACCTATCAGATTGGCTAAAATGAGAGAAAGAAAAAATGACAAATGTTGGAAGGATTGTGGAAAAACGGAGACATTAATATAATATTGGTGTAATTGTAAATTTAAGCTATGGTTCTAGAGAACAAATTCATAACCCAAAGGGTTATAAAACTATGTATACCCTTTGGCCAAGAAATTTCATTATTAGGTCTCCCCAAGATGATCAGGGGAACAAAAGAATCTATATCTTCTGAAATATTTATGGTAATTCTTTTTGTGGTGGCAAATAGCTAGAAATAGAGGAGATAGACATTGATTGGGAAATGGATAAATATGTCGTGGTATATGATTGTGATGGAATACTGCTGAGCTATAAGAAATGATGAACTTGTTGATTTTAGAAAAAAATATGGAAAGACTTGCATGAAATAATGAAAAATGATTGAGCACAATCAAGGGAATATTCTTGTCAGCAACAGCTACATTGTTCAGGGAAAAACTATAAACAACCAAGTTATTCTGAGTAATATATTCAAATCAAGTACAAAAGATCTATGAAGAAAGATGCTATCTAGCTCCAGAAAAAGAACTGATAAATAAAATTATGGATAGTATGGTTTTACATACTGTTTCAAACAGTGGCCTTCTATCTAACTCAGTTTCAATTGATCAAGGGTGGACAGAAGCAGCTACACCCAAAGAAAGAACACTGGGAATTGAATGTAAACTGCTTGCATTTTTGTTTTTCTTCCCAGATTATTTCTTCTGAATCCAAATCTCCCTGTGCAACAAGAGAACTGTTTGCTTCTGTGCACATATATATTGTATCTAAGATATACTGTAACCTATTTAACATGTATAAACTGCTTGCCATCTGGGGGAGGGGGTGGAGGGAGGGAGGAAAAAAATCAGAACAGAAGTGAGTGAAAGGGATACTGTAAAAAATTACCCTGGCATGGGTTCTGTCAATAAAAAGTTATTAAAAAGAAAAAACATTGGCCTTCTCTGGTTTATGATGGGAAGGAAGAGAGAGAGACAGATTGAAAACTAAAATGTAAACAAAAAATAAATTTAAATAAAAAAACAAGAAAAAATAGATTTATACTAAAAGACCCAGAATAGATCAATATTCTCCAGTGAACAGCCTTTATCTAGAAGACTATATCACTACAATCTTTTAAAGCTGTACAATGTTTAGGGTTTCCCAAATGCTAATAGAGTGACTTCCTCTTATGTCCCTAAATAGAAGAATGTAATGAGCAACCCAGATACAATTTCTTTTTATTTATTTTTTTTACAAAAATAAAATTTTAATTTTACCAAATTATGTATAAAGTTTTTAAAATTAATTTTAAAATTTTGAAAAAAAATTCTTTCTCTCCCTAAGATAGTGGGCAATTTAAGATAGATTATACATGTTCAATTTTGAAAAACATATTATTATACTAGTCATGTTGTGAAAATAAATATAGGCCCAAAGGGATAAAAACATAAAAAATATAGAAAGTGAAAAACAAGATAGTTCAATCTACATTCAAACTTCACCAATTCTCTCTCTGGAGATGTATAACCTTTTTCATCATGAGTTTTTTGGAATTTTCTTAGATCATTATATTGCTGATAATAGTTGTTGTTCACAGTTGATCGTCATATACTATTGTTATTGTAGACAATGTTTCTTTGGTTATATTCACTTCAATCAATTCATATAAGTTTCTCCAATTTTTTTTTCAGAAATCAACATATGCATAATTTCTTATTCCACAGTATATTTCAATACAGTCATGTACCACAACTAGTTCAGCCATTTTGCAGTTAATGGGCATACTCTAAAATATTAATTCTTTATCACCATAATAAGACCTGCTATAAATATTTTTGTACATATAGGTCATTTGCCTCCTCTTTTTTAATCTTGGTGGGATACAGACTTAGTAGTGATATTTCTCTATCAAATAGCATGCATAACTTTGTAGCTCTATGGACATAGTTCCATATTGCTCCCTAAAATAGTGGCATCATTTCACAGTTCCACCAATAGTACATTCAAGTTCCAATTTTCCCATATTCCCAAGTACAATTTCAAATAGCTTCCAAATACATTCATGTTTATATTTCAAAGTAGGAACCAAAGTATATGAAAATAAAAGAAAAAAATCAGTTATCTGTAGTTATGAAAAAATGCTTCAAATTACTATTGATTAAAGAAATGTAAATTAAAACATCAGTTGGACTTATATGTCCTGAAAAAGGGAAAATAATAAATGTTGGAAAAGATGAAGGAATATTAGGACACGATGCATTGTTGGTGTCTTCAGCTGATCCAACCATTCTGAAGAGCAATTTGGAACTCTGTCCAAATAGGCTATAAAATATTGCATATCCTTTGACGCAGCAATAGCACTATCAAGTCTATATCCTTAAAAGGCTCACAAAAAAGGGAAAATATCATCTTTTGTATAAAAATATTTACAGCAACTCTTCTTCTATTAGCCAAGAATTAGAAATTGAGAAAATGTCTATCAATTAAGGGATAGGCAACAAATTGTGAAATGTTAGTTGTCCTTCAGACTCAAAAAGGATCAAAAGGACACCACTATGCCATTGTCAAAATTAGAGCTTTACCATAAATTGGGCAAATGTATATGGAAACATTTGGAATGGAGATGCCTCTAAATCTGCACATCGATCATTTCTTTTGAACTACCGCAATCCTGCTTTACTCATAGAGCACAGAAACTTCTTTGATGTAGGTATTCCAGGTTGGGCTATCCTGTGCCAGTATCTCCTATCTCACAATCAGTTCCAAAATTCTCTAGAGACCCTGAGAATGTCCATGAATCACTTCTGAGATCTGTATTTCCATGTGTCATGTGTTAGTTCTCCATGAAATAGTCTATTAGGGCCCAAGATAGTGGAGAAGGCACAAGTGGCATTCTAAGCTCCTCTCATGCCCTCAGGACCAACTATTTTTTTTTAATTTTTTTTAAATTTTATTTTTTTTATTTAATAGCCTTTTATTTACAGGATATATGCATGGGTAACTTTACAGCATTAACAATTGCCAAACCTCTTGTTCAATTTTCACCTCTTAACCCCCACCTCCCCTAGATGGCAGGATAACGTAGATGTTAAATATATTAAAATATAAATTAGATACACAATAAGTATACATGACCAAACGTTATTTTGCTGTACAAAAGAATCAGACTCTGAAATATTGTACAATTAGCTTGTGAAGGAAATCAAAAATGCAGGTGTGCATAAATATAGGGATTAGGAATTCAATGTAATGGTTTTTAGTCATCTCCCAGAGTTCTTTTTCTAGGCATAGCTAGTTCAGTTCATTACTGCTCCATTAGAAATTATTTGGTTGATCTCGTTGCTGAGGATGGCCTGGTCCATCAGAACTGGTCATCATAGTATTGTTGTTGAAGTATATAATGATCTCCTGGTCCTGCTCATTTCACTCAGCATCAGTTCGTGTGAGTCTCTCCAGGCCCTTCTGAAATCATCCTGTTGGTCATTTCTTACAGAACAGTAATATTCCATAATATTCATATACCACTATTTATTCAGCCATTCTCCAACTGATGGACATCCATTCAGTTTCAATTTTAACCACTACAAAAAGGCTGCCACAAACATTCGTGCACATACAGGTCCCTTTCCTTCTTTATAATCTCTTTGGGATATAATCCCAGTAGTAACACTGCTGGATCAAAGGGTATGCACAGTTTGATAACTTTTGAGCATAGGTCCAAACTACTCTCCAGAATGGTTGGATTCGTTCACAACTCCACCAACAATGCATCAATGTCCCAGTTTTCCCGCATCCCCTCCAACAATCATCATTATTTTTTCCTGTCATTTTAGCCAATCTGACAGATGTGTAGTGGTATCTTAGACTTGTCTTAATTTGCATTTCTCTGATTAATAATGACTTGGAGCATCTTTTCATATGACTAGAAATAGTTTCAATTTCCTCATCTGAGAATTGTCTGTTCATATCCTTTGACCATTTTTCAATTGGAGAATGGCTTGATTTTTTATACATTAGAGTTAATTCTCTATACATTTTGGAAATGAGGCCTTTATCAGAACCTTTGACTGTTAAAATATTTTCCCAGTTTATTGCTTCCCTTCTAATCTTGTCTGCATTAGTTTTGTTTGTTCAAAAACTTTTCAGTTTGGTATAATCAAAATTTTCTATTTTGTGATCAGTAATGATCTCTAGTTCTGCTTTGGTCATAAAGACCTTCCCCTTCCACAGGTCTGAGAGGTAAACTATCCTGTGTTCCTCTAATTTATTAATAATTTCATTCTTAATGCCTAGGTCATGAACCAATTTTGACCTTATCTTGGTGTACACTGTTAATTATGGATCAATGCCTAGTTTCTGCCATATTCGTTTCCAATTTTCCCAGCAATTTTATCAAACAGTAAGTTCTTATCACAAAAGCTGGGATCTTTGGGTTTGTCAAAGACTAGGTTGCTATATTTGTTGACTGTTTTATCCCTTGAACCTAATCTATTCCACTGATCAACTAATCTATTCCTTAGCCAATACCAAATAGTTTTGGTAACTGCTGCTCTATAATATAATTTTAGATCTGGTACAGCTAAAGCCACCTTCATTTGATTTTTTTTTCATTAATTCCTTGAAATGCTTGACCTTTTGTTTTTCCATATGAACTTTGTTGTTATTTTTTCTAGGTCATTAAAATAGTTTTTTTGGACTCTGATTGGTATAGCGCTAGATAAATAGATTAGTTTAGGTAATATTGTCATCTTTATTATATTTGCTTGCCCTATCCAAGAGCATTTAATATTTTTCCAATTGGTTAGATCAGACTTAATTTGCGTGAAAAGTGGTCTGTAATTTTGCTCATAAAGTTTCTGATTTTCCCTTGGCAGATAGATTCCTAAATATTTTATATTATCAGTAGTTACTTTAAATGGAATTTCTCTTTGTAACTCTGACTGTTGGATTTTATTAGTGATATATAAGAATGCTGATGACTTATGTGGGTTTATTTTATAACCAGCAACTTTGCTAAAGTTGTGGATTATTTCTAACAACTTTTTAGCAGAATCTCTGGGGTTCTCTAATTATACCATCATGTCATTGGCAAAGAGTGATAATTTGGTTTCCTCATTGCCTATTCTTATTCCTTTAATCTCTTTCTCAGCTCTTATTGTTAAGCTAGCGTTTCTAATACAATATTAAATAGTAACGGTGATAGTGGGCAACCTTGTTTCACTCCAGATCTTATTGAGGAATGGTTGAGTTTGTCTCATTACATATGATGCTTACAGATGGTTTTAAATAGATGCTGCTGATTATTTTAAGGAAAGTCCATTTATTCCTATACTCTCAAGTGTTTTTAATAGGAATGGATGTTGGATTTTATCAAATGCTTTTCTGCATCTATTGAGATGATCATATGGTTTTGTTAATTTGGTTATTAACATAGCAATTATATTGATAGTTTTCCTAATATTGAACCAGCCCGCATTCCTGGTATAAATCCTACTTGATCATAGTGTATTATCTTGGAGATGATTTTCTGTAGTCTTTTGCTAATATCTTATTTAAGATTTTAGCATCAATATTCATTAGGGAGATTGGTCTATAATTTTCTTTCTCTGTTTTCAGCCTACCTGGTTCTTTTGCCTTTTGGAATATCAGATTCCAGGCCCTTCGGTCCTTTAGTGTGGAGGCAGCCAGATCTTGGGTAATCCTTATTGTGGCACCTCGGTATTTAAATTGTTTTTTTTTTGGCTGCTTGTAAAATTTTTTCCTTAATCTGATAGTTCTGAAATTTGGCCACAATATTCCTTGGGGTTTTTATTTTAGGGTTTCATTCAGAAGGTGTTCGATGAATTCTTTCAATGCCTATTTTACCTTCTGATTCTATTACATCTGGGCAGTTCTCTTTGATGATTTCTTGTAAAATAGTATCTAGGCTCTTTTTTCATCATAGTTTCGGAAAGTCAATAATCCTCAGATTATCTCTCTAGATCTATTTTCCAAGTCTGTCGTTTTGCAAGTAGATAATTAATGGTTTTCAGTTTGTCATTTTTGTTTTGCTTGACTGATTCTTGCTGTCTCAATGAATCATTAGTTTCTATTTGTTCAGTTCTAATTTTTAAAGAATTATTTTCTTCATTAGCTTTTTTACTTCTTTCTGTATATGTCAATTGAGTTTTTACATGTATTGTTTTGGTCTGTGGAATTTTTCCATTTCACTAATTTTTTTAGTAATTATTTTCTTTCAATTCACAGATCCTACTTTCTTGAGTGTTCTTTGTCTTTTCAATTCATAGATATACTACTTTCTTGTGAGTTCTTTGTCTTTTCAATTCCCAATCCTACTTTCTAGTGAATTCTTTATTTTTCAATTCACAATTCTTACTTTCCTGAGATTTTTATTTTTCCAATTCACCAATTTTGTTTCCTGCACTTCCTGGGAATTTTTTAACTTTTCAATTCGTATTTTAGGAAGTTGTTGTCTCTTATGAAGCTTCTCTTTCCTTTCCCCATTTATCTTCTAACTCTCTTTTGAGACTTTTAATGGTCTCTTCTATGAGAGCATCATGTAAAGGAGGACAGTCTGAACGCATTTTTGCTGTTTGAGGTCTCTTCAGGTTTGCTGACCTGCTCTTTTTCTGCATAGAAGCTGTGGATCGTTCTTTTCATCTTTTTATTCATGTTTTAAAGCCTTTAGGATATGTCTTCTAGGCAAGGGGGTTACCAGCTTCCTCTGCAGAGCAGGGAGATGTAGTTCGGCTCAGAGGTATGGGAGTGCTCTGGTGAGATTTCCTTCCCCCAACAGGGAGTAGATTCAGCACTGGCCGAGCTATCAAAGTGCCCAGTAGGGCTCAGTGGGTTAGCGATTGCCCTAGGCTAGACACTAAGGGGTGAAAGTGTCACTGCCTCAGGCCGGAGCCTCTTGTGGGACTGTGAGTATTAGCAGCTGACCGCAGACCACCCCGAACTCTTCCCCAGAGTCTCTGCCTGATGCAAATCGGCCCTGGAAAAGCTCTATGGCCCCAAGCCAAGCCCCCCACTGGGCAGATTGGAGGCTAACCTGGGCTGTGTCCTCCTGCCGTGCAGGATCACAACTGCCCTAGGAAAAGCCCCGTACTGCGGGTTGGGGCTATGCAGTTGTGCTGAGATCTGTGCTTTCACTTTCGGTTTGAGACTCTCCTCGGAACCTAATTTCTCTCCCCCTCTGCGCTGATCTCCACCCTGTCCCCGGGACCAACCTTTTTTTTGGGGAGACTGCAGATTTTCTTCGGCCAGTGAGTTGTTCTACTTCTTATCTTTATGAACTGTAGCAGTCAAGACTATTTTTGAGGCTCGATATAATATTGATAAAGAGGGTAAGAGAAGAGCTTAGAAAGTTGAGTGTGTCTTCTCCGCTATCTTGGCTCCGCCCCCAGAACCAACTCTTAAATTCAGCCTCAAAAATGGCTCTTGACAACTAAAATTCATGAAGATTAGAAGCACACAACTTACCAGCCAAAGAAGATTGCCAGAGCAGGTTTGTCCTCAGGGGTGGGAATAGACCAGCAGAGGCAGGAAAATATGAAAGAGTAGAGTCCTAAGCTGACCAGCAGCGGGAATGATCTCTGTGGAAACAGAAGTTATACAGATGACTCTGCTATATGCTAACAACTCTGCCTTGATGACAAAGCAGTAAACTGGCAGAGAAATTAAAGGCTAAAACAGAGGGTACTCTAAAAAAGGCCAGAACCTAACAAGATCTGGCTATAATCACCCAAAATTGGAAGTGACTCAGGCACACCTGTAACACAGCCCTCCAACCACATTATGTAATACAGGTTTTTGCTGGGGCAGTTACAAATCTGCAAGGCAGTGGGGCACAGCCTAGGGCACCCTCTAATCTTACAGTGTGGGGCTCTGCCAGGGGCAATAGAACTTCCCCAGCACTTCCTGGGCAGAGGCAATTCTGGTCCCTACAAGGCTATTCACTGCTCAGCCACTAATACCCACAGCCCCAGAGCAGTCGTTAAGCAGTACAGCAGGGGTTCTTTGTAGGGCACTTTCCAAGCTCAACTATGAAGACCTGAGTTACTTCCAGGTGGGGAACTCTTTCCCAGACTACACCCATACCTCACTGCTCTTTGTAGCCATGTGGCAGGACAGCTACCAGTCCATACACTTATCACTGCTCTGCAGAGGAAGTTGGTAGCCTCCTGGCCCTGAAGGCAGACCCTACAGGCTTTAAAAAATGAGTAAAAAAATCAAAAGGATGATCAATAGCTTTTATACAGATAGAGAATAGATTTTCAACCCCAAGGAGACTAATAGCAGACAGTCTTCAGGCAATTGTTGGTCCCTAACACAAAAGGCTCTCCTAGAAGAGACTAGTAAAAACCATAAAAGAGAACAACAAGAAAAATGGGGAAAGGAAAGAGAAGCTATGCAAGAGAACAACAATTTCCTGAAAGGTGAATAGGAAAAGGTAAAAAACTCCTAAGCACAGGGAAACAGAATTTGTGAATTGGAAAAAGAAAATAACTCACTAAAAAAAAAATGAAATGGAAAAAAATTTCATAGAGCAAAACAACTCATTTAAAAACTCAATTGGACATATATAAAAAGAAGTAAAAAAAAGCTAATGAAGAAAATAACTCACTAAAAATCAGAACTGAACAAATAGAAATGACTGATTCATTGAGACCTCAAGAATCAGTCAAGCAAAACCAAAAAAATGAAAGATTGGAAATAAATGTCAAATATTTACTTGGAAAAACAACAGACCTGGAAAATAGACCTAGGATAAACTAAGGATCATTGAACTTCACAAAAATTATGATGAAAAAAAGTGCTTAGATACTATTTTCCAGGAAATCATCAAAGAGAATTGCCCAGAAGTAATAGAACCAGAAGGTAAAATAGGCATTGAAAGAACTCATCGAACAGCTTCTGAAAAAGACCCCAAAATAAAAACTCCAAGGAAAATTGTGGCCAAATTTCAGAACTATTAGACTAAGGAAAAAATATTACAAGCAGCCAGGAAAAAAACAATTTAAATACTGAGGTGCCACAATAAGGCCTCAAGATTTGGCTGCTTCCACATTAAAGGATCAAAGGGCCTGGAATCTGATATTCCAAAAGGCAAAAGAACTTGAAATGCAGCCAAGAATAAACTACCCAGCTAAGCTGATTATTTTTTTTCATGGAAGGTGGACATTTAATGAAACAGAGGAATTCCATTTGTTTCTAAGGAAAAAACCAGATCTAGACCAAAAAATTGATCTTCAACCATGGAACTGAAGAGAAGCAGAAAAAAGGTAAAAGGAATTGCTGAGAACTGTATTTCTGTCAGAGATATACATAAAGTACCTGTATAATTTGATTTTACTTATATAACATTAAAAAAAGGAAGTAGAAATGGAAAGGGGATAGTGTCAGAAAAAGGGAAAAAGGGAGATAAAAAGAGGGAAACTACATGTGACGATGAGGCAAAGGAAACCTATCATATGTGAGGGAACTTAGAGAGGGGGAGGAACATTGTGCGAATCTTACTGTCATCAGAATTGACACCAAGAGGAAATAATTGGCATATTTGTTTTACAGAGAATCTTCTCTCTCCTCATTAAAAAGTGGGAGAGGAAAAGGGAAAAGGAAAAAGAGTAATAAGGGAAAAGTACAAGAAAGGGGAAGGAATTCAAAGGGAGGAGGGATACTAAAGAGGGAGAGCTGGGTCACACAAGTGGGACCAATAAGTTTAATACTAGGGAAGGGGGGTAGGAGGGCAAGAAAAAAGAAAAGCATAATCTGGGGATATTAAGCTGGCAGGAAATACAGAATTAGTAATTTTAACAATAAATGTGAATGAGATGAACTCTCTCATAAAGAGGAGGCTGATAACAGACTGGATCAAAAGTCAGAACCCTACAATATGTTGTTTACAGGAAACACATTTAAAACAGGGAGATACATATACAGTAAAGGTAAAAGGCTGGAGCACAATCTATTATGCTTCAAGTGAAGTCAAAAAAGCAGGGGTAGCCATCCTTATCTCAGATCAAGCAAAAGCAAAAATTGATCTACTCAAAAGAGATAAGAAAGGAAACTATATCGTCCTAAAGGGTACTATAGACAATGAAGCAGTATCAATATTAAACATATATGCACCAAGTGGTATAGCATCTAACTTCCTAAAAGAGAAGTTAAGAGAGTTGCAAGAAGAAATAGAGAGCAAAACTATGATAATGGGAGATGTCAACCTTGAATTCTCAGAATTAGATGAGTCAAACCACAAAACAAATAAGAAAGAAATTAAAGAGGTAAATAGAAAGAATATTAGAAAAATTAGGTATGTTAGTCTTTGGAGAAAATTGAATGGAGACAGAAAGGAATATACTTTCTTCTCAGCAGTTCATGGAACCTATACAAAAATTGACCATACATAGGACATAAAGGCCTCAAAATTAAATGCAGGAAGGCAGAAATAGTAAATGTATACTTTTCAGATCACTATGCATTAAAAACGACATTCAACAAAAAGTTAGGAGTAAATAGACCAAAAAGTAATTGGAAACTAAATAATCTCATCTTAAAGAATGATTGGGGGAAACAGCAAATTATAGACACAATCAATAATTTCACTCAAGATAATGACAATTATGAGACATCACACCAAAATTTGTGGGATGCAGCCAAAGAGGTAATAGGGGGAAATTTTATATCCTTACAGGCAAACTTGAATAAAATAGAGAAAGAGAAGATCAATGAATTGGGCTTGCAACTTAAAAAGCTAGAAAAAGACCAAATCAAAAACCCCCAAAGAAATACTAAACTTGAAATTCTAAAATTAAAAGGAGAAATCAATAATATTGAAATTTAAAAAAATATTGAACTGACAAATAAAACTAAGAGTTGGTTTTATGAAAAAACCAATAAAATGATAAACCTTTGTTTAAAATGATTACATAAAGGAGAGAGGAAAATCAAATTAGTAGTCTTAAAAATGAAAACGGAGAACTTTCCACCAATGAAGAGGAAATTAAAGAAATAATAAGAAGTTACTTTGCCTGACTTTATGCCAAGAAATTTGATAACCTAAGTGAAATGGATGACTACCTCCAAAAATATAGGCTTCCCACATTAACAGAGGAGGAACTAAATTGCTTAAATAGTCCCATTTCAGAAAAAGAACTAGAACAAGACATTAAACAACACCCTAAGAAAAAATCCCCAGGGTGAGATGGATTTGCATGTGAATTCTACGAAACATTTAAAGAACAATTAGCCTCAAAGCTATATAACTATTTGAAAAAAACAGGGAATTAACGAATCCTACCAAATTCCTTTTATGACACAGCCATTATACTGATACCTAAACCAGGTAGGTTGAAAACAGAGAAAGAAAATAAAATCTCCCTAATGAATATTGATGCTAAAATCTTAAATAAGATATTAGCAAAAAGACTACAGAAAGTCATCCTCAGGGTAATACACCATGATCAAGTAGGATTTATACCAGGAATGCAGGTTTGTTTCAATATTAGGAAAAACTATCAGTATAATTGGCCATATTAATAACCAAATTAACAAAAACCATATAATCATCTTAATAGATGCACAAAAAGCATTTGATAAAATCCAACATGAATTCCTATTAAAAACACCTGAGAGTATAGGAATAAATGGACTTTTCCTTAAAATAATCAGCAGCATCTATTTAAAACCATCAGTAAGCATCATATGTAGGAGATAAACTGCAACCATTCCCAATAAGATCAGGAGTCAAACAAGGTTGACTTTCACTATTACTATTCAATATCGCATTTGAAATGCTCACTTTGGCATTAAGAGATGAGAAAGAGATTAAAGGAATTAGAGTAGGTAATGAGGAAACCAAACTATCACTCTTTGCTGATGATATGATGGTATACTTAGAGAAACCCAGAGATTCTACGAAAAAGCTATTAGAAATAATCCACAACTTTAGTCAAGTTGCAGGATACAAAATAAACCCACCTAAGTCATCAACATTCTTATATATCATTAACAAAATCCAACAATTAGAGTTACAAAGAGAACTTCCATTTAAAGAATCTACTGACAGTATAAAATATTTAGGAATCTATCTGCCAAGGAAAATCAGGAACTTTATAAGCAAAACTACAAAACTCTTTCCACACAAATAAAGTCAGATCTAACCAATTGGAAAAATATTAAATGCTCTTGGATAGGGCGAGCAAATATAATAAAGATGACAATACTACCTAAACTAATCTATTTATTTAGTGCTGTACCAATCAGACTCCCAGAAAACTATTTTTATGACCTAGAAAAAAATAACAACAAAGTTCATATGGAAAAACAAAAGGTCATGAATTTCAAGGGAATTAATAAAAAAAAAATTCAAATGAAGATGGCCTAGCTGTACTAGATCTAAAATTATATTATAAAGCAGCGGTTACCAAAACCATTTGGTATTGGCTAAAAAATAGACTAGTTGATCAGTGGAATAAGCTAAGTTCAAAGGACAAAAATCCAATAACTTTAATAATCTAGTGTTTGACAAACCCAAAGACCCTAGCTTTGGGGATAAGAACTCACTCTTTCACAAAAATTGCTGAGAAAATTGGAAATTAATATGGCAGAAACTAGGCATTGACCCACACTTAACACTGTCCACCAAGATAAGGTCAAAATGGGTTCATGAACTAGGCATAAAGAATGAGATTATAAATAAATTAGAGGAATACAGGATAGTTTACCTTTCACATATGTAGAAGAGGAAGGAATTTATGACCAAAGAAGAACTAGAGATCATTACTGATCACAAAATAGAAAATTTTAATTATATCAAATTGAAAAGTTCTAGTACAAACAAAATTAATGCAGACAAGATTAGAAGAGAAGCAATAAACCGGGAAAACATTTTTACAGTCAAAGGATATGATAAAGGCCTCATTTCCAAAATATATAGGGAATTGCCTCTAATGTATAAGAAATCAAGCCATCCTCCAATTGATAAATGGTCAAAGGATATGACCAGTTCTCAGATGAAGACATTGAAACTATTTCTAGCCATATGAAAAGATGCTCCAAGTCATTATTAATCAGAAAAATGCAAATTAAGACAACTCTGAGATACCACTGCACACCTGTCAGATTGGCTAGAATGACAGAGAAAGATAATGCAGAATGCTGGAGGGAATATGGGAAAACTGGGGCACTGATACATTGTTGGTGGAGTTGTGAATACATTCAGCCAATCTGGAGAACAATTTGGAACTATGCTCAAAAAGCTATCAAACTGTGCATACCCTTTGGCCCGGCAGTGTCACTACTGGCCTTATATACCAAAGAGATCTTAAAGAAGGTAAAGGGACCTGTCTGTGCAAGAATGTTTATGGCACCCCTCTTTGTAGTGGCCAGAAACTGGAAACTGAGTGGATGCCCATCAATTGGAGAATGGCTGAATTAACTGTAGTATATGAATATTATGGAATATTATCTTTCTGTAAGAAATGACCAACAGGATGATCTCAGAAAGGCCTGGAGAGACTTACATGAACTGATGTTGAGTGAAATGAGCAGGACCAGAAGATCAATATTTACTTCAACAATATTATATGATGATCAATTCTGATCGCCTGGCCCACTTCAACAATGAGATGAACCAAATCAGTTCCAATAGAGCAGTAATGAACTGAACCAGCTCCACCTAGGGAAAGAACTCTGGGAGATAACTATGAACCACTACATAGAATTCCCATTCCCTCTATTTTTGTCTGCTTGCATTTTTGATTTCCTTCATAGGCCAATTGTACACTACTTCAAAGTCCGACTCCTTTTATACCGCAAAATAACTGTTTGGACATGTATACATATATTGTATGTATAACATATGTTAACTTATAATTTAACATATTTAACATATATTTTTCAACTTGCCATCTGGGGTTAGGGATGGGGGGAAGGAAGGAAAAAGTTGGAACAAAAGGATTTGCAACTGTCAATCCTGAAAAATTACCAATGCATATATTTGTAAATAAAAAGGTATTAAAAATAGTCTATTAGGCAAATGGATATGTGGCATTTAAACAACATAGCCAGTCCACTGGAATTGTGCTCTATGGAGTTGGGTTTGAATGCTTGTCAATTCACCTTGAAAAAGGCCTCCCATGTTGTTTCGTCTCAATTTTAGAGGCTACATTAAGAGCATAATCATCTATGACCAAAAAGTTATGCACCAAGTCTCCTTCCACTTTAGTCTTGGCTTTCACCCTTTCCAAATATTCAAGTTTTCAAGTCTTTTCAGTAATTTACTGTTAGTTTCAGAGCTGACCTTGATGCCATTTTCATCCTCATTGAAAATATCTGACAATATCATTTAAAACATCATTCTATAGTGACAATAATATTGTAAGATGATCAACTGCAAATGACTTAATTATTCTCAGCAAAGCAATGATGCAAGACAGTGCTAAGGGACTTTTGATGAAAAATACTACCCATAATCAGAAAAAGAACTAATGGAGTCTCAATATAGATCAAAGCATACGTTTTTCTTTACTTTATTTTTCTTGAATTTTTTAGTTTTTGTTTTCTTTTATAATCTAATATGGAATTATGTTTTGCATGATTATACATGTATAACCTATATCAAATTGTTTGCCTTTTCAATGAAGAAGGCAGAGGAGAGGGAAATACTTTGAAACTCAAAATTTTTTAAAATTTATGTTAAAACTTATTTTTACATGTAATTGGAGGAAAATAAAATAATAATTAAAAAGAAAATATCATGCTAAAAAGCATACAACCCTTCTTTACTGCATTGGTGACTACAAAAGTTGAAGAGCATCACCATCCATATTCACAACTCATGCCAGCATGCCATCATGGTAAACAGTACTAATGAACTTTTCTAGGCAACCAAAATTTGTTATGATTTGCCAAATCTCTGAAAGCTTCTGACTCCATTTTGCTCCATCATTGCAATATATATGTTGGTTCAGCTTTCCTTTCAAGATAACAACAAACTCTTCACACACACAAAGCCATTCTTATCTCTTAACCATTTCTAACACTTTCAAGTTGTGTGATTATAAAAAAGACACTTTTCTGAATCTGTTTTCCTATCTGTTAAATGATTAGTCCGATATCTATTTTTCTTTCTCCCAAAGACTGAGGAGGTTCTAAGAAAATGCCAAGTAGCAGGTCAAGTATGTCAAGAGAACAAATGAAAAAAAATGTAAATTAAGCTATATTATAAAGCAGCAATCATTAAAACCATTTGGTACTGGCTAAGAAATAGAATGATCCATCAGTGGAACCTATTGGTTAGGTACACAATACATAATAGTCAATGTCTATAATCATCTACTGTTTGATAAACCCAATGATTCCAGATTCTGGGATAAGAATTCAGTTCTTAACATAAATTGATGGGAAAATTAGAAGATGATTTGGCAGAAACTATGCATAGACCAACATCTCACAACAAGATAAAGTCAAAATGGGTTTATGATTTAGATATAAAAGATGATAATATAAGCAATTTAGAATATCAAGAAATAGTCTAACTTGCCAGTGGATTGCTATTCCAGAATTTGTTTGGGGAGTATAATTTTATAGTTATTTGGAGATGAATATGTGAGAATTATGGCAATGTATTGATTACTCTGGCAGCTTGACTCCTGAATTCAAAAAATTCAATTACAATAAATGCTCATTGAGTAACGTGGAATTCAATAGTTCGATCCAATCTAATTAACCAATAAGCCATAAGTATAACATATATAAAAGTACTCCAGTTCCTTAGGGGGAAATTAAGATAATAATTAATATTATAGATTTATTAACAATTAAAATTTAGTTCTCTTCATGAAAGAAAATGTATCAGGAAAAATGGGATTCAAGAGCAACAAATATATCACTCATGTGTTTATTTTTCTCAGATGTCTCTAATGAGCATTTAAATATATTAAAATACAAATTTGTGACATTATTAAATCAGCGACTCATAGACTTTGAGAGATTTTTTTTTAAAAAATAATTATAGCTTTTTATTGACAAAACATATTCATAGGTATTGACCCTTACAAAAACTTCTGTTCCAACTTTTCCTCTCCTTCCCTTCACCCCCTCCCCTAGATGGCAGGTAGTCCCATACATGTTAAATATGTTAAAGTATATGTTAAATAGAATATACTTATACATATTTATGCAGTTATCTTGTTGCACAAGAAAAATTGGATTTAGAAAGAAGCTAAAAATAGCCTGGGAAGAAAAGCAAAAATGCAAGCAAACAATAACAGAAAGAGTGTTAATGCTATGTTGTGTTCCACACTCATTTTCCAGTGTTCTTTCACGGCATGTAACTGCTTCTGTTCATTACTGATCAATTGGAACTGAATTGGATCATCTCATTATTGAAGATAGCCACTTCCATCAGAATTGATCCTCATATAGCATTGTTGTTGAAGTGTATAATGATCTCCTGGTTCTGCTCATTTCACTTAGCATCACTTCATGTAAATCTCTCCAGGCCTTTCTGAAATTCTCCTGCTGGTCATTTCTTACAGAATAATAATATTATATAACATTCATATACCACAATTTACCCAGCCATTCTCCAACTGATGGGTATCCATTCAATTTCCAGTTTCTAGCTACTACAAAAAGGCTGCCAAGGACATTTTTGCAAATACAGGAACCTTAATCTTCTTTAATATCTCTGGGATATAAGCCCAGTAGTAACACTTCTGCATCAAAGGATATGCATAGTTTAATAGCCCTTTGAGCATAGTTCGAGAAATGCTCTCCAGAATGGTTTTATATAGTCACAACTCCACCAGTGCCCCAGTTTTCCCACATCCCCTCCAACATTCGTTATTATCTTTTCCTGTTATCTTAGCCAATCTGACAGGTATGTAGTGGTATCTCAGAGTTGTCTTAATTTGCATTTCTCTGATCAGTAATGATTTGGAACACCTTTTCATATGAGTAGAAATAGTTTCAATTTCATCATCTGAAAATTGTTCATATCCTTTGACCATTTATCAATTGGAGAATGGCTTGATTTCTTATAAGTTAGAGTCGATTCTCTATATATTTTGGAAATTAGACCTTTATTAGAACCTTTAACTGTAAAAATTTTTTCCCAGTTTATTGCTTCCCTTCTATTCAACAAGAAATATTTTTAAAGATTATCCAATTCATCCCATTCGTTTCACATATGAGGAAACTGAGGTCTCCCAAATAGAAGTGATTTGGCCATACTCATGCAGATAGTAAATGGTGAAATGAGATCCTAACTAGTTCTTCAGATTTCAAATTCAGCATCTTTTTACTTTTCCACTGCTCAGTCCAAAGGAACTTTTTTTAACACTTCTGGTGAAAGATGCAAACTTTCATGACTAAAAGAAATCTAGATCAAAATGTGTTTTTCCTTCTCTGCTAAAATAATGTTGGTCCCTGTATTTGATCATGATTCTGTTGGCCTTTAATGTCATCTTTATTCCCAAGACCACAGGAGACAGCCAGGTGGTACAGTGGATACAGCCCTGAGTCTGGAGTTTGAAAGACCTGAGTTCAAATTCAATTTCACACACATTACTAGTGTTGTGACCATGGATGAATCATCTAATCTATTGTTTTATTTTTTTTTTCAGTTTCTTCAACTATTAGCTGGAGATAATAATATCACCTACCCTCAGGGTTACTGTGACGAATAAGTGAGATAATATTTTAAGTGCTTAGCACAGTGTCTAGTATGTAACAGAAATTATATAAATGCTTTGTTTTAGTTTCCTTCCCAGAACTTACTGGGTATAAAGTCACTATCATAGTGGGGTAATGGTATTTTATCTAGGCCATTAAAATTTGGGGATACAAACATTAAAAATATTTTTGTTATGTTCATATTATGATGGCACTTGTACTTTTTATATTGTACTCAGCAACTATTGAGCTTAACATCTAGTTAGAATGATTCATTTAAATAGAAAAGTCAAATGTCAAGCTTCTTTTCATATTATGTGTGCTACTACTTATTATTAGTCATTATTAATAATTAAAATTGTTATAATACCCTACAATTATATAGCCTATTTACTAATTTAAAATCATTGCATATATGTATATTTATTTAATGAACTATAGCTTACAGAAAGCAGTTGTCTGCATCATGGCTTTAGTGTATCTAACTACTATGCTTAGAGTTGTCAAAGTCATTCATTTTATTAGATCCATAAAGTGTTAGCAATATAGGAAATGCTAAAGTTCATCTAGTTCAATTTCCACATATAAAAGATGAGGAAATTGAAGCCCAGAAAGACTGTCCAAGTGATTTGCCCACATTCACACAGTTAGTTAGTATTAAAGCCAAGGGCTTGGGAACTGCAATCCAGATATTTTTTTCTAATAATTGATAGACTAATTCTTTTAATTAAGTAGCCAAGATCTGTAAATCTTTGTATACAATATAATTGCATCTTAGTTCCCAAATATGCTTTTTTTTTACTGATCTTTACTCTGAAGGTTTCTCTCTTATGTTCCTCACATTGACGAGAAGCAAAAGAATTTTTTTCAACTTATTGTAACCAAAGTGAAATTATTCCTTTCTTACATAACAAAAAAACCTAAGGAAAGCTGCAAAATATATTTACCCTCTGGGTTCCTTACAGGCTTGATATAAATTACAATGATTGAGAAGAAATAAAAAGCATAGGCCACTCTGAAAAATAAATTTCATCATATATGTCTGACAATGGTGTGTTCTCTCATATGTTTAGATGTCCTTTTCCCCCAGAAAAAAAAAATAAGGACTGCAGTCATTCATGTGGTTTCATTCTGTTATGTAGATTGCAATATCTCAAGGAGATTTATATGCTTTGTTCATAAACTTGGAGTTCCAGTAAATGAGTCCCTTTTTGAAGGTTAAATATTGATGTTCTTATTTCCTACCTGTTATAGTCAGCAAGAGAAAACATGCAAGGGGACAGAATAGATGAGAAGCATTAAAAATAAAAATAAATGATAAGGCACTGGAGCTAAGCTTCTGATTGCTACAGTACCCCATATTCTGCTCTAAACTGATCACGTTGCATATTCACCAATAAAACATCTTCAGATGGCTAGTTATGGATGTACTAGAAGTTATGATGGAAGACACCACTTAAGTCTCTCTAGGTGCCCTAACTGAGGACAGATGTTCTGAAGATAGCAACTTCTGCTATTGGGAAAGTGATAGAACCTCCTTAACATAAGCCAAGTTGGGGTTTTAGGATTATGGAAATTTTTTACCCTTTCCAAAATTCAAAATGTGTGTTTCAATATCCTCATAAGAGGTACATCTTCAATTCTTTAGATAACTTTATATGACCACAAGTCATAATGGAAGTTCTCTTAACTCATCAGATGTTAAAATGTACATATATTCAATGATGATTAGCACTTCAGAGGAGCTTTTGATTTAAATTATTTTTTGTACAAATACAAGAAAGTATTCATCCAGGAATGGTTGAATGGTATGGTACTCATGTAAAAGCTCTTAATACCAAAATGAACATCGCCAAAGCCCCTTGAGGTTTTCTCCTCTTGCTACATTCAATTGAGAGAATCCTGCAGTTTATTCCTGGAATTGTCAAAGGATAAATCCCATATGTCGCATTATAACACATAAGGCCATGACCAGCGACCAGAGAAGCTTGTCCTTGCCATGATAATATATAAGAAAATAGGTTTGAGATTTAAATTTACTTCACAAGATCATGTTATTTTGTTATTCTTGAGTCATTTCAGTCACGTGTGACACTTTGTGACTCTATTTGGGATTTTCTTGGCAAAGATCCTGATGTGGTTTGACATTCGTTCCCCAGCTCATTTTACAGATGAAGAAATTAAGGCAAGAAAGGATTGAGAGATTTGCCCATGCTCACACAGCAAGTAAGTGTGTGAGGCAGGATTTTAATTAAGGTCTTTTTGACACTAAAGTAGGCTCTCTAAACCCTGTACCAGAAGAAATCTGGGAAGATTTCATAGAAGGTGTTAAATAGAATTTGAAGAACGGGATCAGCAGGTGAAGAAAAAAAAAGATAAGACATTATAAGTGATAAGAAAATAAGCAAAAACACAAAAGGGAGAAAGCACTGGATGTATTTGGAGGACAGAGAGTAATCTAATTTGACCAGGGCATGGAGTGTGAAAAGATGAGTAATGCTCAGACCTTGAGATCACTGGGGCTGATTCATCTATGTGGTATTAATTATTTTGAGTTCATGCATAGTACATAGTCATGGACAACCAGAATAGGAATAAACTAAAGAACTTTGGAGGGAATCTCATAAAATGATAACAAGAAGGGAAATATTTGATGAAGCAGCTACTTGTGTATAGACTAAGGTTGTGGATCTGATAATTTCCTCTTAGGGGAAACTAGAGTGCTATTCATTTATGTACTTGATGAGTATTTTATTACATTTAGTGAGTTTTTTTTAATCTTCATTAATCTAGTCTCTCGAGATTACAAAATTGAATTTGAAGTGGATGTGTAAATAGTTCACCACAGGATCTTTAAATTTTAGGCAAAAATGTTTTAACTATATCAAGAGTCAGAAGCTATTGACAATTTTTGAATAAATGATAGGAAAGCACTGTATGCATAAATCATATTATTCTGGTAGAAGTTTGAAGGTTTAATTAGAAGGGCAAAGAGTAAAGGCGGGGAAATTAGTATAGAAAAAAAAAAAAAAACCAGGGAGATGGGAATAAGGGGACGTATTAAGTTGCAGACAATTGGAGTTGAATGTGAAGACAATCAAGACTAGAGTGAAGAACCCTAAAATTGGCCCATTCTGTTCAAATTCTACTAGCCTTATGCCTAACCCACAGCACTGAATTCTGATGCTGTAGGCCAGAACTCTTAGTCCCAACTCTGTCCATTTCCAAATCCATAAAGCACTAGTGGACTAGAATAACAGTGAAATGCCCAAGAATGCAATTTTTTTCCACTGATGAATATATTACCTATAAATAGCTGATTTTCAATTAAGTGTAAGGATTAAGGAAACTTTCAATAGCAGTTATTTCTTAACAAGAAAAGAAAGATTCACTACAATATTTAAATCTAGTCCCAGAGTTCTTTGATGCCAAAGATGAAATAGATTGTTGTTTCATCATGGTTCCCAAAAAATGTTGAGCACAACTCATTCTGGCCCCATTGGTGATAGAGAGTACTGGCATGACATAGAAACTAAATCATCCTTCTGAGCTGTATCCTGATCTTGTGTTTATTATCATAAACAAATTATTGGACAAACAAAGGATGCCTCTGTTCAAATTATGTGGTTCCAAAGATCAATAGAGGTCTTTCCTTTGTAAAGCAATAATTTTAGTGCTATTAAAAAGTCCAAAGTGCATTTACAAGGAGTAAAGGACAGTCAAATAGTGGTACTTTTGTTATAAATATGCTTATTTCTTTTTAATGTTTTAAAAATATTTCATTTTAATTCCAAGATATTTATTTCACTCCCTTCCAACCCTACATTAAAAAAGACCAACCATTGTCACAGATATGTACATAAAACTCCAAGGCATAGTTCCATATAACAGTTCTTTTTCTGGAGGTAGATGGTATCTTCCTTCATAGGTCCTTAGAATAGCTTAGACATTCACATTTACTCTTTGAACAATATTGCTCTTATTGTATGCAACCTTCTTTTGGTTCTGCTCATTTCATTCTTTATTATTTTATGTAAGTCTTTTTCATGATTTTCTCAAATAAATCTGTTCAACATTTCTTACAGCACAGTAGTATTCCATCTCATATATATACTATATCTTATTTAGCCATTTCCTAATTGATTCCTTTCAATTTCCTGTCCCTTGCCACCACAACATAGCTGAGAGATTAGTATGGAATGGTACAGTTATGGCTTGATATCAGAGTTCAACCCAGGTTGAAGCTGGGTTCAAATCATGTCTCAAACACTCCATATCTGTATGACCCTGCTTAAGTGCAGAAATTGTGCTAAGAATTAGGGAAACAAATAAAAACAAGAATGCCCATATGCTCAAGAAGTTTTCATGTAAAAATTCAATTGACCAAATGCAAAAGAAGATAGAAAACTAACTGAAAGAAATTAACTAGAAATTAGAATTGAAGAAATGAAAGCAAATGACTTAATGAAACATCAAGAATTGGTCCAACAAAACTTAAAAAATGAAAAATAGAAGAAAATGTAAAACACCTCATCAGAAAAGCAGTTGAATTGGAAAACAGATCCAGAAGAGACAATCTAAAAACTGAACTATCTAAAAACCATGATGAAAAAAGATTCTAGACAAAATCTTTCAAGAAATCATTAAGGAAAACTCCCCGATGTCCTAGAAACAGAGGGTAAAATAGCAATTGAAAGAATGTGTGTTAAAGGTTCTGATAAAGGTCTAAATTCCAAAATATATAGAGAATTGACTCTAATTTGAACTCTGAGATACCACTACACACCTGTCAGATTGGCTAAGATGACAAGAAAAAAAAAAATGATGAATATTGGAGGGGATGCGGGACAATGGGGACACTGATGCATTGTTGGTGGAGTTGTGAACAAATCCAACCATTCTGGAGAGCAATCTGGAATTATGCCCCCAAAATTATCAAACTGTGCATACCCTTTGATCCAGCAGTGCTACTACTGGGCTTATACCCCAAAGAGATACTAAAGAAAGGAAAGGGACCTGTATGTGCCAAAATGTTTTTGGTAGCCCTGTTTGTAGTGGCTAGAAGCTGGAAAATGAATGGATGTCCATCAATTGGAGAATGGTTGAGTAAATTGTGGTATATGAATATTATGGAATATTATTGTTCTGTAAGACATGCCCAGCAGGATGAATACAAAGAGGATTGGCGAGACTTACATGAACTCATGCTAAGTGAAATGAGCAGAACCAGGAGATCATTATATAGCTCAATAACAATACTGTATGAGGATGTATTCTGATGGAAGTGGATTTCTTCGACAAAGAGAAGATCTAACTCAGTTTCAATTGATCAAGGATGGACAGAAGCAGCTATACCCAAAGAAAGAACACTGGGAAATGAATGTAAGTGTTTGCATTTTCGCTTTTCTTCCCGGGTTATTTTTACCTTCTGAATCCAACTCTTCCTGTGCAACAAGAGAACTGTTTGGTTCTGCACACATATATTGTATCTAGGATATACTGTGACATATTTAACATGTATAGGACTGCTTGCCATCTGAGGGAGGGGGTAAAGGGAGAGAGGGGAAAAGTTGGAACAGAAGAGAGTGCAAGGGATAATGTAAAAAATTACTCAGGCATGGCTTCTGTCAATAAAAAGCTATAATTATTTAAAAAATATTTAACATGTAAAAAAAAAAGAAAGAATGTATGTTTCACAATACACAATTATCAAAGATTACAGTAATCTAGCATTTAATAAATCCAAAAACTCCAGCTTCTGGGACAAGAATTTACTATTTTGAGGAAAATTTCTGGAAAAATTGAAAAATAGTGTGATGGAAACTAGACATTGACTAGTACCTAACACCCTATAACAAGGTAAGGTTGAAATAGTTTCATGATTGAGACATAAAGAGTGATAATATAAGCAAAATTAGAATCATAACAGATACTCTGTCTCTTAGATCTGTGGAGAAGGAAGAATTTATGGTCAAAGAAGAACTAAAGTACAGTAAAAAATGCAAAATGGATAATTTTTATTATAACAAAAAGGTTTTGTACAAGCAAAGTCAATTCAGACAAGATTAGAAGGAAAGCAGAAAACTATGGGAAAAATCTTTAGATACAAAGGTTCTGATAAAAGCATCATTTCTAAAATATAGAGAGAATCGGCTCAATTTTTTAAGAATGCAATAATTGGTCAAAGATATAAACAGACAATTTTCAGACAAATTAAAACAATTTTTAGTCATATGAAAAGTGCTCTAAATTATTCTTGATAACATAAATGCAAATTAAGACACCTCTGTGGCTCCATTGCATATTTCTCAGATTGGCTAAAATGACATAAAAAGATAATAATAAACATTGGAGAAGAAGTGGGAAAACTGGGACAGTAATACATTGTTAGTGGAGTTGTGAAATTATCCAACAATTCCAGAGAAAAATTTGAAATTGTGCCCAAAGCATTATCAATGCTAAATACTCTTTGATCCAGCAGTGTCTCTACTGAGCTTGTTACACAAAGAGATGAAAAAGGAAAAGGACCCACATGTGCAAAAATGTTGGTAGCAGGCACTTTTGTAGTGGCAAGAATTTGGAAATTGAATGGATGCTCATTATTGGGGGAATGGCTGAAGAAGTTTTATGGCATATGAATGTTGTTGAATATTATTGTTTTATAAGAAATGATCAGCAGGATGACTTCAGAAAGGTCTAGAGAGACCTGTTGCTAAGTGAAGTGAGAAGAACCAAGAGAACATTGTACACAGCATCAAAAAGATTATGTGATGATCAATTCTAATGGTCATGGCTCTTTTCAACAATGAGATAATTCAGGACAATTTCAATAGGCTTGTGAAGGAGAGAGCCATTGTAAAACAGACAAAGGACTATTAGATCCAAATGTGATCTTTTGTTCTTCCAGATGAATTTTGTTATTATTTTTTTCTAGTTCTACAAAGTAATGTTCTGGCTGTTTGATTAGCATTGCACTGATGAAGTAGACCAATTTAGGAAGAATTGTCATTTTTATTGTATTAGTTTGGCTTAGCCATGAAGAATTGATATTTTTCCAGTTGTTTAGATATGATTTTATTTGTGTGAAAAATGTTGTGTAATTGTGTTCATGTAGTTCTGTGTTTGTCTTGTCAGATAAACCCCCACGTATTTTATTTTGTCTACAGTTAATTTAATTGTAATTTTTCTTTTTATCTCTTCCTAATGGGCTTTGCCAGTAATATATATAAATGCTGATGTTTTCTGTGGGTTTATTTTGTATTCTGAAACTTTGCTAAAGCTGTGAATTGTTTGAAGTAGTTTTTGGGATGATTTTCTAGGATTCTCTAAGTATATCATATCATCTGCAAAGAGTGGTGGTTTTATTTTTTCATTAACTATTCTAATTACTTTAATTTCTTCTTATTGCTAAAGCCAACATTTCTAAGACAATATTTGTAAAGGTCCTTTAAATGGGCAGCCACAGTGCAACAGGAGATTTGAATGGCCAAGAAGTAATCTCTGTGGGTAAAGACTGCCTCTTGTGTGGGATCCTGTCCATATCCAGATAGCTTCTTAACAGGAGAAAGCTCTCTCTCTCTGATTGGCTGTGTGTGATCTCACAGAACCTCTATAATTCCAATGTGGGTAACAAGTCGCTCTCTTTATCCTGAGGTAGCCAAGCCAAGTGTATGGATAGCCAAGAGAGGTAAGGAGGTTGATAGTGAACACGTGAGTCTTTGGACCAGGTGTTCACTAGGGAATTAACAAGTCAGGGCATTATGTGAGTAGGTATAATAAAGGCTTTAAGTTTGCACGTGGCTGGCTGTTCTTGAGTGTGCTATCGGTTATTAAATTACAATTCAAGAAATTGTGGCCAGAGGCCTCTGAAGGCCTCAGAGGAGGCAAGTTGGTAAAATTAGTTGACACTGCAAAGGTCAAGGGCCAGAACTACTCTGAGGGTCTAGGAATCAGGAGATACTGGTAATAGTAACTGCTATGAGAGCATGTTACAAGTGTTGAAACATCTTTATTTTGCCCCTGATCTTATTGGGAATGCATGCAGCTTTTCTCCATTACAAATTAGGTTTGCTGTAGTTTTTAGATAGATACAGCTTATTATTTTAAAGAAATATTTATCTCTATGCTCTCTAATGTTTTTAATAGGAGTGAGTTCTGTATTATGTCAGGAGCTTTTTCTGCATCTTTTTATATCATATGATTACTTTTGGTTTTGTTATTAATATGGATGATTATGGTAATAGTTTTCCTGATATTGAACCAGACTTGCATTCCTGGCATAAATTTCACTTGGTCATAGTGTATTATTCTTCTGATGAGATGCTATAATATCTTTTCTGGTGTTTTATCCAACATTTTTGCATCAATATTCATTAGAGATATTGGTCTATAATTTTCTTTCTCTGTTTTGATCCTTCCTGGTTTAGGTATCAGTGCCATATTGGTGTCACAGAAGGAATTTGGCAGTACTTCTTCTTTCCCTATTTTTTCAAATAGTTTACATAATAATGGAATTAATAGCTCTTTAAATGTTTGGTAAAATTCACTTGTGAATCCATCTGGAGATTTTTTCTTAGGGGGTTCATGAATGTCTTCTTCAATTTCTTTTCCTAAAATTGGAATACTTATGTATTTTATTTCCTCTTCTGCTAATCTGGGTAATTTACATTTCTATAAATATTCATTTATTTCATTTAGATTGTCAGACTTGTTGCCATGGAACTGGGCAAAATAGCTATTAATTATTGCTTTAATTTCTTTTTAATTGGTGATAAGTTTATCCCTTTCATTTTTGATGCTGGTGATTTGTTTTTTTTTTTCCTTTCCTATTCTGATCAAATTAACCAAAGATTTATCTATTTTGTTATTTTTTTATGAAACTAGCTCCTAGGTTTTTTATTAGTTCAATAGTTTTCTTATTCTCTATTAATCTCTCCTTTAAATTTCAAAATTTCTAATATTTACTTGGGGGCTTAATTTGTTCTTTTTCCAGCTTTTTTGTTGCATGCCTAAATTCATTGATCTCTTTTCTCTATTTTACCTATGTAGCTATTTAAAGATATAAAATTTCTCCTAAGAACTACTTTAGCCACATTCCATAGGTTTTGGTATGTTGTTTTATTAGCATTTTCTTGGAGGAAATTCTGGATTGTTTCTGTGATTTGTTGTTTGATGCACTGATTCTTTAGAATTGGATTATTTAATTTCCAATTGTTTTTAGTCTATCTTTCTATGACCCTTTGTTAAATATAATTTTTATTGTGCTGTGGTCTAAAAAGGAAGCATTTACTATTTCTGCCTTTTTGCATTTGACTGTGAAGTTTTTAATGTCCTGACACATGGCGAATTTTTGTGTAGGTGCTATGTACTACAGACAAAGGTATATTCTTTGCTGTCCCAATTCAATTTTCTCCAGAGGTCTATCATATCCAAGTTTTCTAGGATTTTATTAACCTCCCTAGTTTCTTTCTTGTTCATTTGGTAGTAGATTTGTCTTGTTCAGAGAGAAAAATTTTATGATCCCCACAAAAAAAATAGTTTGGCTATCTATTTCTTCTTGCAACTGGCTTAAAATCTTCTCTAGGTATTTGCCTGTTCTACCAGTTGGTACATACACATTTAGTATTGTTAGTACTTCGTTATTTATAGTTCCCTTTATCAAGATGTCAGATCTGAAATGTGGATCACAAGATAATATTGTCACCTTTTGTTCTTGGTTTTTTGGTTTTTTCTCATTTTTCTCCTTTGTAATCTGATTTTTCTTCTGCAGCATGATAAATGTGAAAATATGTATAGAAGAATTGTACATGTTTAACAAGTTTGAAACACAAAGTTTTGCAAGGTTGAATATTGAAAATTATCTTTTCATATATTTTGAAAATAAAACATAATTTTTTAAAAAGGCCATTTACTGCTAGATGGTGCAGTGGATAGAGCACTAGCCCTGAAATCAGGAGGACCTGATTTCAAATATAGCCTCAGACACTTCATACTTCCTAACTGCGTGATCCTGGGCAAGTTGCTCTACCCTAATTATTTCACAAAAAAATATTTTTAAATGAACTATTGAAAACTATTAATTTGGGGCTATACATAATGCAAAATAAAACTGTCCAGTTTGACAATTTTTGACCCAGCAGTGCCATTACTGATTCCATATGCCATTACTGAGTCCATATCCCAAGAAATAATAAAGAAAGGGAAAAAACCCACATGTGCAAAAATGTTTGTAGCTCCTCTCTTTGTGAAAACAAAGAATTGGAAAATAAGTAGATGTTCATCACTTGGGAATGAATAAGTTGTGATATATGCAGGTAATTGAATATTATTGTTCAATAAAAAATGATGAACAAGCTGATTAAAAAAAAAAAGCCTGGAAAGATTTACATGAACTGATGCTGAGTGAAACAAGCAGAATCAGAAATACATTGTACATGGTAACAGTAAAAATATGTGATGATTAGTTACAAAAGACTCATTCTTACTAGTAGTTCAGTGATCCAAGGCAATCTCAACAGACTTTGGACAGAAAATGTCATCTGCATCCAGAAAAAGAACTATAGAGATTGAATGCAAATCAACACATGATATGTTCACTTCTTTTTTCCATTTTTCTCTCTACCATAGTTTTTCCCTTTTTTCTAATTTTTTCTCTTCCAATATAAAGCATATGTGTAGCAAAATAAATAAATCAATATTTTTTTAAAAAAACAGAAGTCCAACAAATGAATTGAGCTGCGAATGGGCTATATTTATAAATATGAATTATTATTATATATAAAATTATACAACTGACTTAACAGCAATATATGCTACATTTTTTATTTTATACTGAAAAATAATATCTATCCTCTAGTTTATATGTCCAAATGAAAATCAACATGCATTTGTGAAATAACTAACAGTCAGTGCTAGTGGAAAATATTCTATTTTTCATGGAAAACAAATTTCTGATATCAACATTGCTATCATGACTTTCATCTTAATATCAATAATTCATCTAATTATATATAGCTGAATTCTACTTAAGCTATAATTTTATTAAACACTCAAGCCCTCACTGAAAGAAGAGAAAGCCCCAAATGTAAATCTATTCCCTATCACTAAAATACAAAAGAATACCTAGGTCAGAGCTTCAAGACAAATTTTTAAATAGGCAGAAGGAAACTTTGATTTCACCGATATTGTGAATTCCTGTAATACTAGAGAAACATAGCTCCAGGTTGGGGTGGGGCATAGAGACAGATACATCAGTCAGTACAGGGAGCTATAATTTTGTTGGAGTGGGGACTTTTCCTACCTATAAATATCATAATCCACCCATAACTTGCCTATATATATTTAATAGCTTAAGACTCAAAGAAACTGAGGGACTGTGTCCCTGGTCACATACATGAGTTCATGGATAACCAGCCCCCTAGTCAATATAGCATGCTGTCTCTCCAAGATATTCTAATGCTAACATATTATAATACTCATTGTTGATCTGTAAGGTAAAATTGGAACCCGAGAACTTGGCTGTAATTCACAAATTCTTTTTGGAGGCAGATGACTAGTGTTCACATTTCCACCTGAGTATGCTCAGACAATATAAAATTTCTTTGCCATCACCTGCAAATAAAGCAGTAGTACCAGTTAAAAAGGATATGTAATGAGCCCAAGAGAAAACAGCTGGAAAGGAAGTAGAAGGAAAGATATGTGACAGCAATTTTCCATCACAGAATAGATAATAACTCTAAAATTCGTCTTCCAGGTCATATTGTCTAATCACTTCATTTTGAAGTTTAGTAAATAAAGACTTTGAGAAATTAAGTGGCTTGTCCAAAAGTTCACCTGGGAGTTGATGGAATAACCAGAATCTGAACTCGAGCTATAATTCTAAATTCATTACTATTTCACTGTGACGCACATTGTCTTATTCAATCTCAGATGCCATACAGATCCACTTTGCTCCCTAGATGGGCCAACTCAAGACTTAAAAACAAAATTTTTCCACAATTAAAAATCCATCTACAAGGAATTGGGAATGAGTTATTAGGGGAAAAGCAAAGTTATTATGTATGGGCAATTATTTCAAGAAATTTGGCACTATGAATAGTAGAAAGATATGATAGTATTTGAGTGGAATAGAAGGATCAAGAAATGATCTTTATGGATTAGAAATATTTTAAACTATCTGTAGGCTAATAAAAGGGAGCCATTGGGGAATGAATGTTTGAAAATATATGAGATATACCATTTACTTGTCTGCAACAAGGAGGAGGGTATGAGATAAAGAGCTCACGTAGAAAGAGTTGTCTAACTTAGGAGTAATGATCCTTCTTTTTATGGAACCACAGGAAAGGAGAGATTAAGTGATGAAATGGAGAAAATTTGAGGGATATAAGGGAATGTGAGTTCCTCAATCCATCAAACAATAAGAAGTTATTAAATGACTATGCACTATATGTTTCAGGAATAACAATGAAACAATTTTCACCTACAAAAAGCTTATTAATAGTGATGATAACTCATCCATATCCCGCATTCCCAAAAAAGTTTTAATACAGTTTTAAGTTATCTAAATTACCTTTTGGACATTCTGTTTAAATAATAATAAAATAAATATGTAATATGAGTTTAGCAAGGCACTCCCTATTCTTTAGGCTTTATGAGGTAAACATATTATGGAGAAGGTATATGAATACTACTCACAACTGCAACTCAAATGGAAATCATTAACTTGCTCTCCGGAATGGTTGGATTTGTTCACAACTCCACAAACAATGCATCAATGTCCCCATTGTCCCACATCCCCTCCAATATTCATCATTTTTTTTGTCATCTTAGCCAATCTGACAGGTGTGTAGTGGTATCTCAGAGTTGTCTTAATTTGCATTTTTTCTGATTAATAATGACTTGGAGCATCTTTTCATATGCTTAGAAATAGTTTTAATTTCTTTGTCTGAGAATTGTCTGTTCATAACTTTTGACCATTTATCAATTGGAGAATGGCTTGATTTCTTATAAATTAGAGTCAATTCTCTATATATTTTGGAAATGAGGCCTTTATCAGAACCTTTGACTGTAAAAATGTTTTCCCAGTTTATTGTTTCCCTTCTAATTTTGCCTCCATTAGTTTTGTTTGTACAAAAACTTTTCAATTTGATATAATCAAAATTTTCTATTTTGTAGTAAATAGTAATCTCTAGTTCTTCTTTGGTCATAAAATCCTTCCTCTTCACAGGTCTGAGAGGTAAACTATCCTATCCTCTTCCAATTTATTTGTAATCTCATTCTTTATGCGTAGGTCATGAACTCATTTTGATCTTATCTTGATGTACGGTGTTAAGTGTGGATCAATGCCTAGTTTCTGCCATACTAATTTCCAATTTTCCCAGCAATTTTTGTCAAATAATGCATTCTTATCCCCAAAACTGGGGTCTTTGGGTTTGTCAAACACTAGATGATTAAAGTTATTGACTGTTTTGTCCTTTGAAACTCACCTATTCCATTGATCAACTAGTCTATTTCTTAGCCAGTACCAAATGGTTTTGGTAATGGAAGCTTTATAATATAATTTTAGATCTGGTATGGCTAGGCCACCTGCATTTGATTTTTTTTCATTAATTCCCTTAAAATTCTTGACATTTTTGTTTTTCCATACAAACTTTGTTATTTTTTCTATGTCATCAAAATAGTTTTTTGGGAGTCTGACTAGTATAGCGCTAAATAAATAGATTAGTTTAGGAAACATTGTCATCTTTATTATATTTGCTTGCCCAATCCAAGAGTATTTAATCTTTTGCTAGTTGGCTACATCAGACTTAATTTGTGTGGAAAGTGTTTTGTGGTTTTGCTCATAAAGTTTCTGATTTTCCCTTGGCAGATAGATTCCTAAATATTTTATACAATCAGTAGTTACTTTAAATGGAATTTCTCTTTGTAACTCTAACTGTTGTGTTTTATTAGTGATATATAAGAATGCTGATGACTTATGTGGGTTTATTTTGTATCCTGCAAATTTGCTAAAGGTGTGGATTGCTTCTAACAACTTTTTAGTAGAATTTCTGGGGTTCTCTAAGTATACCATCATATTATCAGCAAAGAGTGATAATTTGGTTTCCTCATTGCCTATTGTCATTCCTTTAATCTCTTTCTCAGCTCTTATTGCCAAAGCTATCATTTCTAATACAATACTAAGTAGTAACAGTGATAGTGGGCAACCTTGTTTCACTCCTGATCTTCCTGGGAATGGTTGCAGTTTGTCCCCATTACATATGGTGCTGACTGCTGATTTTAAATAGATGGTACTGATTATTTTCAGGAAAAGTCCATTTATTCCTATACTTTCAAGTGTTTTTTAACAGGAATGGATTTGCATTTTATCAAATGCTTTTTCTGCATCTATTGAGATGATCATAGGGTTTTTGTTAATTTGGTTATTAATATGGCCTATTATACTAATAGTTTTCCTAATATTGAACCAGCCCTGCATTCCTGGTATAAACCCTACTTGATCGTGGTGTATTATCCTGGAGATGATTTTCTGTAGTCTTTTTGCTAATATCTTATTTAAGATTTTAGCCTCAATATTCATTAGGGAGATTCGTCTATAATTTTCTTTCTCTGTTTTCAACCTACCTGATTAGGTATCAGTACCATGTCTGTGTCATTAAAGGAATTTGGTAGGACTCCATTCCCTATTTTTTCAAATAGTTTATAAAGCACTGGGGCTAATTGTTCTTTGAATGTTTGGTAGAATTCACATATAAATCTATCTGGTCCTGGGGATTTTTTTTAGGGAGTTAATTAATAGCTTGTTCTATTTCTTTTTCTGAAATGGGACTATTTAAGCAATTTAGTTCCTCCTCTGTTAATCTGGGAAGCCTATACTTTTGGAGGTAGTTAACCATTTCAATTAGTTTCTCAAATTCATTGACATAAAGTTGGGCAAAGTAACCCCTTATTATTTCTTTAATTTCCTCTTCATTGATGGAAAGTTCTCCCTTTTCATTTTTAAGACTACTATTTTGATTTTCCCCTTTCCTTTTTCTAATCAAATTTACCAAAGGTTTATCCATTTTATTGGTTTTTTCATAAACCAACTCTTAGTTTTATTTATTAGTTCAATAGTTTCTTTTTTACTTTCAATATTATTAATTTCTCCTTTTAATTTTAGAATTTCAAGTTTAGTAATTGATTGGGGGTTTTAATTTGGTCTTGTTCTAGCTTTTTAAGTTGCAAACCCAATTCATTGATCTTCTCTTCCTCTATTTTATTCCAGTAAGCCTCTAAGGATATAAAATTTCCCCTTCTTACCACTTTGGTTGCATCCTACAAAATTTGGTGTGATATCTCATCATTGTCATAATCTTGAGTGAAATTATTGATTGTGTCTATAATTTGCTGTTTCCCCCAATCATTCTTTAAGATGAGATTATTTAGTTTCCAATTACTTTTTGGTCTATTTACTCCTAACTTTTTGTTGAATGTCATTTTTAATGCATAGTGATCTGAAAAGTACACATTTACTATTTGTGCCTTCCTGCATTTAATTTTGAGGCCTTTATGTCCTATGTATGGTCAATTTTTGTATAGGTTCCATGAACTGCTGAGAAGAAAGTATATTCCTTTCTGTCTCCATTCAATTTTCTCCAAAGTTCTAACATACCTAATTTTTCTAATATTCTATTTACCTCTTTAATTTCTTTCTTATTTGTTTTGTGGTTTGATTCATCTAATTCTGAGAATTCAAGGTTGACATCTCCCATTATCATAGTTTTGCTGTCTATTTCTTCTCACAGCTCTCTTAACTTCTCCTTTAGGAAATTAGATGCTATACCACTTGGTGCATATATGTTTAATAATAATATTGCTTCACTGTCTATAGTACCCTTTAGCAAGATATAGTTTTCTTCCTTATCTCTTTTAATTAGATCAACTTTTGCTTTTGCTCGATCTGAGATAAGGATGTCTACCTCTGCTTTTTTGACTTCACCTGAAGCATAAAACTTCTGCTCCAGCCTTTTACCTTTACTCTGTATGTATCTCCCCGTTTTAAATGTATTTCCTGTAAACAACATATTGTAGGGTTTTGACTTTTGATCCAGTCTGCTATCTGCCTCCTCTTTATGGGATAGTTCATCCCATTCACGTTTATGGTTAAAATTACTAATTCTGTATTTCCTGCCATCCTAATATCCCCATACTATGTTTTAATTTTTCTTGCCCTCCTTCCCCCCTTCCTTAGTATTAAACTTATTGGTCCCACTTGCATCACGCAGCTCTTTAGTATCCTTCTCTACTCCCGTTGAATCCCTTCCCCTTTCTTGTTCCCTTTCCTTATTACTCTTTTTCCTTTTCCCTTTTCCTCTCCCACTTTTTAATGGGGTGAGAGAAGATTCTCTGTAAAACAAATATGTCAATTATTTCCTCTTTGAGCCAACTCTGATGAGAGTAGGATTCACACAATGTTCCTCCCCCTCTCTAAGTTCCCTCAGATATGATAGGTTTCCTTTGCCTCATCGTCGCATGTAGTTTCCCTCTTTTTAACTGCCCTTTTCCCTTTTTCTGACACTATTCCCTTTCCATTTCTACTTCCCTTTTTAATGTTATATCATTAAAATCAATGCATGTGGTTTTATGTTATATCTACAACAGAAATACAGTTCTCAAGAGTTCCTTTTACCTTTTTCTACTACTCTGGAGTTCTGTTGTTGGAGATCAAATTTTTTGTTTAAGTCTGGTTTTTTTCCTTAGAAATAGATGGAATTCCTCTGTTTCATTAAATTTCCGTCTTCTTTCATGGAAAAAAAAATGCTCAGCTTAGTTGAGTAGTTTATTCTTGGCTGCATTCCAAGTTCTTTTGCCTTTCTGAATATCAGATTCCAGGCCCTTCGATCCTTTATGTTGAGGCAGCCAGATCTTGTGTAACCCTTATTGTGGCACCTTGGTATTTGAACTGTTTTTTTTCTGGCTGCTTGTAAAATTTTCTCTTTAGTCTGAAAATTCTGAAGTTTGGCCACAATATTCCTTGGAGTCTTTATTGTAGGGTCTTTTTCAGAAGGTATTCGATGGATTCTTTCAATGCCTATTTTACCTTCCGGTTCTCTTATTTTTGAGCAGTTCTCTTTGATGATTTCCTGTAAATAATATCTAGGCTCTTTTTTTTTCATCATAATTTTCAGGTAGTTCAATGATCTTCAGGTTATCTCTCCTAGATCTATTTTCAAAGTCTGTTGTTTTTCCAAATAAATATTTGACATTTTTTCCAATCTTTCATTTTTTTTTGGTTTTACTTGACTGATTCTTGATTTCTCAATAAATCAGTCATTGCTATTTGTTCAGTTCTGATTTTTAGTGATTTATTTTCTTCATTAGCTTTTTTTTTGTACTTCTTTTTGTATATGTCCAATTGAGTTTTTAAATGAGTTGTTTTGCTCTATGGAATTTTTTTCCATTTCACTAATTTTTTTTTTTAGTGAGTTACTTTATTTTTCCAATTCACATATTCTGTTTCCCTGCACTTCTTGGGAGTTTTTTACCTTTTCCAATTCACATTTTTCCACTTCATCAAATTTTTATTTTAGTGAGTTATATGCCTTTTCTGTACTCTCTTGCATAGCTTCTCTTTCCTTTCCCCATTTTTCGTCTAGTTCTCTTTTAAGGTTTTTAACAGTCTCTTCTAGGAGAGTCTTTTGTATTGGGGACCAACAATTGTCTGGAAACTGTCTGCTATTAGTCTCTTCAGGATTGAAAAGCTGTTCTCTTTCTTTATAGAAGCTATCAATCATCTTTTTGACTTTTTTAATCATTTGGTTAAGGTCTGTAGGGTCTGCCTTCAGTGCCAGGAGGTTACCAGCTTCCTCTGCACAGCAGTGAAAGGTCTATGGATGGGTAGTTGTCCTGCTAGCTGGCTACAAAAAGCAGCTAGGTACTGGAGTACTCTGGGAAAGAGTTCCCCACCGGGAAGTAACTCAGGCCTGAGGAAAGTGCCCTGCAAAGAACCTACACTGTGTGAGATAACGACTGTCCTGAGGCTAGAAGCTGAGCAGTGAGAGTTTCACTACCCCAAGCCAAAGCCCACCCTGGGGCTATGGGTATTAGCAGTTGAGCAGTGAATGGATTTGCAGGGACCAGAAGTGTCTCTGCCCCAGGAAGCACAGTCCTACTGGGGAAATTCTATTGCCCCAGGCCGAGCCCCCCACTGTGCTTATTAGAGGCTGACCAGGCTGTGCCCCCCTGTCATGAAGATTTATAACTGCCCCCACAAAAGCCCTGAACTGCAGGATGTGGCTGCAGGGCTGCATTACAGTATGCCTGAGTCACTTCTGGGTTTGACTAGTTATAGCCAGATCTTGTTAGGTTCTGGCATTTTTTAGAGTACTCTCTGTTTTAGGTTTTAATTTCTCTGCCAATTTACTGCTTTGTAATCAAGGCAGAATAGTTAGCCTATAGCAGAGTCATCTCTATAACTTCTCTAGCCACAGAGATCACCCCTGCCCCTGGTCTGCTCAGGATGCTAGTCTCTTGCTGCCTGTGGTAGTCTGTTCCTGGCTCCTCAGGACAAACCTTTCCTGGTGATCTTCCAGATTGATTTCAGCTGGTCAGTTGTAGTGCTTCTGATCTTCATGAATTTAAGCAGTGAAGAGCTATTTTTGAGGCTGAATTAAATAGTTGGTTATGAGGGGAATGAGAGGAGCTTAGAAAGTCGAGTGTGCCTTCTCCGCCATCTTCCCAAAAGCAATAATTTCCTCCAATATGCTCAGCTTCCAAAAGCACATGCCAAACCTGTTTTTCTCCTGCCTGGGTGGAAGAAAAGACAAGAGAAATTTGGCCTTTAAACAATTCTCCTACTTCTTAGCTTAACTACTTTTCTCTTAGTTCTCTGCTCAGCTGGAACTTTTCTGAACCTGTTTCTCTTAAAAAGCAAAGGGACAGTCTCAGTTTTGTTTTTTCAGGTCTCCCCCTTCTTCAATTTCCCTGACTGATTCTACTTTCTCTCTGTTCTAATTCTGATTCCTTGGTTTCTATCTGACTTCTTCCTTAATGTAATATCTGCCTTTTTTTAAGTAGCTCACCATTATCTTAGAGTTTTAAAACATAATTCTTCTCAGACACACCAAAGATAAACAAAATACAATCATCCCAAATTCACCAAAAGATCTAGTTATCAAAGTTTTCCAGCTATCAACTTCAAAGTCCTCAAAAAAAGATATGTGTCCTTTGATAGATATAAAAGACAAATTTCCTGCTAGGAAACAAGATATTTTGGGCATCTTTATCATTTGGTAACTACTTTTCTCTGAGAGCTCTGTCCTCTCAGATTCTCCTAGAACTCTCTTTGTTTCTCCCAAAGAATTTTTCCCCTGTCAATATGTTCTATGAAAACTGTCCCTGTTTCTTCTCAATAAGTCAATAAACATTTAAATAACTATCACATGCTAAGCACTGTAGTAAACACTGAAGATATAAAAAGAGGCAAAAGACAAGCCATATGCTCAAGGAGATTATAATCTAATGGGAAGGACAACATGAGAACAAATATATAAAAAACATGTTATATACTTGATAATTAGAAGGAAAAAAAAGGGTGAAAACACTAGGATTAAGAGACATTGAGGAAAGCTTCCTGAAAAAGCTAGGATTTTAATCAGAAAAGAAATCAGAGATGTCAATAGTTACACTGGAGAATAGAAAGCACCCTAGGCATAAATGGAGAGGATAAAATTACTAAAAAATTACCAAAAGGGAAAATAATCTTTAAGTTCAGATAATAAATGCACAAAAATACAAATGAGCTGATGTTTGATAACTTCGGTCTTCTTTCCTAAATAGGGAGACAAATCTTGGAGTGAGACTAGAAAAGTTCGAATGAAGGCTATTAGCACAGAGAGGAAGATGTGAAGCAGCCACTGTAATGAAGTAGATATAGATAATGATAGATAGATAATGAAGTAGATCCTTTAACTACAGGAAGGCAGCAAGATTCTTCAGCAGGAATAAAGCCCATGGTAAGGCTAGAAACTATCCATTTGTAGTAGATGAAATAGACTTTTTAAATTCCTCTTTCAATACTCAATACCCCTGGAATAGAAGTGCTTAAATGAACTAGTAGAGTTTAACCATGTACTGAAGATAATCAGATAGGATATGAACTAAGTTCAGGAAGGCAAGGAGGATGAATCATTCAAGTGACAAACCAGAGAGTCAAGTAAAAAAAATATGGCACACATGAAATGGAAAAAAGATGTAAGCTGGGTCATACAAAGTCATGAGAATAAAGAATAGGTATGTTGTGAATGAAAGAAATTAAGAGATCCACAGAATATATTTGCATTTGAAGCATAAAGCATCCAAGTGTTGGACTGAGATGATATATATAAAATAGTTTGTATGAACTCATATATAAATATGCATATCTGTGACTAAAGTGTGGTATGGGGAAGAAGGCTTTGAAATATACTAGTTTGAAGAATGGTGTGTTCATATTTTTAGAGTAATTATTAACAAAGATGTTCAAGTCACCAAAAATGCTAGCAGGATGTAGAATAGAAAAATGAAAAAATCCATCAACAAGTATGCATTCAGTACTTGATATGTGCAATACTGTGTAAAGTACTAAAAATACAAAGAAAAATAATAAAAATCTTACCCTGAACTAACACAAATTCTAATAAGGAAAACAACATGCTTTTTAAAAGATTTATGCAAGACACATATAGAGTGAGTAAACAATAACCCCGGTATGGAAGATGCTAGAATGCAGCATGGGATTAGGAGAGACCAGAAAAGCCATTCTAAAGAAAGTGATATTTGAGATTAGTCTGTTAGCTGTTCAATATGTCCAAAATATTTTCTACCTCCAAATAATTTCCTTTCTTTGTTTTCTTTTTTCCAACAATTCTCCTTGTTCTCCTTGTCACCAAAGATCAAAATTACTTTTCCTATGTCTAATCGATATCTAAGTGCTGTGACTTAAGCACTCTACTATTTGTCACTTCTTTACCATCTCCACTGTCAGAGAAGAATCATTGGATTTAGAGCTGAAAGAGTCCTAAGAAATCATGCAGTCTAAGTTCTTCACTTTTCAAATAAAACTTAGTCAAAAGATGATATGACTTCTCCAAGGTCATATATGTCATAAGTAGCAGATCAAATTTTAATCTGATTTTTAGAACAGGAGCTCAAGTTTTGAATTATTGCTTTCTGTTAAGAACTGACCCTAAATCAAGTCTCTCTCCATTACAATTCATCTTATAAATCAATGCCAAATTAATCTTTCTAAGCCTTTCTTCATTGCTTCCAGCACTTGCTCCTACCTAGGGCCAGAGTCAACTGTCTGTCTGGTCCTTATATTCAGGGTAAGTTTTGGGATGTCTTAAGGAGGAGTAAAAATTTGATGACAGTTACAGCAAGGCAAGCTTATGAATATAGAGTAATGGGTCAAAAGTACGAGAAAGCAAACAAAACTCTTAGGAGGATGAAAGACTAGTCCATTTGCTCAGCACAGTTCATTCATCACTATTTCCCAAGAAGATATGTCAAGTAGCAAAAGTAGCCATTAATAGAAACACATAAAAATGATATTAAAAGGCTAGGTTTACTGAATCTGGCAATCTTTGGCATTCCATTTCATTTACTTTAGCAGGATAAAGAGCAGACATAATATATATAAACCTGAATCTTTATTGTCTGTGCTCTTTCCTAACCTGTGGCTTTGCCTATCCCATTAATCCTCTTTAGTATGTTTTTATCTAATTCTATCCTTTGCCTATTCCATTAATCCTCTCTAGAATGCCTTCATTTCCTTCTATCTTTCAAGGTATAATTTAAGTCTTCCCATGAAGCTTCTCCTATTCACCTCAATTCAATATGATGTCTCCCTTACCTATGTTTATCTCTATTATTCAATTTACCATTATATCACACTATTATTAAATCTTTTGTGTCTGTCAATCCTATCTTCTCAAGTAGATGTTAAACTTTTAAAAGTCAATGAAATGTGCTTTTCTTGTATCCCCAATGGTATCTAGGTTTTTGTTTTTTTTTTTTTTTTTGGTTTGGTTTGGTTTGGTTTGGGTTATGTTTTTAATACTCTAAACTGCTTCCTTGCTAAGATTAAAACTTTTAAAGACAAATAGAATTGTACAGAGACACTGTACTACTGAATCACTTAACAGCAAAACCTCATACAATAAATTATATCTCCAAAGTCCCCGTTTGTGTATATTTCACTGAAATCTATTGAAAATAACAGAAAGTGCATCCTTTGAACATTATCAGTTGCCATTTTGTTTCAAGATTATGGAATGATGTAGATTGGTTTTTACTTTCACAACATATGAACATAAAGTACCATGATTGATTTTGTTAAAAACATTAAAAGTATGTATGTTTAAATTATTGGTGTCCTTTAAAAGTGATTTGCTGAAAAAGTTATTCATAATCCTGCCATTACTTAAGATACTGATGCAGCTCTTACTTTGGAATATCTTCAAAATCGAAGGTACATCCTTCTGATTATAGACTAGGTTATCAAATTTCCATTCTTTAATGGTGGATTTGATACTTTGGATAGAGTCAAAATTTATTATGAGTCAAGTCCAGTAACTTGAAAGATTAAGTTTTGTAATCAAATTGAGGTAAAATTGTACCACTTAGAATTGATTTTCTTGTGTAACTTGTATACCAACTAAATTTTGACTCCAAACAATCATCTTTTGTTACACCATGGTCCTAAATGAACTTTAGGAAAATAATTTTGGCAGCTGACTTTGAATGGACAATAGATTGGAATGAAAAGACTTGGTAAGGAAGTCTAAATAGGACACTATTGACAAAGTGCAGGTGATGAGCATCTGAACCAGGATTGTGATTGTATGAGCTAAGTGAAAGTCATATTTGAAGAGGAAAGGTCATATTTGAGATATGTTGTAGAAATTGAATAAACAATATGGTAAATGATTGGGTTTAGGGAGGTGAATGGGAGTGGGAGTGAGAGACTCAAGAACTGCAACAAGGTTGAAAAACTGGTTAATTTAAAAGATGACAGGATTCTCAGTAATAATAGATAAAATTAGAAGAGACACAGATACATGTTTTGGTCATGTTGAGAAGCATATGTCATTGGAACATCCAGCTGAAAATGCCTTATAGAAAATAACAAAACATGAGAGAGGCTACCACTAGATATAAAGATTTTACAATCATCTCCATAGATTTAATTAAACCTATGGGAGCTGATTAGGTCCCAAATAACAGAGTGGAGTAGATGAGAGGAGAAAAGAACCCAGGATAGAATGTTGGAGTACAACCACATTTAATGGGCATAATAGGAATTATTCCAGAAAAAAGAGACTGAGGTGAAATCAAAAGATGGTAATGCAAAGAAAACTCAGAGAGGGAAAAAAATATCCAAATGGAAAAATTGACAATAACGTCCAGTTCAATATAGGAATCAAGAAGAATGAGAATTCAGAAAAGATCTTTAGAACTAGCAATAAAAACCTTACCTTTGAATGGAGGGAGGGGGAAATAGTCATTTCAATTTATTCAGAAGTCAAATTGCAGAGTATTAATTGAATTGGAGAAAATGAAAGTACTCTATGCTGATGACTTCTTAAGAAGTTAGGCTAAAAAATGAGAGATGTAAAATGATAAGTAGCAGGGATAGTAGAATCTAATAAAGGTAATTGTTTTTAATCATGGAAGGGACTTGGGCATACTTGTAAGCAGCAATCAAAGAATCAGTAGTTTTGGAAACGTGAAAATTAAAGAAGAAATATTATGGGGGCAATAAAATTAAAAATTTATTATTACAGGGAATAAAGTATACCTACAGAGAATTGGACCTTGATAAAGAGAAGAGTTACTCTTTCATCAGAGAATGGCCTAAAGCATGAAATATTTGGAGATGATGTCAAAAGACTGTCAAATGAGAGGCAAAAAGAACTGTATCTTATGATTAATGGGCTCAGAAACTATGAGAAGATACTTAGCTATTATGATGAAAATTTCTTGTGAGTTTACAAAAGATAAGCCTTCCAATCTTGATTCACTTGAATACATAACCAAGCAACAGGGAATTTTATGAATATGTAAAATGTACAAGGGAGGATTCTTTAAAAGATTTGATTCTTAGCTATATGTTAGAAAACTCTTTCAGACATACACATGAAAAGTAAACATTACTAGGTCACAGTTCACTTAGTTAGAAAAATGATCTTCTCATGGTAACTTTGAAACCAAACTATACCATAATTCACATGGTTAGAAATAAAGCCTATCTGCCCTTGTCAATAGAAATAACAGGTTGTTATGATGGTTGCTATTATTATTAGAAAGCCATAAATATAATGAGGCATGCTAGCTTCTGAAAGACAATCAAGCATTATCCCTATATTACTTTTTTTAAACTGAAGAATAACAACTGAGTAAAATAATTCATAAAAGATTAGAAATTAATCCTTGAAACTCATGAAATATAGAAAGAATATTGAGGTGATCTGGTCTATTACCTCAAGATGAGGGAAGTATGGAACTAGATCACCTGAGGTGGTTGAAAATGCTTCTTATTTCCATGGAACTCTTAAATAGGATTCCATAGTCTCAGTAATCTTCTCAGTAGTAATGACTTTTACTGTTAGATATTTCCTGGAACTCAGAAGAAAAAATGCTAAGTAAGAGCACTTGGACAGAAGGCTTAAATAATACAAATTAAATTCTAAGATTTGCCTATTTTCCTTAACATGGCATTCTTATTCAATTGTCATAAATATCCCCTTTTCTTAAATGGTAGAATACAAAACTTGAAATCATAAAATCTAGCCTTCAAATCCTGTCTCACACATGTATTAGCTGAGAAAACTTGGACATATTATGTAACTTCTTAGTTTAAATTTTCTTGTTGTAAAATGGGAATAATAATAACACCCACAAGAGAGTTGTTGTTGTAAGGCTCAAATGAGATAATATATTAAAAGTAATATAGCATTTTATTAATCATTACTAGTAACCAGACAATGCAATGGATATAGTATTGTGCCTTTAGCCAAAGAAAACCAAGTTCAAATCTTGTCTCAAACATATAGTCTGAGCAAGTCACATAACTTTCCTCAGTTTTAATTTCTCATAAATGGTGATAAAAATAGCATATAACTCACTGAGTTATTGTAAGTTAGATAATTTATGTGAAGTCATTTTCAAACTTTAAAGCCACATGTGTTAACTTTTATTACTGTTATTGTTGTGGCAGGAGATATTCATGTTTTAGAAATCTTTATTTCTGCAATCTTTATTTTCTTCATTCTGTACTTTTCTCTTCCTTCATTACTGGATAGCTATCATGCTCAAATAGTAGAGAAAATGTCCAAAAGAATTTGATCATTCCACAACCTTACATCATTTGTTTCTAAGGTACCTCCCATGTCCTCCAAACCTCTCTGAGTACAAGATTTACTGTAAAAAAGAGACCTACCTTCCATGAATTGGCGGGGGAAACCAGACTCATTTGAAACAAAAGGAAAAAGTCAATTTCAGCTAAGACCCTTTGCCCTCTTTGAGAATTTTAATGTATTCCAAGTAACTATGTAAGAGCAACTGTCTATCAGCTACTACAAGAGGCCTCTCCAGCCATGCTGTAAATAACAGTTAAAGAGGAAGAGATCTATTTTATCCTATACCAAGAATATTCACTGCAATATGAGAGCACAAGCCAATTGCGCATAGTAAAATTAAGATATGCTTCATATTTTTCAATGCTCTGATAAAAAGCCAACCCTTTATAAATATATATGTACATATTGTATGTACATATATTGTGTATATATGCAGTTGGAAATTATAGATGAATAATGATCTCCCAATTGCCCTTCACAATCATGATATAGATTGTAAAGTTAATAAGCCAACTCAGCCCCATGTCTGTGCAGACATTTTTTTTTCCAAATGAGTAAACACAAATAAATAATCAGATAAGAGATTTTTATTCTAAATTAGGCTTCTTGTTTGTAAACTGAAAGAGTACTAATGCAGTTCAAATTCAGCTGTGCACCACATATGCACACTCGGCCCAGGAGTATTCTAAAGAGTGGGAGAATAGAAGGTTTTGTTCTATTCTTTGGTCTCTTTCTATACGAGAGGGCCATTCATTTGATTCCTGTGCTTCTCCCTCTCCCTCTCCCTCTCTCCTTCACTGTTTCTCTGTCTCTCTCACTCTCCACTTCTCTCTATAATGCCAGCATTAGAGGCAAGCTGCTAGATGCAAAGTACTTTGATGTCGACCTCTCACTGGCATTGACAGACCTTCATTGGTGGGTGAGTAGTAGAGCAATAAGGGCATGTGTGGGAGAGAAGAGGATGAAAGCATGGACAGCAAGGAACTGATAATATGAGCAGATTAATGCCTGTTCACTTAGATTCTTTCTCTTAGAAAACTGTAGCTTCTGATGACAGAGGTTATGAACCAGTAAAACTTCAGAGTGACCATGAACAGCCTGCCTAACACAAAGAATCAGATTATTGTTCAGGCTTTTGGCCCCAAATGAAATAAGCCACAGTCTAGGCAAAAGTGATATAAAGACACTGAAAATTAATTCCTAACAGGGAAGTTAAATCCTAGTGAATGGTGGAGTGAGCAAAACCTCAATATAGATTCTGAGAGATGGAAGAAGTCACGTTTTCCAACTTTCAACTTTGGATAGTATTAGTTTGCTGATTTGCACCAGGTGTCAAGAATAAATCTCTTGTCATTATGGTAGTGTCACAGTCGTAACACAAACAGGCAACATATGAGAACTTTGGCTTAACAGTGTTTTCAGAAATTCCCCAAACAAGGTTCTGGGGTAGGTGGGGAGCCATAAAGGCATAAACTGAGATAGACAACTTTATTCCCTGCTTTGAATTCCCTGAATACAGAAACTACAACTGCTTAAAGAATGAAGATTTCTTGACTCCATTTGGCTTAAAAGATTATTTTTCATTGCCAAGTTGTTGGAATAAAACTGGCCTCCTCCAATTGCAAGTGATAATTGTTGTACCCTCTCTCCCCAAATGTTTGTTGATCTATTCACAGAATCCTCTCACCACTTGTGCTAACTGCCCCCATATCTAGTCTCAGTAAAGAAAATGACACTGGTAAACTAAGGTAAGTATATACTATTGAGGTAGGAGGAGAAGGGGAGACCCAGGAACATCATAAATTTAGATCAGGACTGAACAGAAGGATTTATTTAATTCAACATTTTCATTTAACAGATAAAGAAACCAAGGCCTAAAAGGGAGTATTGATTTACAGTCACAAAAGTTGTAAATGACAAGGCTAGGATTCGAATCCAGGATATATGATTCAAAACCCAGCCTTCTTTACACATACCCTTTTCCCAGACTGTTCTGTTCCATAGAAGGTTAGCAAAACAGCAAAATTAACTGAGATCCCAACTACCCTATATCCAGTCTCTAGTGCTTTTGAATGCACCTGGAACTCATTGCTTACTTGATGGACAGAAGAATCCTATTCTGACATTTGTGATATCTCTACCAGAAAGGAAACTGATTTATTAAAAAAAAATGCCAGAAATATTATGAATGGAAAGGATAAGGGGAAAACCCTAAATTTTTCATTTCAAATGCATTATAATTCCATTCCTGAAATTATGCCATCTGTTCTTTCATCTCATTTTTGTTGCCCTAAGTATGAACTTCCTTGAGAGATTAGGATAGGCGGCTTGTATTTACCTATTAGTCCCAAGTGCTCTTTGAATCTGTTTGTCAGTTCTAGCTACAAGCTAAACAAACTGCCCCCTGCCCATCTGAATACCTGACAACAAGAGGCCTTTCTCTTTTGAATGACACCACTATGCTCCTAATTGATCCTTATTTAAGTTGGTCTTTAATGTCTCTCCTCCTCCCCACCCCCCCACTGACAATCTGTTGCTAAGCATCCTTAGAAAATTTAGGAAGGTTACCCTGTGTTCTTATCACTAGGAGAAACCATGGAAAAATAAGATTGAATTGTACTCTGTGCCTACTGAGGAAGGGAGGTCTTCAGAGCAAAGGAACTGTTCAGAGACATTCCTTTGCTGAGTGAAAAAGATATTTGAATCTGGAAGATGCTCTTCAAGGGCTGATTCACAGCAGCGTGGGGTGTTTCTGCACTATCAATTGGGCCCATAATTATATAAAATGTTCTTTCTGTAGAATTTTCAATTAACCACACCTTAGGGGAGCTGGATAGCCAGTCAGGATTTCTTTTAAAAGAATAAAAAAGAAAAAAATCCCCAGTGATACAGTATTTGTTTGGGTAAGTATGGCTTATTCTCTGTGTCTAAGAGCTCTTGTTAGTCTTACTGTTCCCTGATCTGTCATTTCACTCTTTTGGAAATAATAAAAGAAAACAAAGAGGCTGGAAAATTACAGGAGTCACATCCGACCCCCTCAGAATGGCAGAAATCATGGAGGGTTCTCTTTGGTAACTTCCCCCCTTTTCACTCCACACACCTCAATTATGAAATCAGCAAAACCCTCAGGGGAAGAGGACCCGAAAAGAGCAAGTATGGCAGCAATAGATAGACAAATCAATACCTTCAAATTCTGAGTTTGTAATGGGCCATGTGGGTCTGTTAATTATCAAATAAAAATTCTGTTTCTCAAAGTGGGAGAATAATGCCTTTTAAAAGCAACTCTATAATTAACTACATTTCTTCGTGCTTCCTTGGTTATTTTTATGTTTATCTGTTTTCACCTTGATTTCCTTTAACAATATTCATATAAACTGGTTTAGAATTTTCTCTGCCTCTAATTATTTACTGTAACACCTTACAAGCTGAGAGAAAGATGACAAAGGAGAAGGATTTTTGTACAGAATGCCTTGACTCACCACTTTATTTTCTTCGCTACATTTTTGTTTCTCTTGCCTATAATTAAAATGTGTATGTAAAAATAATTTTCTGACTTTCATTTTAGAGTCATGGTTAAACTTTGGTCAGCTAGCTTTTAAGTATAAATGTGTGTATAAATATATACCATACATACAATCTCAAGTCAAAATGCAATAAAGTTTGAATCTCCTGACATGGATAAAAATAATGCTACATTTTTGTTTACTCTCTACATCTGTTTTTTTTTATTTTAGTTTTGCCTGTTATTTTCTCACCAATCATTTTCTTTTACCCTTCCCCCACCCTTGCAGGAAAACAAAGACAAAATTTAAGTAAAATCATCCAAAAGAGTGCTCATATCTGACAGAATATAGCATATTTAACATCTGTAGCCCCCCACTCCCATCTTTCTACTAAGGACATAAATATGTTTCACTATCTATGTCTTGGGAATAAGATGATGTATCACAATGATCACAGTTCTTCTGTCTTTTAGCAATGTTATCCATTCTCGTAAACAGGCAGAAAAAAACAAACATGGGCCAGGAAGATGATCTGCTTCTTACATTTACTTGTTCTGTGACTGAACAAGTAATTTAAAGTATCTGTACCTAACGTAACTCTGGGGATTTCTTACTGAGATATCTTTACATCAATAAATCACGAATTTGGTTTTAAATAATTTACATTACTGTATTCACTTTTTATATGATCCCACTATGTTCCTTATTCACAAAGCATCATTTCAAACAAGTCTTTCTGTTTCCCTCAATTGCTCTGGTTTTTAATTTCTTATATCTCAATACAACATCCCATTATAATCATAAGCCACAATTTTTTAGTTATTCTCTAAATGATAACCATTCATTTTATTCCCAACTTACTTCTAATGCAAAGAAGTACCTCATATTAAAAGAAGACTATTTTAAGAGATAGAGCCTTGATCTAGAAGCAATCATATTTTTAATACCGTTCCCAGGTTTAACAATCACTTAATTTTTCTGAATCAATTTCTCTATTTGTTCAACAAATAGTAAATGAGGAAAAATAAGGAATCAAATATGTCAGCTTCCAAAAATGGAAGGCCAAACACAGATAGAACTACTAGTATTTTCATTGGCAAGACAATATCACTAAAGGTTTCTTCTTGTTCAAATGAATCAACACAGGGATCTTATTAACTTACTTACATTTTACTAAAATACTTCTCTGTACAAACTAGCCACTTGGGAGGAAATGCATTTGTTCACTTTTTTTGCGTGCAATTTTAACACTATATTTCTGATGATTCTTTCCAAAATTCCTGTGAATGGCAAAGTATACACCTTGGAATCCTCATTAATGCCACCAAGCATTGAAAAAGAGGTAAAAAAACTACATAATTATGAGGAAAATTATGCTGGACATTGAAAACAACTGTTCTATGGATCAAGAAGACTCCCACAGTATGTGACATTAAGTGGTTTGTTGTTCAGATACAAGGGGCAATTGGAATGAGCTAAGTATTGAGTTCATTATCAAGTGGGAAGACTATTAAAGATTATGCTGGTGATATGGAATTTGGAGAAAGGAGACAGTGCTGAAAATAAAACAGTAATGATACAAAAAACCCCACTGCTTCTAGCATAGCATATATTCATTGAGAAAAGAGCATGTAATTTCTGGGCATTACTAGGATTATGGAACAAATTATTTGCTCCACAAAAAAAGCAGTGCACAATCATTCTCTCAATACAGTGTTAAAGAACAAAAAATATGTTTCTCTTCATTTCACTTCTAAATGTTATTGATGTTTCTTTTCAGTACAAAACCAACAATGTCCACATCATGGCCTTTGGAATACACCAAGTCACTTTTTTAGAGTTTACTATGACAGATTATATAATCTATAATATAGTTTACATAGTTTTCCCAATGCTTTTTTTCTAGAAATCTCAGTCTGGAAAGGTTTCCATTTTCCTTGAACTTAACTCCAGAATCTTCAACCTTATATGGGAAGAACTCAAAAAACCTTCAAAATAAAAAAATAAAATTGCTCTGTCCTCTGCAGTGGACCAAATAATGGTTCTCAGTAATAGCTTCTTCCTATGGTTTATTGGCTCATCTTATAGTTTATTAGAGTGAAGCTTTTGTCAGGATTTTATGTATAAACCCATATTTTTTTTGGATTGAGATATCAGTAATAAAATTGGGACAGCCAGGGGGCTTAATCTCAGCTTTAAAAACAGAGTCAAGGAGCTAAGGAGAATGTGCATATATTATAGTCACAATAAATGCCTTATAATTATAATAATTAATTATATATATTTTAAGGATCAGTATGTATGTGTTAAACAAGTATGTATTTATGCATATATGGATATGTATATAAATATAACATCATGAAAACAAAGACATGAATGAGTACTTAGACATCTTCTGGTCCAACTGCTTTTTAGAGCTGAAAAAATGGAACCAAGGCACTTGCTTAAGCTTGCACAGTTAATAAATAGCATCCATCTTTCTCTCTCTCTCTCTCTCTCTCTCTCTCTCTCTCTCTCTCTCTCTTTCTGTGTGTGTGTGCATGCGTTTGTGTATGTGTGTGTGTCTCCCATTAGTTTTCTTAATATAATCCTAGCAATGATGTTAGTTTTAATAAGTCTGCAATTGTCAGGGTTAGATCAGATTTCATTCTCCTTCATTTGAATGGTCCATTTCTATATCTTAAAACTATGGCCATGCCCCGGTCATTAACTTACTATTTAAATAACACATTAAAATTGATGTTTGACTTTATGTGAAAATCAAGAGAGAAGAAAAGTATTAGGGTTCTCAATTGTGTGGATTTTCAAGGTTCTTTTTTGCATAATAATGTGATGGATTGGCCATGTTAAAGTTGAAATGTTCAATGTGATCTCATTTTGGGTCCCACTATTGAATATATCAAAAATTTGTATTTGTTTGTATAATAAGCAGCCAAACTACTGAAAGTTGTCCAGAGCAATATCTAGCAAGAGCAGTATCTAGCAAGCCACAATAGTTATTTGTAAGAGACCATTCAAAATGTACATTCTCTCTACAGTACCCACAATAGAGAATGGTCTTAGCTTAAATCATACCACAGATTTTTTAAATGGATTTTTAAAAATTATCTACCTTTGCAATGCATTGTGAATGTTTCAGGGAAATTATCCTGAGATAATGCCTACAAATTGCTGCCGACTTTAGGTTTATAATTGCTCATGTTCATTTAAAGTTCCCAGCAGACCAGATCAGGAAATTCATTGCCAGGCAAGCCAAGGTTGATAATATACCGTAACCGTCTTTTTCTTATTAAATGAGCCCCCAAATCAGCTTTCATTTGGAGTAATAATTCTAATTAATAGAACAAAGATTTGGTTCAGATTCTTTACATTTTGACAATGAGATCTGAGTATTGAAGTTTTAGCCAAAGGGCAATTTTTTTTAAACTGACCTAGTATAGCAACAATGATTTTCCCTTAATATACATCAATTCTTCAATCATGACTCTACTCACATCATCTGCCCTTCCACCTCCAAAATGTGACTTTACTCTCTTCTGGGCAGGTTTATCAATGTGTCATAATAAATTGTAAATGTTGAATGACTGAATATATCATGGCATGTGAAAGAAATAGAATGTCACTACTGTATAAGAAATATTGAATGGGAAAAATTCAGAGAACCATGGGAAAAATTGTATGAACTAATTATAGCATGAATTAAAAAGGGAAATATACACAATGCTGAAAGTATACACTTAAAGATCACTTAAATCACTTAAAGGAAGACAAATCTTAGTTAAATAGTGAATCATAACTTCCTCCTCTCAGCTGAAAGGTGGATCACTACGAAGACAAAATGATATATTCACTTTGCCAGTTGTGTTTCCTTAAATACTCCTTAGTATGAGTAAAAATTCAATTTCAGTTTGATAGTGATTGGGCAGTAAGATTCATACTAATGAGTATATATGACTTTCTATGTGGTATTTTATTTCATAAAAAGAAATTAAAATAATTTAAATGCAAAAGATTGTCAATAAAACATATTTAAATGAGTCAGTGTTGTGCCCATATATACACAGATAGCACAGATAATAAATGTCAATTACAAAATAAATAATAAAAGTATATACCAAAGTCAGATTAACTGAAGCTCTATTTCCACCAAAAATATCTCTGAAATGTTTCAATGAAGTCAGCTTTTGTTACTCTTCTCTAGGCAGACATTCTTCTTGTCCTTAGCAAGGGCAGAATGATGTCATAAAAAGAACACTGTATTTGGAATCAGAAGACTTGGGTGACCTTGAACAAGTTGTCTAACTTGCCTGAACCTTAGCTTCTTTCTGTGTAATTCAAGGCAATTGGATTAGATGATTTCTAATTTTTTCCCATGTCTCATACCTCAGAAAGAAAATAAGGGCAGTATCTCCTGATGTACTCAGAGAGTGAAGAACGAAAAAGTTTTCTAGGAATGGAAAAGAACTGTTTGGCTATAAGCAAAAAAGTAATTTGTTGTAATCACTTGTATAACAAATTCTTAATCTCAGAATCCTAATCTATTGAATTTTTCTCCTGGATTTGTTAACTTCAAACATCCCTATTATCTGCCATCTCATGATTTCATCTTTCTTAACAGATTTCACCCAGAACAGGAAAACAATGTGTTTAAATACATTGTTGCCCATGATCTTCTGATCACCATCTCTCAAGAATTATCTTATTATTCCAATTAAGGTTTTTTATATCCAAGATTGGTTTGAGATTTAAGTACAAATGTGTCTATACCAACAGTTCATTAAATTACTCCCCTCAGGTATTCCCATATAATCATTTTATAAGTAGGATCACTTTAGTATAAGAGTATCTCAATACATTTGTATGTCATGTGATCCAGGACTTCAAGCTCAGGATTTATGCATATTAGATGCCATCCCCAAATAACTTTTTGGGGACATTCATCTGTTTTCATTCAGTGGTTTTCAAATGGAATCTCAGAATCTATTTCACGTGCACAAATTTAGTGATCTGGTATAGAGGAGGAGAAAGATCCTCAGTTTCCATACCATGCAACAACATAGTTCAGATATATGACAGCCTTTATTTCATTATTTTAAAAAAATATAAAAACAAACCAACAAAGAAGACACAAAAGACTCAGTAACAATCAAAACAAATCATCCCTTTTTACTGATTTGCAATGTCCTTCCACTCCCACCAAGGATTTTTGTTGCCCTTTTAAACTCATAAGGGTAGCTAGGTTGCTTAGAGGTTAGGATAATAGATCTGAAGTCAAGAGACTCATTTTCTTTAGTTCAAATCTGATCTTGGACATTTAGTATTTCAATGACCCTGATCAAGTCACTTAGCTCTGTTTATCTCAGTTCCCCATCTTAATGTGATCTGGAGAAGAAAATGGAAAAGCACTCCAATATTAAGAAAACCCCAAATGGGATCACAAAGAGTTGGGAATGACTGAAAAGAACAATAATTAGACTCACAGGCCTGTTTTTATACCCCCTCAAAGTGGAAAGAAATTTGAAGTTGAGACTCAATTCTTCACCTCCCAATGAACCTTCCAAATTCTGTAGGTTTCCTTATGGTCCTCTAAATTTATATTAGCATACACCCAGAGAAGGAACACTGGGAAATGAGTGTAAACTGTTGGCATTTTTGTTTTTCTTCCCAGGTTATTTTTACCTTCTGAATTCAATTCTTCCTGTGCAACAAGAGAACTGTTCAGTTCTGCACACATATATTGTATCTAGGATATACTGTGACATATTTAACATGTATAGGACTGCTTGCCATCTGGGGGAGGGGGTGGATGGAGGGAGGGAAAAATCGGAACAGAAGTGAGTGCAAGGGATAATGTTGTAAAAAATTACCCTGGCATGGGTTCTGTCAATAAAAAGTTATAATTAGTTTAAAAAATTATATTAGCATACTAACTATTTAGCATTTCTAGGGAGGGCAAACATTTTTTTCTATTAGGCCACTGTATCTTAAAAATTCATAGTTGTAGAAAGGACCAAATTTGTCCTTACCATCTCTGCAACATCAATCCCTTACATCCCTTCTACCTGCTGATTCTAATCACTACTATCCAAGGACACATCCAGGGGATCTTATCATTCCAATACTTTACCAAAATGTATTCACCCTTCAAGCCAAGTGGCTCCTACACCAGGAGCTACTTTGTTCATTTGCCAATGGCTATCATCTTTGGGTCTGAGGGTTTTTGTCTTTGCTCAATTACATCTAACTTCTTGAGATTCCCTGCCTACTGTTCTCAGTTTGAGGGGTTCTGCCAATACTTCACCACAATTACTATCTCTGGGGTTGGGAGGAAAAGGGTGGTTCCTAGAGAAGGGAGGAAATGTCAATACACAGGCTTCACTCCTTACAGACCAAATTCTGTTCTTTAGTATTCAAGTTCTGGCTTGCCTTGGTACTTCTCAAAACACAGGCACTGGAAGACTTATATGCTATCTTTTAGTAGTCTGTGGTTTTGAGATACAGAATGATAAGATTACAGATTTAGAATTAGAAGACATCTTAGAGGTCATGGGGTCCAACCAGGGGTGTGCTGGAGCCAGCTCTAACCAACTAAAAAGAGCTAATCGTTAAATTTTCATCATGAGCATTTATACCTTGGAAATTTGCTGTCACTATGAGTCAGGGCTTGATTTATTGTTTTATTGATTGTTTCTTCTTTAAAAAGTGACAGAGAAAATGTTATTAGTGCACCCACTGTCTGTATCCCACTTTTACAATCAAGCTTTGTTCTGCACTAGATAACTAACTGATCTGATATATGATTTAAGTGGTATTGGGTTAATATATTACCCCTCTCAAGTAATGTAACTACATTTTAACAAGAGCTTCCTGGAGAAATCATGCCTTAATCCAAAGGAATGAGAATAATGATGAAAATTTCATTCAATATGACAGGCTGGCAAGTGAGGTATTTTGAGACAGGTGGGGCCTTATGACACCCATCAAATCACAGAATCTAGTCAGCTGCTGATTTGCCCATAGGCAGAACCAACCCTGTTGTGGAAATATTGATAACACCTAAAAGTTTAAACATATATAGGAAAGCATTATGAACTGGAATTTCCTAGCATTTTACTGCATACACATGCACACTGTGATCTCAAATGCAATTACATGAAAGAAATTAGTTCCAGATTTCCATCCTATGTAGTTTAATGGTAATGGGATAGGGATCAGATCCATATGTATACACAGATGAAGTAAGTCATTTTGTTCAAACTCTATTGAGAGCCAGGATGAATAAAATATCCTTTTGTAATAAAGAACTAGTTCATACAAGTTTGGGTTGTCTTTCCAAATCGGCAATTAATAGTATCCTAAAAAAATCAGGTTGCCTAGAGGTAGAGTCTAACTTACAAATTATAAATAGTTCAAATAATCCAGTGTTTAGATAACTAGACATTAAAAGGAGATGTTTTTAGAGGATTTAAATGAACTATAGTGCACAGAACAATAGATAAGACATCATTAGAAGTGGGAAGGGCCTTAGTGATTACCTTGTCCAAACTTTTATCTTTTCCAGGAAAGGAAATTCAGAGGAATGAAGGGTCATACAGCAAAGGAGGTCGTGTGTATTTGTGTATTTAGAAAGAAAGCATATGGAGAGAACATATTGGTTATATCAATGCAATTAAACTCTTAGAAGTAAAATATCACATTCCTCCCCCAAAATTTATCCTTGGAGGTAATTGTGGTACCAGAAGTCATAGGGTTTCAGTTTGTTCTATTTATAAAAGCAACAAATAATATTTGGGAGTTATAACAAGTTTTTTTTTTTGTTTACTCCATGTTTGAATGGGTGCATATACACCCATACATATGAAACATGCAGACATATATATGCATAGACATGCTTAGACATGCATGACTACACATATGCATATTGCAGAATGGTTGAGATATATGTTTATAAATGGATAGATAAACCATCTATATATATAATATGCTTGTACTTACACACACAGTTACACATGCAAAGACATATCTTCAAGATAATATATGGAGCATTATATGTGTATGTATGTGTCTATATATAAATGAATATGTATATATTCAGAGATAAAAATATAGATTTGAACAAATCAGCAAAGGATTTGTGATTTGACAGAATGGAGGAAATCCCTGAATGGAAGGTCCCTCCATAGGACACTGAGCAGATTATAATTCATTTATGGTTTAGTTTAAAAGTCCTAAGGACTGCCTTGAGTACAGAGATTTTCCCAGTCACAAAGTTAATGAATGTCAGAGGTAGAACCTACATCCAAGTACACTAGCCTCTAAGACCAGCACTCTGTCTGCTATACCATATTGCTTTTAGATCTTCCAAATTTGTATGAAAATATATGTGACACCGAATGTTTGTGGCAGCCCTTTTTGTAGTGGCTAGAAACTGGAAACTGAATGGATGTCCATCAGTTGGAGAATGGCTGAATAAATTGTGGTATATGAAAATTATGGAATATTACTGTTCTGTAAGAAATGACCAACAGGATGATTTCAGAAAGGCCTGGAGAGACTTACACGAACTGATGCTGAGTGAAATGAGCAGGACCAGGAGATCATTATATACTTCTACAACAATACTAGATGATGACCAGCTCTGATGGATCAGGCCATCCTCAGCAACGAGATCAACCAAATCATTTCTAATGGAGCAGTAATGAACTGAACTAGCTATACCCAGAAAAAGAACTCTGGGAGATGACTAAAAACCATTACATTGAATTCCCAATCCCTATATTTATGCACACCTGCATTTTTGATTTCCTTCACAAGCTAATTGTACAATAATTCAGAGTCTGATTCTTTTTGTACAGCAAAATAATGTTTTGGTCATGTATACTTATTGTGTATCTAAGTTATATTTTAATATATTTAACATCTACTGGTCATCCTGACATTTAGGGGAGGGGGTGGGGGTGTAAGAGGTGAAAAATTGGAACAAGAGGTTTGGCAATTGTTAATGCTGTAAAGTTACCCATGTATATATCCTGTAAATAAAAGGCTATTAAAAAAAAAAAAAAAGAAAATATATGTGACACAAGTAGGGGAAAAATACTATGTTCCTCCATATTACTGTCGGAAAGCCATTCTTAATATAGGGCATCCCTTTATAATACTGGCATCAGGAGATATGACTGGTACCCATGTTAGAGGTTATGTTGTTTGAGGCTTTTGCTGTAAATAGTTCGTTTTTCAGGGGATATGTTCTGATTCCTGCTCTTTTCAGTAATTATATTATAAGGGCAATTTTACTAGACCTATAAAATCTTACAAGTGAAAATTTCTAGGAATTATTCTTACTCTTACAAATTAATAAAGTTTTATTATGATCATACAACAAATCTTTGAAATTGACTTGCTTTAAAATAGTGATATTTTGTGGCATTTATTTGAAATTCAAAGCCCAAAACACCAAATTCCTTTAAAGTGCAGCCTTTGAAGTCATATAATAGCTTTGGAGTAAATCACACTCTCCAAAGAACTTCAAGATCCCTCAGGTAAGACCCTACATCTCATTCAGGGCTTTGATACTTGTAGGATATACCCATTCATATCACTACTTATTCAATATCACCTTCTATCTAGGCAGCACTTACTAAATGTTGTTGATGGATTCCAGTCTAATGAGATGTTCATTATGAGTGCCATTCTGATGAGGTTTAAAATGGCCTTGAACTCAGCCAAGTCAACTAGCATCAGCATGAAATGGGGTAATCAAAAACCATTAGAGAGGGGACAGGAAAAAAAAAAAGTTCAGGTTACATGCCATTTTAAAGAACAACATACTCTTCAACAGCTCTTTAGGTTAGATACAGTTGCAACTGATAGCTCTGGGGCTATGGTGTACACTGAGACTGGATAGTCCTAAAAATGAAAAGGGTATCCTAGTTAGAAGGATACCCGGAGCTACACAAAGTACCACTCCTTCTCCCCACCTCTGTTTACTGCCCTGAGAAGAAATAAAAGTTAATACAGTAGCTTACCATAATTCTAATGTAGCCAATATGTTTTCTAAACCTGTTCCCTTTTAAGTGGTAAGATTAGGTAGGAGCATATAAAAGTAATCAAAACCATCAGTGGCAATAGCACATTGTAACATATACCTTAGCAAGCAAGCCTCAATAAAAGTTCCCTACTGCTTTGATCGGGGTGGGGGAAGGGAATCATCGCTTTCAAGCTTCACTATCTGTAATTCCCACAGGCCATTACCCAAAAATGGTCAACCTGGATAAACATTTGAGAGCAATGTTTTCCGGTTTGTTTGCTTCTCCTCCCCTATTCCCCCACATCGTTTCTGCTGATATTTTCTTCTGTTCTTGGTGGCTGACCTTTTGCAAATGTTGGTTTTGCTTCAGAAATGTCCTGTTGTAAATAAGAGGGCAGAAGTCATGAAACAAAGGTCAGCAGAGCAAGAAGACTCTATGTGAGTAGAATGGGCTTGTTTCATGCATTCCACATCCATTGTGGCAGAGTAAACCAGTCAGCTACAACCACCTCAGATTCAAGAATGAGGGCATCCGCCTGCTTTCCAATCATGCACTGAGAGCAAGTTGCTCCAAATGCAATTTTTCTATGTCTTCCATAGATCTCTCATGAGAAAATAAAGGAAAATTTTCAAAGAGAAAATAGGTAAGGTTAGGGGCACGTTAGTGCGAACTACTCTGTGCTAGAATTCAGTCAAGCTCTAAAAGGCATTGTAGGGTTTTCTTTTATTGTTTTTCCCCCTTTGGCCAGACCTAGGTAGAGTGGTCCCAATATGAAAATTACCTTAAATTGATTCAGAATGGCTCTTAATTAGTAATTTATAGTCATTGGAATTTCCCTGTGCACTACAAGCTTAAAGTGATTCACCTCTGATCAAGCAGATGAGAAAGAATTTTAATCCAACTCCTCGTAAATTTTTACATTAAGGTCAAGCTTGTGTCATACCACAACATATATCATAATATGGTATGGTTATATATAAATAGATGAATGTGCATTTGTGTGTATATAGGTACATATAGATATATAGATATGCCCAGGTTTTAACATGCATCATTCATTATAACATGTATATAAAAGACATATATATATATATATATATGCCTATATATACAGATTACAACATGCCTTATGTGTATATATATATATATATATATATATATATATACACACACACATATATTTATTTGTATGTATAAATGTACATGATATTTACCTGGAAGTATATAACATAAAATACAGGTAATATTTATATATTATAAATAAAGGCATATATTCTGTGAATATTGAAAATTCTGCATGAAGAACAATGGCTAGTATTTTATTAAGTATCAACATGATTGATATTTGATATAACACTGGCATTATTTCTGCTAGTGGACAGACATGTTTATGAATTATATATTTTCAACACTTCACAAAAGAAGATACACAAATGTGCTCATTGAATTATTCTAGTTTGCAAATATCTGGGAGGAAATAGTTTCCAATAAAGGAAAAAGAAAAGGAAAGTTGAAAAGAAATGTAATGATTCTCTTATTCTGTGTGCCTGACACCCTGATTGTTTCATTGCAATATGTGATGCATGGTTAAGTTAACAGAACTAAAAGTTCCTAAGGTGAGGTTATTTTCTATTCTTCTGAGGGATGTAATTTATATATAACAAGACAGAAGTTTAAAGAAAGGGATTGTTACATGCTTGGGAAGGAAAATTAAAGCAATAGCAGTGGCAACATTAATGTTTTTTTTTCCTTCTCTGAACCATACCTCTAACACTGTTCAATATCCAGGACAGTGAAGGTATAGATGAGCATGGGATGTGAAATTAGAATTGCTTCCTGAGACAATATATAGATGACTGTAACCAGCAACCATTTCAATGCCATCAAGTATCAAAGATTCACACATAAAGGAATGGAATTTCTCTCTACATTTTTAAAACTTCCATCTCAAGCCCTTAGAGTTAAGTTGAGTTCAGACTGTTTCTTGAAAGAAAAATAAGCCCAATATTTGTCCTTCAGAAATGGATTCCAGTGTGGGATGCTCTTCAAGAATTATCTTTATTTGGCTGCCTCTTTATTTCATAATTATCTTTGTATCCATCTTGCTTTTCTGATAGTTTAATCTAATGGCTTTTTAACCACAATAAGATTGTGTTTTTTTGCATTTTAATTAATATTTTGTGCTTTCTAGAGCTCCCAAGTTGGGGTGCCAAATTATGCTTTCTAGAGCTCCTACAGTAGGGTGCAAAATATACCGTCTGGACTAGCTCTCTGTAGGATCTTGGGACCAGCCCAAGTCCTTGATCTTAGTGGAAGAGTAATAAAGTGAGACTCATATGGATGGTCAAAACATGGAATCCTTTTATTCCAAATTCTCTCACCCTTATATACCCTAAGCCTTATATAACCAAAGCAACACTGCACATGTATTAACTATATGCTACACATGTGTGACCACATAAACAACTTGCTGTTGAATGTAGATGATTCTTTGCCACTTGGTATCTCTCTGCTTCAACTACAACACAGGTTGGCACCACCCCCTGACTTCTCAGGAAGGCCAAGAGCCCGTAGGGGAGATGAGGAACCGAATCAGACATTGTCAGCAGGTAGCCTCTGGGATGAAGAGTCTTATACCTCACCCAGAGTTCCCCCACTGTCTGTGGTCCTCTACAAATTATCATTTTGCTTTGGTTGTTGGGCCTTTACTTTGTAATAGATCCCTTTAAAGAAGTTGGGAGAAAATATGGCCTACCTAAATGCACCATGCTCAGTTTATTGAGAATTAATCTATATTGAGGGAGTGGAGCCAAGATGTTAGCATGAAGCCAGGAAGTTGTTCCAGTTCTCCCAGTTTCTCTCAAAAACCACATGAAACCAAACTTCTTAACAGAGTCTGATGGAATAAAACCACTCCAACTCAAGAAAGATTGGAAAAATTTCAAGAAAGATCAGCTCACTGGGGTGAAAGGGGTATTCAGCCCTGCTCAACTGGAGTCTAGGAAATACAGTGACAGAGTCTTAATCACAGAATTACAGCAGCTGAGACCATTGGTCCTGGCTCAGTAGTGGAGCAAACCACTGGGGCAGTCTCCAGTCCCAGTTCAGAAGGCAAATTCTGGGAAACCAGGGTATTTCCTGGAAATAGCAAATAAAACTATTATTTGCAAACACAAGGGGCCTCTGTGCTCAAAGTCAAGGCTCAGAGCTGCACAGTAAGCTTGGGACAGTGCCCTGTTTACCCGAGGAGGAGATCTTGACCACAAAGGTAAAATAAGAGGAAATACCAAAAGACAAGGAAATGAGCAAGAAATAGAAAAGAACCTTGAATATAGAAAATTACTATGGTGACAATGAAGACCAACACACCAATTTAGACAAGGACAAAATGTCCACAGAGTAAATCTCAAAGAGTGATATGAAATGGTCTTAAGCCTAAAGAGACTTCTTGGAAGTATTCATAAAAAAATTATCTTTATTTACACAACATCAATCCTTATACTATTGGCATGTGTATTTAAGATCCACTTGACTAAGTTCCTGGCTATTCTAAGCAAAGTGTGGGGCCCAAGACAAATCACAAATCATACTAACCCCATCTCTAATCTAACACCACCTATCCTTGAAACTTTATCCTTGAAAATAAATTTTAAATGATAATGAGAAACTACATATAAAAGAAAAGAAAGCAAAGGAAGGAAGGAAAAAGAAGGAAGGTAGAAAGAAGGGAAAAAAGGAAGGAAAGAAGGAAGAAAAAAAAGAAGGAAGGAAGGGAAGAACAAAATATATTCCAAAATAATTAAATATTAGTGATAACTACTAGTATAAGGATGGTTGGCATAATAATATGGTCAATGTTATAAAGAGTGAATTCTATCTAATTGTGTGGAGTTTGTGATGGTTGTGTATAAAAGTAGAGGGTAATTTTTCACACCAAACTTAAAACTTTCTTCTTGAGTGACTGCCTCTCTGAATCAATGTTCAGCTGAAAAGTATTTTTTTCTTGCAACTAAAGGTTCCATAAAGCCTAGGGCCCATATTAGGTGCCCTAATTAATTCCGTTCTAGTATTTAATATGCCTTTATCTAGATACTCAGCTCTATATAGTTAGACATTCTTTAAGTATCAACTCTGTTGATTCAATTTGAATATTCTTCATGAAACCATCCTTATCCAAAGAAATCCTATAAAATAAAATGTATAAAATATTCTGTTGACAGCTAATAAGTCCAAAATTCGCATTCCTATAGGATAATATAAGCACTGGAAAGTGTAACTTGTATAATTATGGATATTGGAGATAGATAACACATATACACACTTATGTGCAAATATATAATATTTTTGCAATAACCTGAAAAGGAAACTGGAAGATCTATAAGAAAATTATGCACATAAAGTTTCACTACAAAGTAATGTACTTATTTTTAAATTAACTTTTTATTGATGCTTCTTACTTTTGGATCATATTCACTTACAAACAGATTGCCACTACTTGAGCCTTCCCTTGTTAAAAAAAAAAAGAAGGAAAGAAGGAAGGAAGAAAAGAAGTTAAATAACATCTATCAAATTAGAAACTGCATTTGACAATATATGTAATTATCTAGACCTTTATTCTTCTTCCCATCTCTCCCTTACCTTGATACTTGATAAGATAACTATCTTATGCTTTCTTTTTTTTATCTAGGTCAAAAAATATATCATTATTCTTGCATAGTGATCAATTTCATTTAATTGGCAGTGTTTTTTTGCACCTGTATTATTATTGTTAGCACACATATTGTTTCCCTGGTTCTATTTATTGCCCCCCACATTAATCCTTGCAATTCTTCTCGTGGTTTATCTGAATTCCTCAAATTTATCACTTATTATCTATCAAATGTCATCTAATTAATTCCAAATACCATGATGTGGTTAGCCATTACCCAGGTAATGATAGCCATTTTGTTTCCCCAAATTTTTTTTTGCTCCCCAAAATTTCCTAATTTTAGATTGGGATGTCTAGGAGAGTTCTAATTTATGATTTATTTCACTAGGAACTTCTCAGTTGAGAAATATCTTGTAATTCAGACCAACAGTTATACAACTTGAACTGATTCAGAGAATATTTTAGTGCTCTGAGTCAAGACGTACTCAGGGACATATATGTACTATGTGCTCTTTAGCCAAACTTGAACTAAGTTCTTCTTTATTCTGAACCTGGTTCTTTATAGTTACTATGTAATGATAATTTTCATTATATAAATATTTTACTACATTCTGTACCTTTGTTTCTTTTTTAAGTATCTTTGGGGTATAACAGTAGAATCACTAAATATGAAGTTATGAAGTTTTGACATGACTTTTTTATCTAATATCTTAGAATGCATAGATTTTCCTCCTGAAAATAGTCACCATGGAAGTCAAAACTTATTTTGACATTGCAACAACTCAAGATGTGTTTTGAAATCGTTTTTCAGAATTCCTTAGATATGTTTCATTGATTTATCATTGTCCTTCATTTTGGATCTTAACAGGTATTTCTCAGATAGAATTCTCATTTTATTAATCAGTTTTGGTTCTGAATGATTGAGGTTGTTTCCAAAATATACTAAATTCTCAAAGGAGAAAGATTCATCAACATTAAGGTATCTAAAAGAATGAGTCACAAACTCTGAAAGCAATTTCAGAAGCAAAGTTTGCAAAAAATGTTTTGAGCAATGGCAATATCTATAGAATGGGTATTCATCATTTCAGAGAGTAATTCAAAGAAGAATGAATTCAGTAAGATATATCCCTTCTGGTAGGTTAGCTAAGAAATCAACCAGATTACTTTGTAGTAACATAACCTGAAGTCACATACAAGAGGCATTTCTCACCTCAAAAACTTCTAGGAAGTTCTTATAATCAAGGAGAATTTGCTGTAATGTTGTTTCCTACATTATAATTCCATTTTCCATGAATTGTCCCTGGAAAATGAATTAGATTCAATTGTACTTGTCATTTTTAGGAGCAAGATCTATCCCACACAAGATAGTTTTTTCTTTTAAAAAATATTGCAACCATCCTCAGGACTTAATTGGTGAAGTGAATTAAAGCTCTACAACTGATATGGCTTCCTGGGTAGTCAAAAAACAAAAATAAATGATGTATGAGGAGTCACAGTCTCAAACTTCAGACTTGACATACATTTCTGACCTGAGAACCAGCCAACCAAAAGCAAGGAAGATGAGCCCAAATGAATCAATGATATATCCCCACAAAAAATTCATTCCATACTGTAGCTAAGTGAATTTCCCTTTGCTAACTTCCAAAAAATGCCTACAAATGTCTCATTTCATTTTAATGCTAAAATACTAAATTAACCTGAATTAGGCCTGAATCAGAACAATTTTGGTGAATTTAGCAAGATGCCCTGCATTACAATAATAATGGACAATTTCATTTATCAGGTAATGAGAGTAGTTCAGAGTAGCTGTTCTTATAGATAAAAAGTAAATATCCAAAACATGACATATTTAGAATTTACAGAGGCCATTTAGTTAAGCAAGGATTAAAAAAAAGTAAGTGGATCATAAAGCTAAGGCTAGAAATTACCTTATTGTCCACATAATAAAATCACACTACTTTACAACGGGAAAAATAACTGAGACCCATAGACTTGACCAAAGTCACAAAAGTAATATTATCAAACAGTAGAGTTTTAATCCCATTCTTCTGATTCCAAAACTATTGTTCCCCCCCCCCCCATACTTCTTCCCCAGGGTCATACTAAGTGAATTCCATTATTCTTTATTTCCTTTTATTTTTAAATGAATCAAGATTGTCTTGTTCTAGAACTGTAAGATACAAGTAAATAGTAGAACTATCAAAAAATGTAGAATAAACCTTTGCTAGTCTCATACTGATAACTCAATCTTAATAGAAAATGAAAGAAATGGGATTGAGTCACTCCCCTAATGAGGGAGAAAAGAAAAGAAAGAAAATTTATATTTCAGGAAGCCACTTCCATGACTACTTTAAGGACCCAGTGTTGCCAATTCATGTGCTCCATGAGAACCAATAATCAATTGTCAAAAGGAGAAACCCAAGCTTCATTCAAACAGACCCTTTACCTCTGAGGTATGGCAGAAACAATTGTAATGTACCTATAATTCCCACCAATTATCAGGGCACTATTTGGCATGCCAAGAGGTACATACAAAAACAAATTAAGAGAGGATGGCATTCCTAGCATCCTACGATCTAGTCTGAAAAGAAAAGTGAGCCTTCTGCGGACAAAACCTTCTCCAGTGAAAAGTCATAGCAGGATGGAACATCTGAAAGTATTTGTTACAGTACAGATATTTCTCATTTAAGAGGAAAACCCATTTTCTTTATTTTCTCAGTGTTTACTGACGAAAGTAAAGTTGAGAAGGGTAAAGAAAAATTATTTTCCTGAGACTTTCATAGAATTCTGGATGAGATAGCAGGGAATGTACAGGATGTGATGCAGTGACTTAAGGAAGGACTTTAGACTGTAGTAAGATACTGACATCATCACAAAAGAGCCATAATTTCATTCTCACTCTATTCCTCCATCTTCTGTATGATGCTCATGTAAAATTGTGCTTTCAGTGACTGAACATTATTCCCATGTGGAAATTGTGACTCTGAAAACCTTCTTAAGGTTTTGCCTTAAGGCAAAGGACCATATGCCACTTTTTGATCACCCTTTTCAAGCAATTATCTAAGAAAATACCTCAAGTAGGAAGATATAAATAAGAGAAACAACACAGCTTAGGACCAGTACTTTATCTCTTTTACTGCCAGCTTACCTTGCAGATCCCTTTTTTTTTATCCCCCATCTATGGTATACTTAGGCTAATATGCCATAAGCTTTGCAGAAATGCCATTTTTAGATGAATAACTAGCCTTTCCAGTTATAATTTATTATACATTTAGTAACTGCCAACTATGAACATTTATTTAGGGAAATTAAATACTTGGCAATACCATATTCTACTATGGAGAGCAATGGCTATTTGGTGTTTTACAAGATTCTATAATCAGAAAATGAAATTTGAAAGATGTGTTCTCAGAGTTCAACAGGCTGCATTTATTCTGTAGTAACATGTCTATATACTATTCAATAGTTAATATTTCACCAAATGTTCAAATAGTGCAAGGGTTATTAATATAACAGTTATTAGGGTATATTAACCCTTTGACAAACAGTGCTACACAGTGATTGGAAAGATAACTTTAGAATCTAGAAGACCTGAACTTATGTTCAGCGTCTGACACATACTAGGAATGTGACTCTTAGCAAATCACTCAATCTTCCAACATTTTGGACAAGTCCTAAGGACTATAAATTACAACCAAATTGCCAATTGATATCAATAAACAGAGTTTTATCTCAAGGATTCCTTATATTATATTGATTAAACCATAGGTCTAGATTCTCCCACTCATTTCCTGTCCCTCAACAAAATAATCAAATTTTAAGATTCTCAAGTTACATACAATGGTTGGAAAATTATTGTTGAAGAGTAACTTCAAAAAGATCATAAAATGTCTAATTTCTACTCCGGAAATACCTAATCCCATAATCTCCTAAATAAAAAAAATTATTTATTCCAAAGTTCAGAGATCAAAGATAAGTCTTCAGCATAAGAAATAAGTAACTCATATTTGTCAAAAATGAAATGTTATCCAGATAATACAAGGAATAATAGATATTCAAGTAAATCTGGATATATTCCTTTTGGTTTCCCATCCATATAGCATATGACCATTTGTTATGTGAATCATTTCTGTATCCCAAATTTATACATCATATTTATGAATACTAATTGTGTGTGTGTGCATGTGTATGTGTAATGTCTTTCTGTCTATGTCTGTCTCTGAGTCTCTATCACGGTCTCGGTTCACTCTGTCACTATCTCTCCCTCCCTTCCTCTCTCCTTTCCTCTTCTTCTCCTTCTCCTGGAAGTATTGGTGGGGATGTCAGTGAATGCTAAGTTGTAAATCAATTGGAAAACATGTCTTGTCATTCACTATGCAAAATTTTCTACAATCTCCTTTTTGTCTTGTTGGAGCTAGATAAACTGGCCCAGGGTGTGATGACTAAGTTGAAAGTGAAGATTTACAACATAATAATAATGGCAAGGAATAGTATCAGCATTGAGTATTTCAAACACCAGTAATCCAAGTTTTGTTATTTAACTATTTGGATAGTCAAATATATTAGATTTCACCTGCAAAATTGCTATTAGCTGAAATTTGTCTATATATATATATATTTTTTTTTTTACAATTTTTAAGCATTTTTCACAACTACTCAATGAGTTACTTACTACAGTCTCTGTTTCTGCCTTTCTGTCTCTGTCTCTGTCTGTCTCTCTGTCTCACTCGGTCTCTCTCTCTTTCTCTCTCTATCCCCATCTCTCTCTTTCTGTCTGTCTGTCTCTCTCTCTCTCTCTTTCTCTGTCTCTCTCTCTGTCTCTCTCTCTCTCCCCTCCTCCTCTCTTTATTTCTGCCCCCCAAACTAATACAAGTGTTTGGAATCAGAACACCAGGAAACAGACCACAGCCCAGTTCTGAACCCACACTCAAATACCATAATCTCAGCACTACCAACAGAACAACATAACTCTAGGCCATAGCAAAATGATTGTCTCAAAATCTTGGGGAATAAGCTTTTGGCAATTCCTTATAGACACTGAGTACTGAGTACATAATGCACTTCTTTCAAATGCAAACTGTTACTCTGGTCTGACTCCCAGAATAAATTTCTATCAAAACTCCACAAGCTCAACATATTTCCATGTATGCCCAGATTTAACCCACAATACCTAATACCAGCATCAAGTATATGGGTTGACACCTCTTAAACGAGTCCACAAAATAAAGGGCACAGGCTCTAGGGCACAGCTATTCCTCTTTTCGACCCAGAAATCCCAAGATCCTTACACTTTCTTTTCCAAATACTAATCCAATCTCCATTCTGGCAATAAGAAGTTATAGTTATTTTTTTAAAGGGTTGTTTAGTAATCTGTATGACATATACAGTTTTATTCAGTGTAGTTTCTAGTCCTGATAGTAGTAATTAAAATAATTGCCACTTAATCCTGACTTTGTGGTGATCTACAAAAAAAGGCATGAGTAGTTTCAATGAAGCTCCTAATAGATACACTGCAATTGGCCATACAAAGAAATATTTTCCTAGTTTCCTAGTTCTCTCTAAAGAGAGACAAAAAATTGGATAGTCAAATATACTAGATTTCACCTGCAAAATTGCTATTAGCTGAAATTTATCTATACAGTTTTTATAGTTTACAAAGCATTTTCTCACAACTACTCAATGAGTTACTTACTAAAAGTATTATTAAATCCATTTTACAGATGAAGAAACAGTTAAAATTGGTTATTCAGAGTCACATAGCTAGAAAGTGATGGAGCCAGGCTTGAACCTAGCTCTCTCAGATACTAATACTATATTTGTATTGTTCTACTTACGGTATATTTGAGGATTGATGTGAATAACAGATAAGGCCAGGTATCTGTTTACCCAATTAGGTAATTGGCAAATTAGTTGAACATGGCCTAAGAAATGTTCTTTGTTTTTTTGTAGTACCTTGCACTTTGTTGGTGCTGATACTATTCCTTGCTGTTATTATTATGCTGTAAATCTCCATTTTCAACTTAGTCATCACTCACTAGGCCAATTTATCCAACTCCAACAAGACAAAGAGGAGTTCGTAGGAAGTTTTGTATGCTGAATGAGGAGACATATTGTCAAATTGATTTATAACTTAGCATTCACTGGTATCCCCACCAGTACCTACAGCAAGTTACTTACAGCAGTGTAGAATCTTCAATTGTTGGAAGTTTATAATAATATAGGGGATGATAGGCCACCAAAAAATTATAGAAATATACAAATGACACAATCCCAGACTTACACAAACCACTCACTGCTATAAGATTAATGATGCAAGCTTAATAAACATATACATATATGTATATGAATATGTATGTGCATGTATGTATGCATGGATGGGATTAGCTAGGTATCAATGAATAGAGAGCCAGATCTAGAACCAGGAAGAAATGAGTTCAAATTCAGCCTCAGATACTTACTAATCTGTTTGCCTCAGTTCCCTCATCTGTTAAATAATTTGGAATGATCTGGAATGATTTAGTATCTTTGCCAAAAAACTCAAATAGGGTCATGAAGAGTTGGGCATGACTGAACAATGACAAATACATGCATTTAAATGTTATGATGTGTCTATGTAAGCACCTCTGTGTTTATATATTCATACATGTATATATATATATATATATATATATATATATGTGTGTGTGTGTGTGTGTGTGTGTGTATGATGTGTCTTTAGAAGTATATGTATATATAAATATATATAATAGGTCCATATGATTAAGTACCTATATATGCATTCATATATTCAAATATATATTATATACATGCATATGTACATATATAAACTACTACACCCATGCCTACAATGCTCTCCTTCCTCAACTCCGGGCTTCACTGATTTCCTTTAAGTTTCACATAAAATCCCATCTTTACATGAAATTTTCCCAACCCCTCAGTTGTAACGTTTTCTCTTTGCTAATTATTCATCCTTGCATCTAAGGCCTTCTCCATTCATCCTAAGCTATATCTTGCCACTGGATTCGGATGGCTCTGGAGGACAAAGGTAACCTTGCACAATCCTCCCTTCTTTAAGGCCAATTGACTGGCAAACCATGGCATCACCTTCCTGATATCATGGTTTCCTTCAATAACAAATGAAAAACACCAACAACAATACTGTATAGAGTTCACTTTTTCTATATCTGTTTATGTGTTGTCTCCTTCATTAGATTATAAGTTTTTTGAAAGCAGAAATTGTCTTTTACTTCTTTTTGTATTCTCAGTGTTTATCACAGTACCTTGCACATAGTAGTTACTTCAAAATGTGATCAATTTATCTATCTAAAAATACTTAATAAATGTTAACTATTGTTAATATATTATGCCAACTGCCAATATCCATAGGCACCATTTAGTGTTCTCATTTCTCTTTGAGTTTGACATCGCTGACTTAAAAGAAGGCTAGAAAGCCTGATGTCTTGAATATCTTCTAATTGCTATGATGATAGGATCTTGAAAAATCTTTTATTTCTGAGTCTGAAGTCTTCTTAGTCTTATTATTAATATAAATGGTAGGTGTTGGGGTAGGTGGTGGTACCATGAATAGACTCACTGTCAAAGTACTTATCAATGAAGGTACAAAGTTTTAACGAAGTAATGATTAGCCCAAGTGGTCAGTAAGACAATATGAATAGTTTGAAATTATAACTAACTGGAGGCATAAACAAAAATTATAAATGAGTAATTTTAAATATGCATGATTCTGGAACCAGATTGCAGCAGGTGATAAAGATGAGGAAGTAGTCTCATAACACCATAGATTTTTAGAACTAGAAGAAATCCTAGAAGCAAAATCCATAGACTAAGAGGTCATCTCTCCGAACCCCTTCATTTTCCAGATAATCAAATTAAGGTCCAGAGAAATTAAGTGATTCCTCAACCTAGCAAGAAGCAGAGGCAAGATTTAAACCCAGGTCCCTCTCCTCCTGGTATGATTCTTAATACATTAAGGTCTGAAACTCATTGATAGAAATTATAATGTTTTATTTGTAGCAACAAGGTTTCTACGAATGAGTAAGAAAATGTGAATAAATCAACTTGTCATGTTATACATAAACTGTTTTTCTATGTTGCATTAAAACAGATATTTAAAGGCTTCATAAGGAAAACTAAAAACACTGCAAACTACCTTTGAGAAGGAATTTGACTAGAATAAGAAGCCAAACTAACTCAATGCTAATTAAACTAGAATGGAAGGGACAACAGGAATGAGTAGGTCTAACATTTAAGTTATATACAAGAATAAGACAAGAACATGCTGGGGGTAACCTTGGTCACTCCTCCTTAAACAATAGTAGAAAAAGGAGAAAGACATTTATCTTGAGAGTCTAAGTTATTATGCTAGAAGTTTCAAGGGAAGCTCCTGACTCAGAAATAAAAGATCCTATGATCATATCACCCCGGAAGAGATTCAATACACTAAGCTTTCTAACATCCATCTTTTAAGCCAATGGTGTCTCTGCTTTCAAGAAGTATATGATCTAATGGAGAAGACAAGGCACAAAAAAATACATAAAAAGTGAACTACATACACAATTGTTGTTGGTTTGTTGAATGAGAAGTGATGATATGATATGAAAGTGAATTGGGTTTAAGTGAGGGAGGGATGTACACAGTCACCAGCCTCTTTCTCCTCTAGAGCCACCTGGGTCCAGTGCTAACATATACATCATCAAGGGTACAAGATAAATAGGAAATAATTAACAACGAGAAGGCAGTAGAATTAAGAGGGGTTAGGAACAGTTTTCTATAAACTATGGGATTTTAGGTGAGACTTAAACGAAGTCAGCAAAGCCGGGAGTTGAGATAGAACATTGAAGGTATTGGTGTAGCAATTTTTGTATGTTCATATGCATGTGCATAATATACACTTGTATATATTAATATGTCTATCTGTACTTAATTATATACATATATGAATACACACATATACCTGTATGTATACTAAGATACATTTATAGGCACACACACATATATATATATATATATATATATATATATATATATATATACATGCATGTAATGGTTGTTGTTCAGTCATGGCCAACTTTTCATGACCCCATTTGGGGTTTTCTTTGCAAAGATACTGGAGTGATTTGCTATTTCCTTCTCTGGCTCATTTTATGGCTGAAAAAACAGAGACAAATAGGATTAATTTATTCGTCCAGGGTCTCATAGGAGGAAGTATCAGATGGCAATTTCAATTCAAAAAAATGAGTCTTTCTGACTCCAGGCCTAGGATGCTATTCACCAAGTCATCTAGCTACCCACATTAAAATTATCTATGTTCTATTTTATTTATTTTATGAAACATTTCCCAATTACACTTTAGGCTTGGGCCTTACTCTTGGCCCTTATAAAGCAATCACATCCTTTTGAGACTGAGAATTATTATTCATCCCACTGCTACCTTATACTTTAAAAACTCCTACTATTTATCATTCTTTTTTATACTATTCAATCAACAGCCACATAGTAGCAACTTATCCCCAAGTCTCTTCCTTCATTCTCTTAACCCTATAATCCTCAAATCTATTCCACCTGCATCTTATTCAACCCTGCCTATACCTTCCCCTATGTCTTTTGGAATATCCATTACATACTGAATATATTCTTTCTCCCATGTCACTAATTATCCCTTAATAGCTAATTATGATTAAATGTTTTTCTCAATTTCCATCTGTGATCTCTCTGCTACTTGAGAAATGTTTGACCAAAATGCTGAATTCTATATTCTATGTTAAATTTATATGTGTGTGTATGAGTTTCCTTTTTTTCACTTTTCTTAAAGCCCTTTAACTTCATCTATCACTCTTTCCTAGTTTCTGATACTGAGATGACTCTTCTTGCCAAAGACAATCTACTCTTCTGAGTACTTGTTCAATCTGCTACTATCTTCTCAAAAAGATTGTCTTTTCAATCATCCCTTCATCTCTCTAAACTAAAGTTGGACTCGTTATCTTATGGACCCTCTCTGCTGCTTTCAGATATGCACAGTTCTGTCCTATTCTTCACATTCTTCAGTAGAGTCTGCCACCATCTCAGGTCATCACCCTGTATTTCTCCTCCCTTAGCCAAATTCCTAGGAAAAGCTGCCTACATATATAGTTTCTCCATTTCTTCTGTTCCTTAATCCTACTTTTTCCTCAATTCTTAACAGTCTGGTTATGACATCATCACTCAACTGAAATTTCTTTCTCCCATGTCACTAATTATCCCTTAATAGCTAATTATGATTAGATGTTTTTTCTCAATTTCCATCTGTGATCTCTCTGTTACTTGAGAAATGTTTGACCAATATCTTCACCTGGATTCTTGATGCTAACAGTAGAGCTTTCTTACTGACTGTGTGGCCTTGGGCAAGTCATTTAGCAAGGAATTATATTATTCAGTGATAAAGGCAATTCTTTATATTTTTTACAGCAGTACAAGTACTAATCTACATTGATTCCATATATTGTAATCTCCTATATCAATGAAATTACAGATTGTCCTTATCCTTTCCCTACTCTTTGCTACATGATTCTTCTACACCTTCTCTCTTACTAATGACATCAACATTCTTCATCTCCTTTCTTGAATAATTATTTATATCATCTCCCTTAAATATATGTTTCTCAAATGCTTTGTCATCCGGGGAAGTTCTCTTTTCTCTAGTACTCTCTTGTAGTGACCTCATCAGCTCCCAGAGCTTGAATTATCATATTTATAAGTTAAGTAAGACATCAGAATTATTGAATCTTAATTTTCCCCTGCCTGAATTTCGGCGTTGCATCACCAATGACCTTCAAGTTATCTGAAACTGGATGTCATAGAGTTACCTCTAGTTCTTCATGTCCAAAAGAGAACTTATTATTTCCCCTCTCAAACCCATGCTCAAACTTTCGAACTCACCTATTCAATAAACTCTAGTGGTTTACTCTTGTCTTTAGGATAAAATTTGAACTCCTCTGTTTGAACCCCACAATTTGACCCCAACTCACTATTCCAAAGTCAATGCACATAATTCATCCTCCCATATCTGGTGAAACAAACTAACTGGCCTTCTTTCTTTTTGTCCCAAGTAACACTCGATCTCTCATCTCTGTGTCTTTTCATGGGGTCTTTCAATGCCTGGAATGGATTTCCTATTTATCTTTGTCCCACAAATTTCCTGTTTTCCATTGCTCAAGTGCCATCTTCCACACAACACTTTCCCTAATCCTCCAAGTCCTTTCCTTCCCTTCATATTTTGAATCTGTATTGATTTGCAGTTATTCTTTTTATCTTTAGTCTGCAAACACCTTGATGTACTTATTGTCTCCCCTCTTAGAATGCAATTTTCCTGAGAGTAGGAATATTTCAATCTATTTTTATCTTCACTACTTTGAACAGTACCTAACATATAGGAGGCATTTAATAAATGCTTTTTTGTTTAATTGATTAACATATCCTTTGTCTCTTAGTATCCTCTGGCAAGGGATTCCATTTAATGGAAATTAAGACAACTCTGAGATACCACTATATACCTGTCAGATTATCTAGAATGACAGGGACAGATAATGCTGAATGTTGGAGGGGATGTGGGAAAACAGGGACACTGATACATTGTTGGTGGAATTGTCAATACATCCAGACATTCTGGAGAGCAATTTGGAACTATGCTCAAAAAGTTATCAAACTGTGCATACCCTTTGATCCAGCAGTGTTACTACTGGGCTTATATCCCAGAGAGATTTTAAAGAAGGGAAAGGGACCTGTATGTGCAAGAATGATTGTGGCAGCCCTCTTTGTAGTGGCCAGAAACTGGAAACTGAGTGAATGCCCATCAATTGGAGAATGGCTGAATAAATTGTGGTATATAAATATTGTGGAATATTATTGTTCTATAAGAAATGACCAGCAGGATGATTTCAGAAAGGCCTGGAGAGACTTACATGAACTGATGCTGAGTGAAATGAGCAGGACCAGGAGATCATTATATACTTCAACAACAAAACTATATGATGATCATTTCTGATGGACGTGGCCATCTTCAGCAATGAGATGAACCAAATCAGTTCCAATAGAGCAGTAATGAATTGAACCAGCTATACCCAGTGAAAGAACTATGGGAATTGACTATGAAACACTGCTTAGACTTCCCAATCTCTCTATTTTTGTCTGCCTGCATTTTTTATTTCCTTTACAGACTAATTGTACATTATTTCAAAGTCTGATTCTTTTTGTACAGCAAAATAACTGTTTGGACATATATACTTATTTTGTATTCAATATACTTTCACATATTTAACATGTGTTGGTCAACCTGACATCTGGGGGAAGAGGGAAGGGGAAGGAGAAGAAAAATTGGAACAAAAGGTTTGGCCATTGTCAATGGTGTAAAATTATCTATGCATATAACTTGTAAATAAAAAGCTATATAATAAAAAGGGATACCATTTAAAGTATTATTAAGGAGTTTAAAAGATAACACAAATGACCCAGTGACTTGGAACACAGTCTGCCTCCTTATTATTGCTATCAAATTTTGAGGATTAGGTAGGGATGTTTGGTTGATATACCCAGAGGCTTTGTGAACTTAATCTTAATCTTAATTCTGAGAGAGAAAAAGTGGAATAACTCAGAAAAACAAGCATAACTTTTCTTAATTGGAATGAAATCTGTAGTATTATTGCTTTCTGGGTGTTTACCATAATATTCTTTGAGCTGTATTACACTTTTAAGTAATTTAGTGACCTAACATTGAGAACATTTCCTAAAGAACAATTTAGGGGCTCAACTTTTCTGACTAGCCTAAAAGCTGAGCACAAATAAGGTACCATGAAAAAATTTGAGTTAATAAGTCATTATGAAAATTTACACTTAATACCAAACCAATTTCGTGCCAAATTTAAATGAAGTTCAATAGCCTTCAAAAGCCAAATAACACAGATTCAACTGTCTAGGAAAATGGTTTATTTTTTTAAAAGCTTTCCAAACATTAGCGCAATTTTTAGTTAGCATTGATAGGTAGCATATAAAATTTGATTTCATTCAACAAATATTTATGAAGAGCCCTATACAAGGCTGAGAATGCAAAGACAAAAACAAAAATAGTTTTTATCCTCAAGGAACTCACATTCTACTAGCCATAACATTTATGTAAATAAGAAAATACAATATAATTAGAGCGTCTAGAAAGCACCAGAATCAACAGGGAGCAAGAAAGATTCTACTAGAAGGTGATACATAAAATTAATGTTGAAAGAATAAATAGAGGAAATGTAACAAAAGAGAAGTTAGAAGTATATCATCACAAGCTTTCATTGTAGAAGGAAATGAAATGCCAATTTAATGAAAGAGTAAATGACCACTTTATATTCAGAAGAAGCAAAGGGTATATGATACCAACAAATATTTTTTTATTTAATAGCCTTTTATTTACAGATTATATGCATGGGTAACTTTACAGCATTAACAATTGCCAAACCTCTTGTTCCAATTTTTCACCTCTTACCCCCCACCCTCTCCCCAGATAGCAGGATGACCAGTAGATGTTAATTATATTAAAATATAAATTAGATACACAATAAGTATACATGACCAAACCGTTATTTTGCTGTACAAAAAGAATCAGACTCTGAAATATTGAACAATTAGCTTGTGAAGGAAATAAAAAATGCAGGTGGCATAAATATAGGGTTAGAATTCAATGTAATGGTTTTTAGTCATCTCCCAGAGTTCTTTCTCTAGGCGTAGCTGGTTCAGTTCATTATTGCTCCATTGGAAATGATTTGGTTGATCTCCTTGCTGAGGATGGCCAGGTCCATCAGAACTGGTCATCATATACGATTGTTGTTGGAGTATATAATGATCTCCTGGTCCTGCTCATTTCACTAGCATCAGTTCTGTAAAGTCTCTCAGGCCTTTCGAAATCATCCTGTTGGTCATTTCTTTAAGAACAGTAATATTCCATATATTCATAACAATTTATTCAGCCATTCTCCAACTGTGGGCATCCATTCAGTTTCAGTTTCTAGCCACTACAAGGGGCTGCCACAAACATTCGTGCACATGCGGTCCCTTTCCCTTCTTTCTGATCTCTTTGGGATTAGGCCCAGCAGTAACCCTGCTGGATCCAAAAGGTAATCACAGTTTGATAACTTTTGAGCATAGTTCAAAGTACTCTCCAGAATGGTTGGATTCTTCACAACTCCACCAACAATGCATCAATGTCCCAGTTTTCCCATCCCCAACAATCATCATTACTTTTCCTGTCATCTTAGCCAATCTTACAGGTGTGTAGTAGTATCTTAGGTTGTCTTAATTTACATTTCTCTGAATTAATAATGACTTGGAGCATCTTTTCTAGGACTAGAAATGTTTCAATTTCTTCATCTGAGTTGTCTGTTCATATCCTTTGAACATTTTTCAATTGGAGAATGGCTTGATTTTTTATAAATTAAAGTCAATTCTCTATATATTTTAAATTAGAGCCTTATCAGAACCTTTGACTGTAAAAATATTTTATTTATTGCTTCCCTTCTATTCTTGTCTGCATTAGTTTGTTTGTACAAAAACTTTTCAGTTTAGTTATAATCGAAATTTTCTATTTTGTGATCAGTAATGATCTCTAGTTCTTCTTTGGTCATAAGTCCTTCCCCTTCCACAGGTCTGAGAGGTAAACTATCCTGTGTTCCTCTAATTAATTAATAATTTCATTCTTTATGCCTAGGTCATGAACCCATTTTGACCTTATCTTGGTGTATGGTGTTAACTGTGGATCAATGCCTAGTTTCTGCCATATTGGTTTCCAATTTTCCCAGCAATTTTTATCAAACAGTAAGTTCTTATCCCAAAAGCTGGGATCTTTGGGTTTGTCAAAGACTAGGTTGCTGTAGTTGTTGCCTTTTTTTCCCCTTGAACCTAACCTATTCCACTGATCAATTAATCTATTCCTTATGCAATACCAAATTGTTTTGGTAACTACTGCTCTATTATATAGTTTTAGATCTGGTACAGCTAAGTCACCTTCATTTGATTTTTTTTTTCATTAATTCCCTTGAAATTCTTGACCTTTTGTTTTTCCATATGAATTTTGTTATTTTTCTGGTCATTAAAATAATTTTTGGATCTGATTGGTATAGTGCTAAATAAATAGATTAGTTTAGGTAATATTGTCATCTTTATTATATTTTGCTCGCCCTATCCAAGGCATTTAATATTTTCCATTTGTTAGATCAGACTTAATTTGTGTGAAAAGTGGTCTTAATTTTGCTCATAAAAGTTTCTGATTTTCTCTTGGCAGATAGATTCCTTAATAATTTATATTATCAGTAGTTACTTTAAATGGATTTCTCTTGTAACTCTGACTTTGGTTTGTTATGATATATAAGAATGCTGATGACTTATGTGGGTTTATTTTAAATCCACAACTTTAGCAAAGTTGTGGATTATTTCTAATAACTTTTTAGTAGAATCTCTGGGGTTCTCTAAATATACCATCATGTCGTCAGCAAAGAGTGATAATTTGGTTTCCTCATTGCCTATTCTTATTCCTTTAATCTATTTCTCAGCTCTTATTGCCAAAGCTAGCATTTCTAATACAATATTAAATAGTAACCGGGATAGTGGGCAACCTTGTTTCACTCCAGATCTTATTGGGAATGGTTGCAGTTTGTCTCCATTACATATGATGCTTACTTATGGTTTTAAATAGATGCTGCTGATTATTTTAAGGAAAAGTCAATTTATTCCTATACTCTCAAGTGTTTTTAATAGAAATGGATGTTGGATTTTGTCAAATGCTTTTTCTGCATCTATTGAGATGATCATATGGTTTTTAATTTGGTTATTAACATGGCCAACTGTATTGATAGTTTTCCTAATATTGAACCAGCCCTGCATTCCTGGTGTAAGTCCTACTCGATCATAGTGTATTATCCTGGAGATGATTTTCTGTAGTCTTTTTGCTAATATCTTATTTAAGATTTTAGCATCAATATTCTAGGAGATTGGTCTAAATTTTTCTTTCTCTGTTTTTCAACCTACCGGTTTTGGTATCAATTACCATGTCTGTGTCATAGAAGGAATTTGGTGGACACCTTCATTCCCTATTTTATCAAATAATTTATATAGCATTGGGACAATTGTTCTTTAAATGTTTGGTAAAATTCACATAAATCCATCTGGTCCTGGGGTTTTCTTAGGGAGTTGTTTAATTGACTGTTCTGTTTCTTTTCTGAAATGGGACTATTCAAAGCAATTTACTTCCTCTCTGTTATCTGGGAAGTCTATATTTTTGGAGGTAGTCATCCATTTCACTTAGGTTATCAAATTTATTGGCATAAAGTTGAGCAAAATAACTCCGTAGTATTTCTCTAATTTCCTCTTCATTGGTGGAAAGTTCTCTCTTTTCATTTTTAAGACTACTAATTTCATTTCCTCCCTCCTTTTTCTAATCAGATTCACAAAGGCTATCTATTTTATTGGCTTTTCATAGAACCAACTCTTAGTTTTATTAATTAGTTCAATAGTTTTCTTTACTTTCAATATTTTAATTTCTCCTTTTAATTTTAAATTTCAAATTTAGTATTTGGTTGGGGGTTTTATTTGGTCTTTTAGTTTTTAGTTACAAGCCCAATTCATTAATCTTTTCTTTCTCTGTTTTATTCAAGTAAGCCTCTAGGATATAAAATTTCCTCTTATTACCCTTTGGCTCCACAAATTTTGGTATGACGTCTCATCATTTCATTATCTTGGTAAATTATTAATTGTATCTATAATTTGCTGCTTCACAATCATTCTTTAAGATGATATTGTTTAGTTTCAATTACTTTTTGGTCTATTTACTAACTTTTTTTTGAATGTAGTTTTTATTGCATCATGATCTGAAGAAAGCATTTACTATTTCTGCTTTCTTGCATTTAATTTAAGGTCTCTATGTCCCAATTATGGTCAGTTTTGAATAGGTTCCATGAACTGCTGAGCAGAAGTATATTCCTTTCTATCTCCATTCAATTTTCTCCAAAGATCTAACATCTTAATTTTCTAATATTCTATTTACTTCTTTAATTTCTTTCTTATTTGTTTTGTGGTTTGATTTGTCTAATTCTGAGAGTAAGGTTTGAGATCTCCACTATTACTGTTTGTTGTCTATTTCTTCTTGCAACTCTGTTAACTTCTCCTTTAGGAAGTTGGATGCCATACCACTTGGTGCATATAGGTTAATATTGATATCGCTTCTTTGTTTATTGCCTTTAGGGGATGTAGTTTCCTTCATATCTCTTTTAATTAGATCAATTTTTTACTTTTGTTGATCTGAGATAAGGATAGCTACCCTCCGCTTCACCTGAAGCATAATAGATTTTGCTCCAGCCTTTTACCTTTACTCTTATATGTATCTCCCTGCTTTTGTGTTTCTTTTAAACAACTATTGTTGGGTTCTGACTTTGATCCAGTCTGCTATCTGCCTCCTCTTTATGGGGGAGTTCATCCCATTCTCATTTATGGTTAGAATTACTAAATCTGTATTTCCTGCCATCCCTAATAACCCCAGATTATGCTTTACTTATTCTTGCCTCCCCAACCCTCTTTCCCCTTTTAAACTTATTGCCCCTCTTGTATTATGATGCTTACCCTCTTTATAATCCCTCCCTCCCCCTTTGAGTCTTTTCCCTTTCCTTCCCTTATTACTCTTTTCTTTTCCCTTTTCCTCTCCCCTTTTAATGAGGCAAGAGAATTTTCTCTAAAACAAATGTCAATTATTTTTTTCTTTGAGCCACTCTGATGAAGAGTAGATTCACACAATGTTCCTCCCCTCTCTAAATTCCCTCAGATATGATAAGTCTCCTTTGCCTCTTTGTGGGATGGGGTTTCCCCCTTTTTATCCCTCCTTCCCACCTTATTCTGCCATCATCCCTTTTCCCTATCTATCCCTTTTTTGTTATATCAGTAAAATCACATTATACATGTATTCTTTTTGTATATCCACAACAGAAATACAATTCTCAAGGTTATTTTACCTTTTCTACATCTCTGAGTTCTATGGTTGGAGATCAAATTTTTTTGTTTAGTTCTGTTTTTTTCCTTAGAAACAAATGGAATTCATTTGTTTCATTAAATGTCCATCTTCTTCCCTGGAATAAAATGCTCAGCTTAGCTGAGTAGTTTATTCTTGGCTACATCCCAAGTTCTTTTGCCTTTCAGAATATCAGATTCCAGGCCCTTCGGTCCTTTAGTGTGGAGGCAGCCAGATAGGTATTTAAATTGTTTTTTTGGCTGTTTAAATTTTTCTTAATCAGTAGTTCTGAAATTTGGCCACAATATTCCTTGGGGTTTTTTATTTTAGGGTTTCATTCAGAAGGTGTTCAATGAATTCTTTCAATATCTATTTAATCTTCTGATTCTATTACATCTGGGCAGTTCTCTTTGATGATTTCTTGTAAAATAGCATCTAGGGTCTTTTTTTCATCATAGTTTTCGGAAAGTCCAATAATCCTCAGATTATTTCTCCTAGATCTATTTTCTAATTCTGGTGTTTTTGCAAATAGATAATTCATGGTTTTTTCCAGTTTTTCATTTTTTTGGTTTTGCTTGACTGATTCTTGCTGTCTCAATGAATCATTAGTTTCTATTTGTTCAGTTCTAATTTTTAAAGAATTATTTTCTTCATTAGCCTTTTTACTTCTTTCTGTATATGTCCAATTGAGTTTTTAAATGTATTGTTTTGGTCTGTGGAATTTTTTTCCATTTCACTAAATTTTTTTTTAGTGAATTATTTTCTTTTTGCAATTCACAGATCCTACTTTCTTGTGAGTTCTTTGTCTTTTCCAATTCACCAATCCTACTTTCTTGTGAGTTCTTTGTCTTTTACAATTCACAAATCCTACTTTCTAGTGAATTCTTTATTTTTTCCAATTCACAATTCTTACTTTCCTGAGATTTTTTACTTTTCAATTTGTATTTCAGGAAGTTGTTGCTCTCTTGTAAGGCTTCTCTTTCCTTTCCCATTTATCTTCTAACTCTCTTTTGAGACTTTTAATGGTCTCTTCTATGAGGAAGCATCATGTAAGGAGGACAGTCTGGTGCATTTTGCTATTTGCTGTCTCTTCAGGTTTGCTGACCTGCTCTTTTTCTGCATAGAAACTGTCGATCGTTCTTTTCATCTTTTTATTCATGTTTTAAAGCCTTTAGGGTATGCCTCCTAGGCAAGGGGGTTACCAGCTTCCTCTGCAGAACAGGAGAGATGTAATCCGGTTTCCGGCTCCGAGGTATGGGAGTGCTCTGAGTGAGAGTTTTCCCTTCTTCCAACAGGAGGTGGATTCAGCACTGGCCGAGCTATCTAAGTGCCCAGTAGGGCTGTGTGGGTTAGCGATTGCCCTCGGCTAGAGACTAAGGGGTGAAAGTGTCACTGCCCCAGGCCAGAGCCTCTTGTGGGGCTGTGGGTATTAGCAGTTGACAGTAAACCACCGATTCTACAGGAATTAGGCCCCACAGTCTCTGCTCCAATGTCTCTGCCCCAACGTCTCTGCCCGAAAAATTGGCCCTGCGCAAACTCTATGGCCCCAAGCCAAGCCCCCCCACTGCGCAGATTAGAGGCTAACCGGGGCTGTGCCCTCCTGCCGTTCTGGTTCGCAACTGCCCCAAGGAAAAGCCTGGTACTGGGGGTTTGGGGCTGTGAGCTTATGCTGAGATCTCTGCTTTCACTTTCAGTTTGAGACTCTCCTCTGAACCTAATTTCTCTCCCAATCTATGCTGATCTCCCCCCTATCCCCGGAACAAACCTTTTTTTGGCGAGACTGCAGATTTTCTTTGGCTGGTGAGTTGTTATACTTCTTATCTTTACGAATTGTAGCAGTCAAGACTATTTTTGAGGCTCAATATAACATTGATAAACAGGGTAAGAGAAGAGCTTAGAAAGTCCCGTGTGCCTTCTCCACCATCTTGGCTCCGACCCCCAGTTTGATTCCTTTTTATCTTGCTCCAAATGCAATTATTTAATTTGGTGTTCAATAAAAGATTTATAATTAAAAATGATAAATTCAATATCTACCCTACTACTTTAGTTGTCATGTTTTCATAGAGGAAAAAAATAGGCAAGAAAGAAAATCTGCATGTTTATGCCTGAGATGATAGTAATCTAATTCACAAATGATAAACACACAGAGTATAAATATTAGAAATTTAGTATCAATTAGAAATAAAATATTATGAACCTAAAATATCCTGATTGGTGTCCATACCACCTAGTGGCAACTATCTTAATCACAGACCTATTGGATTAATAATGAGAATCTTCTGTAAGAAGTCATTGTATAGCCATTTTTAAGAACAGATTGCATTAACACTTTTCAGTGATATTATAGTGAGGAGTCATGATTAGTATTATGGTACAACTAGATGAACTCTAAGATCCCATCTAATTAGAAAGTCTATTCTACTGTTCTACACCCTGATTGTCATTACAATCTCTACCTATCATAGCTCTCAGAGAAAATATAAATAATAAAAGCTGATATCTATGTATGGGCAATAAAGTTTGCATTATCTCATTCTGCCTTGCAATCTTCTTTTGAAGTATATAAAATCATCATTGATGTTCACTTACATTTATGTAGTGTTTACAGTTACTAAGCATTTTGTCAAATGCTATTTCCTTTGATTCTTTCAACAGTTTAGTAAGGTGACTAGTGCAAGCATTATTATTCCTATTTTACATTTGAGAAAAGTGAGGCAGAAAAAAATTAAGTAATTTGCTCATTGTTGCAGAGGTAGAATCGAAACACAGTTCTTCTGATTTCAAGTTCATTCACAACATCATGCCAATTCTAATCTCATTCTAGGAGTGTATCTTACAAATTCAACCAATATTGAAGATGGTAAATGTTATTGCATAGAAGGGAAATGATTCTTTATAATACAACAGATAAAATCTATTATATCCTGACTAATGCAGAACTGATAGGCAAGTGAATGTGCCATCCTGTGGATGATGAAAGACAAAGAAGGTAATCACTGAGTTGAAAGGATAACAAGCAAAAACTGAAAAGTAAGTTTAGTTGGTACCAGAAGGTATGAGCATCAAAATCCAAAAAACTGAGAAGTACAACAAAAGTTTCAAGGAATGCTGATTTAAAAATCTATCTAGCTCTACCTTACTGGTATGGTCATAAATCAACACAAACTTCAGCGCATTATTTATACCTCACGTTCATGGAATGATAAAGAAATGGACTCTTGTTATTGTACATAAAATATTTCTTAGCTCCTTATACTTAAATTCCCAGTAAACATTGTTTTACTTTAAAGCAAATACTACAATGCTGAGAGTAAATGAATCATTTGATTTAGATGGCAAAAAGCCACAGATTACTTCAGATGTGAATTAGGAATCATCAGTGATAAACTGCTGATTGTATTCATTCATTCATTCAATGATCATATTTTAAGCATTTATGTGCTTGGAATTGTGCTAAGCAATGAGGATACAAAATACAAAGTAAAAATAAAATAGACCCTTACCTCAAAGAACTTATATTCTATTGGAGGACACCAGTAAGAATGCATATAAGGACATACAAATATAGATAGATAGACAGATAGATGCAAATCTATCTGTCTATCTGTCTATCTGTCTATCTATATGGACTCTCATAGAAAGTGATCTTTAAGTTGAACTTTGAAGGAATCCAAGAATCTGAAGAGATATGGCTTCAGGAAGGAATGTATTATAGGCACGGAGTATAAAAGCATAGAGATGAAAGATAAGGGCATACCCAGGGAACAGTCATGTGACCAATAACAGTCCTTTATGTATGACATACATAAAAAATGACATAATACAATACAATATGATTAGTGATGCATAGGAAAATCATAAACCATGTGAAATTTCACAAAATGCAAATGATTCCTATCAAATTATGATAGCATTAACTTTTAAACTGCATTCAGAAATGATTTTGTCTCTACCTTTTAAGAGGAATTTTTTTTTTACACTAAACTTTCTGTAAGATGAGATGAAGGGAAGGTTAGGAAGAAGGTGAAAGCACAGTTAGAGATTGGCTTAGAAAACCTACATCTGTTCTTCCTAGCAAAACTAGGGACCAAATCAGAAATATAAAAATCAATCTTTTCACTTTATTCTGTTATAACTGGCCATGAATGAAAACTGACAACTCTTGGGCTAAATATAATATTCCTAAAATCAATGGTTTTTATATTTGTATCCATTGGTGGGCCTCGGGTACTGACATACATCTCTGTTGATTTTCCCCTATGCCAAAAGATGAAATAGATAACAGGACTTGTGCTATTGAGGAAAGTATAGATGTCAAACATATCCCTATGGCCTGAATGAGATTAAAATGTAATTGTGAAATGTTTAACAAAATAAATGATTGTATAATATTGTATAGATAATGTTAATATGTGGTTTTCTAAGTCAATATGTAGCCCACAGGCATCCTTCTATGGTTTAGTGGCTCCTATATCTACCTGTTTGACAACACTAAAGAAGAGTATCATCATTGTAACCCCCAAATTAGGTATTTCTGTCATTTCACAAAGGTGCAGGCTCTTATCTGAGTTATGATATGAATTCATCGTCATTTTCAAAAGCCAACATTGATCAATTCTACTTAAAAATACAAAACTTTCTTTCATGAGATGTCTTTCATCTAGGAATAAACACTGACAGGTGACAAGATAAAGAGTGTAAAAATCTATATGGGAACAATTGAATAAACATGGATAGACATGAGCAAGAAAATTATCCCCTGAATCCCCTAAAATATTCACACACACTCGTGTGTTTATACACACATATACATACACATACCTTCTCATGTTCTAGTAAAGGAAGTTCTAGATAGATTTGCTGTTGTTGCTGGTGCTGCTGTCATTTTTAAGAATACTTCATACCTGATTTATAACAGGGAAGATCAAAGGTGATTAGTCCAGGAAAGAAGTGCCACCCAAAAGCGTAAGTTGAAATGAAATACTAAGAGAAAATAAGTCTTAATAAGGGAAAAGAAGGCAAAGATAATAGTATGAAAAGACCTTGTTGGCAAGACTACATGGAAGAAGTTATGTTGAGTACAAGTACCATTAGGCAGCTCTTTGAAGCCCAACATCTCTAGTGAGAGCTACTCAAATCTAGTTTAGGAAATACTCATCTAATAAAAGTGACTTGGCTTTCTCAGTTTGAAAAATGGAGAGAGTAAAAGGAATTTTCTTTATAGAAACAGTTAATCATAATGATAATCTAGGCCCACTTCAATACATAAGAAAAATATCATAGAGAATAGCAGTCCCAGGTTCAAGTTGAGCTGTTAGTCTCTATCTTCTAAAGCTCATGAACTCATAAGCCTCCATCATTGTAGTTATTTTCAGTGGCAAGCCAGAGAATACAGTCTAATAATAAAAGTAGAAATAAAATATTATCCCATAATTCTAGAATATTCATTATCACAACTACATACATCAATGAAAAGAATGGATACATGTGGGGATTACATAGAAGAAATATGTATATCTGGGATATATGGGAGACCAGGATACCTATGCGAGTGGGTAAGTTGTGCCTCTAATACTGCAAGACCAAGTACATCATCTACCAAAGTCATTACACTGATCACATCAAACCTGATATTGATATCTAAGTTTCCACCTGGTGCTACTTCCCCAGATGTTACTGTGCTATATATACTATATACTTATATACTGCAAATATAAGCTCTATCAGATGTTGCTCAGCTAAATGCTATTTTGCTGCCTTACAATTTCTGACTTAGCTGAAAAGTGTTGCCATTTCATTCACAAAAGGAAGAATGGATATGACAATATTCTTTAAACTAAAAACCTATGGATTTTTTTTGTTTTCTATTGCAGCTCATCCAAAAATGCAAAATTCATTGTCTACAAGTGGAAAACAAATAGATAAATTTAAAATTTAAAAATCCTACCCTCAGTTTCCCTCATTTGCTTTCCTCAAAGTTTTGGGAACAAAGTTTATATCTCCTCAGGAAAAAAAAAGATTCTCAGTCCCAGCTATTGAGATTTTTTAAAGATATAGCCAGGTTCTCCCAACTAGTGAATGTCCTCAGGCTTAATCTTTTTTTTTTCTTAAACTTCTTACTGGCTAGAATTGTGATCTACAAGGACAACCACATTGTAGTTTATGGGGAGCCTTTATATATTTTATAACCAAAGCTATAAACTAGATAATAGTAATTTGCCCAGTAACTACCGAAAAGCTTTGGACATTAACCCTATGCTACTTTCAATACTCCCATGTAGATGAGCAAACAGAGAAAAAGGCAGAAGGACAAGCTGAAATCTAGCAATAAGGTCATCATCTTTTCTGCTCACTTAGCTGAATTCCTAGCAATTTTAAATGCAATACAGCCAGTCAAATAAACTTAAAAGGGGTTTCAAGGCATGCTCTCACATCAATAAAGTACTTTAAAATATTTTTTTCCACTGGTATAAGGAATCCCTGATGAGGAAGATCCCACATCCAATACAGGTCAGCAACTATTCTCCAATTTATGGACTTACAGATTTAAGAAGCACTAAGAGGTTAAAGTGATTTGCCCAGGACCAGAGGTGGTGCTTCCTGACAGGAAGACTGACTTCCTTCAAGTCTTTCTGAATCTGTAGCCAGCACTTTATCTTCTTATTGCTTTTTTAAAAATCATTTATTTAATCTCTCTGTGCATTAATACACAAACATATACATATGCATGTGTATATATTATATATGTATATATTAGATGTACATATGTGTATGTAAAATGCATTTAAACATTTCTAAAACTAGATAGATAGGACTGACATTTTCTCCTTATTGTGTTAGAAACCTAACAGAAATTTCATTTGAAAACCTGCATCTCCTACAATATGAGTAAATGTATTCAGTATACTTAAATCCTCTGAGTATATAGCAGTTTCTTTGCTTTTTCCTGAGTCTTGTAAAGGAATCTCAAAACTGGAAACCTTGAAAAATGCCTCTGCTGGGTAGAGTTCATCCAAAACATATTGGATAACAAATTTTACAGTTAATTGACAGACTAGAGAATGAACGCAGAATTCATACTAAGGTGCTGCAAATTTGCCACAGAGAAGGCAATAAGAAACCTTTCTTAAGGTTTTCTACCTCAGAATCTGACATGACCATACCAAGCCACCTTTTTGTACCAAGTACTTCAACACTGGAGTCTGAGCAAACTACTTCAAAAAAATGAAAACTATCAGCTAAACTTTCAGAGGTCTGTAAAACTAACACTCCATGAATTCAGAATCATTATATTTAGATAGTACTACCTTTGAAAATACCAAAATACTTTAGAGTCAAGCTGTTGTTAGGGAATTTTCAACTTGGTTAAAGAAAGAAGCTGCAGGAATCATAAGGAGACTCATTTTACCTCTATAACCAGTGAAGTTGTTCAAATGACTTTATTTTAGCACATTATATGCTTTTTCTGGGGCCATGTCTTCAAAACAGAGCAGGAAATGTGTGCATGTTGAGGAATAAAATGAAAATGCATAAATAAATGAATGAATGAATAAAAAAGTAGAGAGTTGGAACATGGGTCCCTTTACTCTTTTTTCTCTGAAAAGAACAAGTTGGTTTTCAAAGCTCTCTCACATACACACACACACACACACACACACACACACACACAAGAAATAACAATGCTTTGTTCTCAGTTACAATACTATTGGGCTTTGGAATGACCTATGTTATACAGTGACACTGTGTGGCTTGAATTTTTACATACAGCTGCATAAAGCAATTTTCATGTAAATTTCTAGGTAAATCAGTCAGCATTTGGCCTATTACATGCACACATACCCAGAAATCATCAAGTTTGATAGAAGATTAGAACTTGCCCTTGATCATCCTTCTTATTTTTTCTCACTCCTATTTCATTCCAATAGACTGTAATTCTTTATGGATCTCTCTGTGTGTGTCTTTGTCTCTGTCTTTCTCTTTTTTTCTCTCTGACTTTGTCTCTTGTCTGTCTGTGTCTCTCCCCTCTCTTCTCAGTCTCCCCCCATTCAAACTAGAAATTTGAGAAGAAAAAACAAAGATATGTTAACATCGCATGTTTAAATTCCTTTCTTCTCTACTTGCATCTGCTCTAATATAAGGGTCTGCAAATTTAAGACATCTCAAAGGATCAGAAACTGCAAAACTTGATAGTATATCAACTCTCAAGTGAGCAAAGAGTTCCAGTTCACTCTCCTCCCTTGACGGGATGGACTTGGCCATTGACTGTTCTCCTTCCAGCTCTCTGATATCTGGGATGTAAATAAACAGCCATCCTGGTGGCCCCACTTCTCCCATTTGCTCAATGGGGGAGTTCAATTAGCTCGCAGCAGGTGGGGAGACTTTGAAGGTCAGAGATGCAGATCCATCCTTCAGAGGCACCTTTCTCTGGGACACTCTCAGGATTGTCTATGGGATTTCACAGCCAGCCCTCTCTGACCAGCCAACAAGAGGAGTTATGAAGCAGACACTGGCCATCTGGCATCAGCCTATCTGCACTCGACATCTAAATGTGTTCCTATCCAAAGGGATGCACATTTCTCCAACATGTTCTTTTAAAGCGATAGCTGCATAAAGCACAAAGGAAGAAATATAACCAAAACCTGGCCTAGGATGTTTGTTTATGCAATCTTTAAATAATTCATTTTTATCCCTATTGAGCCCATCACAGCATGTCAAAAATAAATGTGTCTTCTTGGCCTATTGTTTGGAGCTCAGGATTGTCAAGCAGGAGGGAAATATTACAGAGACCGAGGGAGATACACGGAGGAGTGTGACCTTTAACTGCACTACCTATAACCAATCTCATCAAATTAAAGCACTGTATATTTTCCTTAATAATCTCTGATTAGGCTGGGGGTATGAGTGGACACGAACATCCGCCATTGCTATGCAGCGGGATGCCTGCTTAGCACCAGCAAAGCGTTTGGGAATAAGTGAGCAAAATGCTTTAATTTGATAGGGTTAGAATCCTGCAGGCTCTGAGGTGAAAGGTCTCCAACAGCTCCGCTCACACTGAATATGCAGAAATAAAAAAGTAAATTGCTTACATCTGCTGCAGGCAGCAGGGAAAATGATCTGATTGGACAGTCTGAGGACTCTCCACCTCTTTTGGGTTAGAGAGAGGGTTTTGGAGCATCAAAAGCTCGTAATTGGAGTAATTCTGAATTAATGGACACATATACATTCTCTCTCTCTCACTTTCTCTCTCACACTCACACACATACACAGGCACACAAAAATAAATAAATAAACAAATTATAACATTATGTTTTGAGGCAGCTGGTTGCAGGATGCTGAATGTTGAGGAATGCTCATGAATTACAAAGAATTGGTTAAAAATATTCCCTCTTATGAAATGAACCCACCTATTGGTTTGATTTTACAACAGGTAATAAACACACAAGTATCATAATCATATATGGTCTTTCCATCTATCACCCATTTGGGGAATCTGTCTGAATTATATAGCTATTTATCTACTTTATAAATTTACCTGAAAAGAATAAATATGTATTCCAACTCTCACTCATGCATAAAAAGATGATCTGGAGAGAGCTTCTCTGGGACAGCTAGAAGCTGACATAGAATTTGTGGATTTCACCTTGCTGTGTGATGTGGGATTTAATCTACGTATTTGATCAATAAGAATCAAAGGCAGGCCTCAAGGTCTTTTGGGCACAAGCTGGTTCAGTCTCACACATGATGTCAGAAGGCAGGCAGTCTGCAGTGTCACCTTGATGAGCCTACACTAATCGGTAACCTGCTTCACCGATCGCATCAGGCTTCATTTGGTTTGGTACTTTTTCTTTTTTTCTTTCTTTCTTTCTCTTGGGTGGGGAGACATCGTCATTTGTGGGGGGGACTTACCCTGCTTCACAGATTTAACTGACATAGCTTCTGACCCTATCATCAGTAAATTATACACATATACAGAAAGAGAGAAAAAGAAAGAGAGCAAGAGAGCGAGAGAGCGAGAGAGCGAGAGAGAGAGAGAGAGAGAGAGAGAGAGAGAGAGAGAGAGAGAGAATTGTATCTCACTGCTGCAAGATCCCAGAGGGAAAGAATTATTTAAAACTAAACTGACCAAGGAAATGTACCCTACAAGGCAAACTTTCAAGAACTATTTCTCAGTCTAACATTATCTAGAGAGCCAGGCATGCCCAAACTCTGACTGAAGGCTAGACATCATCCCTATCTCCTTCTGGAAATGCTTATTCTATAGGGGAAGCTTAAGGCTCTTAAGGCATTGTGGCAAGAGACGAGACCATTCATATTTCATGCCGATCTAGAAATGTGAACAATTCTCATTGCTGCTGAAGTCCCTTAAACATTTTCTGAATTTCACCAGCCTATTTTTTTGAGAGCCTAACTCTCTAAGTACTATGCTCTGAATATCCTAAAATTTGGCTATATATGTAATTTTCCAGATAAGATTAAAAGAAACCCTTTTACATGAGCAAATCATTGAATTTTAGGACCAACTTGAATAACCAGAGGTTGAATTTTCACACCACATCCCCTGTAACGTTTATGATTCTTAGAGATAATGAAGTGTTTGGTAGTAGTGTATTCTATTTTGTTTTGTTATGGGTAACAGAGATAGGGTGCATACAGGGTATTTGGGGTTTTTTCTCCAAATATCTAAACTTAAAGAGGTCATATACCAGTTGGCATTCATAAGGTATTTAATTGGTTTCACTTAGAATTCTTTATAGAGAAAGCTGTTTTCTATTTAAGGTACTGCAGCTCTTGAATAGCTCAGCTCTGGTCTCTATCATACTGAAATCTCCTTTGTCTGCCTGGGTAAGCCTGCCACAGTCTATTGGAAGGTATTTGTCAACAATTATATGTCTATTAAGGACTAGTCAATCACTGCATGTGCAAATAGCCAGGCCTCTAGGGTCTAGCTATTGATAGGAACTTGTCAATACCCAATCCAGGCCTTTTTCTACAAAACACAAAGTCATACTCACCCAAATCATTGCCTGTCGAAATCTCCAAGGCCTGCTTTAGTTCCTGTATATTGGTCTTTCTCTAGTTCTTTGGTTAACATTCGATTTGAAGGAACAAAAGACATTTTAAAACAAGAAACCTGACTAAAAGGCCCTTATTAAAATGCTATTTAAACAGGGGATGGAGAAATGGGTAGTATTTAATGTAATTAAGAATATTACCAAATGATTGTTCATGTAGGTGGTTGCAATTAATCCTGAAAATTGTGAAACTAGAAGAAAATTAATAATGGAAACTTTAAATTAGTGTGACTATAATTAATATCTATAAATATCTATTCTTCCACCAACACAAAGTTTAAACTTATTTACACAATTTGTGATGGAAGGTTGTGATATTATCTAATATATTTTCATGCATATTCAATTTCTAAATCCCACAGTTGATTTTGTAATTATGATCATAAGTGACTTGTCTTTTTTTTTGAGAGAGAGACAAACAAGCAGAGACAGAGACACAGAGAGAATTTATAATGCCTATTTTAAGAGAAAGCTCCAAGCAAAAGCCACAACTTGAAAACAATTTGTACATAAGGCCAGACCCACTGCACTTGCAGCTTGTCTGTATCAGAAAATACAGTGGTGAAGTACAACAAAAGAAGACATCAAACGTTTTCCACCACAACTATTTAAAGCAGATGTAATATTTAGAGCTAAGGTATTGTATGATACACACTTCTGAAGTATATAGGAGTCAGACATTTTTTTTTAATTACAAAAACAATTTCATATTTTAATGTGAATATTTTCCTGACTTACTCCTCATTCCTCTCAGTTAGTAGAAATAAACCTAATCTAGGCAATCATGGTCCAATATCATAGTGACATGTAAATAAATTGGGAGATAATAGGTGATTAGTCATTTTCCTGATTATCTTTTATTCAATTTTAGTCTTTTTGATTGGGTATGCCAAAATCGCCTATATCCTGAAAAACAGACCAAAATTCATTTGAAGGCTGTCTCTGATGGCATAAATAAGATCTATGCATCTGCATAGGAGACATTGTAGATGGAATAAAAAAAGTATCATCCATCGAATAGAATTTTATTGGAAGAAGCATGGGATTCATTTTACTTTCCTTTGCTTAAGTAGAAAGGGGGAAGCAAAACAGGAGACATACAGAAAAATAAAATAAAACCTAACAGATTAAAAAGCTATCTTCTAAAAGTATCCAAACAAGCCCTAAACACTTAATATCATTTTATATCTTAACAGAAAAAAGGAGTTGGGGAAAGGCTGTTTTGAATGACAATTGTCTTACCCAGTACCCTTGCTGTTGAAAAAAAAAAACACCAATAGATATTCAAATTCAATTTTTCACATCAATTTAAAGTAGGCCCATGTAGGCATTTTTAGATTTTTCATATAGAGAAAGTATAACAAGACTTCACGTCTAAACTTAGCATACAATCTCTCACAGTACAAATGGACAAAGTGGTCTGTGTCAATGACCCATGGCATAAAGCATCCTGAGTAATCATTTATACAACAGATAGAGTCAACGTTTCAAGGGGTTTTTGATATGCTCTTTGCAAAGTTTCATTATCTGTATTTACAAAATAAACCATGTAAGCTTCTTCATAAATACCCTTATTACTAATATGCATCATGACAAGTCCCTAAATATATGATTGATAGAAGCCTGTCAGATTCAGCCTCATGTTCAACCATACACAATGAATTTCTTTTGAAAAATCATTTTGCACTTGCTTCATGAGTAAAGAGCAACAACAATAATAAAGTGTTATTCAAAAAGAAAAAGAAAAAAACTCCCCAGTGTTGGAATTCTTGGTTTTTAAATTAGATAAATCAGAAAGTTGAGAATCAGAGTGGGAAAATATAGTTTTATGTTCACCTCTCCCTTTATTCAGATAATGTAAGGGTTTGCCCATAACAGAATAAATAAGTCTGCCCAAGCTTCAGTCCTTAAATGCCATAGGATTAACAAAAACAAACAAAAAACAGAATGCTCTTACCAACAAGTGAATTATTTTTCTTCTGTAGTTCATGGAATCGATATATTAACTGAGTTGTTTGGTAGAAAATGTTTGTATATAATAACCTCCTGAAGATTTTTTTTCTTTATAAGAGTCTTTGCTCCATGAAAAATTCTTGTATAAATTAGCCATATTAAAAGAAGACACATCAAATGTTATAGATCCATAAAGTCCCCCGTGTTAAAATCCTCATATGACTAATATATAGTACCAGGTGAGCTTATAATCATTTTTCTCTATTACTATTCTATTGTACTAAATATCTAATTTAAGAAAGAGATCGAGAGAGAAAGAAACCCCACTATAGGCCAACAAAAGAACATGCTGTAACATTTCAAACTCCCACTGAGTAACATCCAGTGGAATATAGTTGAAAAATTTGGAAATGAATAATACATTAACAAAGATAAATCCTGCTCTCCATACTATGTATAGATATTAATTGCAATTTACACAGTTACAAAATGTCAAATTTACTTTATTTAGTATATATGTATGTATATGTATACATACATATATACGTACATATATATACACACAAACCATATTTTATATATACCATTATGCACATATGCTCACATTCCCTATTATATATCTATATTATGGAATACAGAAAATAGAGAAAAGCATTTCTATGTGTCATTGGCAGAAATACGGGAGAAGAGTCCATTTCTACTAAACATTTTCCTCCTCTGACTTTGAAGGGGAAAAAAAGAATTCTCCCTTCCCTACACCACCCTCATAGATGAGTCACTAATTGTGATGATTGGTAGTGACCAAAGACAATTACCCTGACACTTCAGTTTATTACTTTCTGTGGACACAGTACCTTTTCCAAAGGCTCTAAAATAACTTTTCAGACATTGTTTCATAAATTGCCCCAACCCTAGAAGCAGCGGGGAAGGGGATGAGCAAATAATTTGCTCGGCAAGTTGAGGCATGAGGAGGTTAAGGTTGCCGGGTAAGCCTGTGATAGAGCTGAAACACTACAGCTGCAGCTCGGTGTTCGTAGCCCACTCCACTTATATAGAAAGTAAAAGGATCCTATAAAGGAAAACATCTTATCCCCCGAGCAAGCAAACAAAACATATGCCGCGGAAATGTATCTCCAACCGTTTATTGTCTCAGAGTCATTTTATAAACCAATCTGCTTAATATATTCTCAGGGACCTCTCCCCCCTGAGGGATTAAGGTTCTTGGGCTTGGAGAGCTGTAAATGGTAGCAATCGGAAGCTGTAATTTACCTCTTCTCTTAGTAGCAGTGTATTTCTCACTCCAGAGAGCCGGTAAGAAGGAGGAAGAAATCCAATGTAAGAGTCCTTTTGCCGCTCTGAAACTGTTTGGGGATCGCAACTTTTTGATCAGTAAAGTACATGCCCAGAATATTCCAAATTTAAGACATTAAAGACGCTGCTAATGAGAGGCACTTGCCTTCTTATATTACCATCATGAGGTCCTGATACGTTTAAATTAGACTTAACTTTGTTCTCGTATCTAAGTCGCATTAGCTGATGTGGACAGCAATATTTTTCTCCCTCTTTACAAATTAAAGGATCGCATGTAGGCTAACTAAAGTATTTATGTTTGGCAGTTGGATATGATGATTCCTTTTCTAAGGGTATGGATATAAGTAGGGCCTTGTCTCACCGGTCTCAATCTATAATAAATTCAGATCTATATTGCAGAATATTTTCCCCCTTGGTGGGGGCAGGGAATGAGAAGAGGGGGAGTGGAATCCTGGATTGAAGAAAATCTCCTAAAATGAACATTCTCTGACAAAATTTCCTCCTTGAGCAACCTGCTATGAATTATGTTTGAAGAGAACCTACCTGCCTAAAGCAAAGTATAAAATAATACATGTAGAAAGGAAGAAAACACAATGTCTCAATAAACTGAATTTGAAAAGTATTTCATCAATATTTTGGTAATTTTAATATTAAGAGTAACTTAGATTATACATACAGACATATCCATGCTTTTATGCATCTTTAGGATTTTTCGTTAATTTTAGAATGTTTTCAGCACATCAGATCTTTTTGTTTTATCTACATAAATACCTATACATGCACAAACACATACACACACAAAAATAAACTCCCAGACTGCAAAATCCCTATCAGCATTAAAAGCAGATAGTTAGCAATTCAGTAGTGGTATTAATCCAGGAGGGGAAAAAAAGGATTTGTTAATTACCCATATCCATTTAATAACAACCAAAAAAAAAAAATCACTATCACTTTCTAAATTTTGAATCAGAGTCTCTTCTCTGAGTAAGATATTATGAGATATATCTTCAAATAATGATTAAAAAGAAATCAGGTAGTTCTATAATACAAGAAAGGAGATCCAGAAGGCAATGAGCCCTTACCTAAATATGTGGTATCCTAGCGCCATCTACTGCTGAGTATTAGAATGCCGATATGAAATATTAAACTTAATTTTGTAAAATCATATTTTCCCAGCTTTCAGAGGCTTAAAGTGCAACTTCTCTGGGAGAATATAACGCTACAAATTACATTCTCACTGAGGTATAAATGACTGATAAGTGGTCTTTGCTGAGAGTAGATTTTGACAGGGGAAGGAAAGCACTAAGCTTCTGAAAAGGAGTTTGGAACATTTTGGAGGAAGAAATAAAGAAAAAGAGATGAACATCCATATTAATAATTTGGCCTAAAACTGGCCTGGTATGGTTTGAGGGGGTATCAACTAGCCAAATTGCCAATAATATCTTTTCCTCGTTATGTTATACTATTACAAGTCAATTCCTGGAATTTTCATAATTGTGATTATTCTTTTTTTTTTACATGACCAAATTGTGATTATTCGTTAAAAATATGTTTGCATTTAAATTATTTTTGTACATTCTATTACCTGAGAAAAGCACATTAACTGCCTTATTTTACAGAGTATTTTCTAATGGGCAGTGGATAGAGTGACAGGCATGGAATCAGGAAGATTCATCTTCCCGAATTCATATTTGGCCTCAGACATTCAGACACTGAGAAAGTCACTAGATCCTGTTTGATTCTATTTTCATGTAAGTGGTGCAGTGGATGGAGTGCTAGGCCTGGAGTCAGGAAGATATCTCATTGAGTTAAAACCTGTGTATCTGGGCAATCCATCCCCTGAGTCTAGATTTCCCCAAATGAACATGCAGAAAATAGATGAAATGATTTAAAAGGTTTCATGCAAATGTTAAGCCATTATTTTTCATATGAACATATGCTGATTCTAAACCTTTCTTAGGATTGTAGAATGTTAGAGTGGTTAGATAGTAAATATTTAACAACCAGCTCTCCAAAAAAGGAAATGTATATGCAACAGACCTTTAAGTTTCATCTATATTATTAAAACTTTCTTTATCACTTTAATCCTAGACAATCAAAAAATTACTCATGGGTCACTTGTGGACAACCTCAGCTTAGAGGAGAGGAGAGAGGGCAAATAAAAAGAATTTTCTTGAAATAAAATCTGAGAAGAGGGGGGTGAATTAACTTCTTTTGCCTTAATTTGTTCCCACCCTATCATGTGAGAGAAATAAACAACTATCTGAAAAATGAATTTGAAAACCCTTTTCTTTAAGTATTTCTTCTATTTCCCCTTTAACCTATCATATTGCAGATTTCCAAAATATAAATGCTCACACTGAAATTTAACAGTCAGTTCAGGGTTTGTTTGTATTGACTCTACCATAGCTCTGGGCCTTTAGCAATCAACCATTTGCCAATACCTTCATTTTACAAGGAAGAAAACTGAGGGCCAAAGAAGTAAATGGCTCTCCACGTGAGATTAAATGGCATTGCCAAAATAAGGACAGAGTCTGTGTCAAATAAATTAATTGAAATAGTATTTTCATTTCACTTTTTTTCCACAATACTCTAGTGTCAAAACTAAACTTTTAAAAAAAAAAAAAAGCACATTTGACTTGAAAATAACTTGACTAAACAGAGGATACAAGTTTTCCAAATTTCACATTTAGAAGTCTATTTGCCTTTCATTAGTAGGCTATATTTTTTGACTCAAAACATTTGACACTGGATGAGAAAGGCTTCTGCCCCATTTACTTATTAAAAATAATTGTTATCGCTATCTTTAGTTTTTTACACATACTTTCTCACTGGGTGCTTTCTCAAAAGAAAGAAAAAAAAAGCAGATATGCCAAAATGACAGAGAAAACATGTTTGACAAGAAAGTGCAACATTTCACAACATCTATCTCCTCTATTAAAAGGAGGAGTATTCATGTCCTCATCTCTTTTACTAGTTTAACCTCCATTTTCCCTCTTCCATTGATTCAAAAATATGATAATGACTTTTCCTCCATTTTATAAGAAAAAAAATCATAAAGATCCAACAATTTGATGTATTCAGTAGGTAACGATCAAACTTCTCAATTTGGTACTTTACAATCTGTATCCAAAAATCTTTGAAAACATTTCATATTATAATCTAGACTATCACCTTATTATGAGAAGGATTCAAAGTGATAGGTTGGGCTTCTGACATGATTCCAAGTCTGAAATTTTATGATTCTAGTATTAAGAGTCTTATTAAGACTGAAATCAATTCCTCCAAGGAGGACTAATTCACTAAAAATCTCTCTCATCGAGCATATTTCAGAATCGAGTGAAAACCAGACATTTTATTACATGAAGAGCTTGAAAAATCTCTCTGGAGAGAGACAGAAGAGATTTAAAGAGAGAGCACAGTGGCAATTGGACAACTCTTCCCAGGAGACTTAAAAAGTTCTTAGAGCGTATAGCTTTTCCTTCCTCTGGCTGACAACTTGGTTGTTTAAGAGAATCTAGCACATGAAGACTGAACTCTGATTCCAAGGAGAAATCTCAGGAACTATGATGAACCTAGTCTACTCTGTGTCTTTCTTATATTTTATTTCCCAGAACAAATGACGCAAGGTTAATTACCAAATACTTCTTTAATATTTTAACAAGTTGCTTATTGATGGTTTAATAAAGAGGTAATAGCATTTCAATGGTATACTGAGCTTAGATTTTTCTATAGAAAGTAAAAAAGAGAAGAAAAACCTCTAGATGATTCTTAAATTGAACTGACTGGAACATCATCATCCTCTCTTGGCAATCAACAGATAACCTCAGGCTAGGTGCATTTTATGTGCCACAGTGACCTCTGCTGGATATCATTAAAATTGTATCTATCTGCCCACTATCTCTGGGAGATGGAGGGCTAAAATGATACCCTTTTTAAAAATAGGGTATATAAGGGTGCGTCATGGCAAACCAAATATCACCCAACTGTTAAAAAATAACCACATTTAAAATCTACACATCCTCATGGTCATTCCAAACCTCTTTGGGAATACTGTCCTCCTCAAAAATGAAATAAATTTTGATAGATGCCTAACAGGGCAGGAGTGAGAGTAGGTACAATATATAAAGAAATGTCAGAGGTTAATGGAGCAATTGAAGAAATACTCAAAGAAAAGAGTTTCTAAGTTCATTTTTCAGATAGTTATTTATTTCTCTCACATGATATGATGGGAGCAAATTAAGGCTAAAGAAGTCAATTCATCTCCCTCTTCTCAGGTTTTATTTCAAGAGAATTGTATCTATTTGCCCAGTCTTCTCTCTCCTGTAGGCAAAGGTTGTCCACAAGTGACCTATGAGTAATTAAAATGTGGCCTGTAGACAAACTTTTCCATTTTGATAAATAAATGTTGAAGTAAAGTAAGAGAATGAAGGAGGGTTTCCAGTGAAACTGCTTTTTCTTAAAACATGTTTCTTTATAACTCAATCTTTATGATTGATATTTATATTACTAATATAATTCTCATTAAGAACAAATATTTACAGCCTATCACTTCCACATAAAAAAATTGACCTAGCCCTAGAGATCATTGTGACAGGGCATTTGGACTTTTGTCTTAACAGAGAATTAGATAGTTTTTTCCCTAGTTGAAGAAATGTAGGAATTATCTAGAGAATGATAAAAAAAAATCATTTTAAAAACCATCTTCTTTTCCAGTTCCTACGTATGAGTCAGTACTCTAATCCATGTGTTCTCTGTGAAATTTCCACCCCCAGATTTTCTAAAGTGGAGGAGATATTTAATTTAGTCAATATATTTATTGGTCTCAAACTGAGTATATGTTCTGAATATATACAGAAAATCATTTGATTTCTATCAGCCTTACTCTTCTCATCTGTAAAACAACTGTGATAAAAACTCAAACTACCCCCCCATATAAGATGATTGGATCAAGAGAGTTGTATTTAAAGTGTTTCTCACTATTTAATCACTATTTAAATTGTAAACTAACAGCGTAGATTATAAATGTTTTAGATATTTGGACAAAGGAAATAGATCAGTAAGACTCAATCAATCAATAAGCATATTAAGTGTTTGCTTTGAGTTGTGAACTGATTCAACCATTCTGGAGAACAATTTGGAACTCTGTACAAAGGGCCATAAAATTGTGCATACCCTTTGATCAAGTAGTGTTTCTACTGGGTCTATCTATATCCCAAAGAGATCAGATAAGAGGGGAAAGGATCACATGTGCAAAATTGTTTGTAGCAGTTCTTTTTACAGTGGCAAATAACTGGAAAATAGTGGATGCCTATCAATTGGGAAATGACTGAATAAGTTATGGTATATGAAAGTAATGGAATATTATTGTCCTATAAGAAAAGATGAACAGACTGATAAGATTTACATAAACTGATGCTGAGTGAATCAAGCAGAACCAGGAAAACATTGTACACAGCAAGATTGTGTGGTAATTCATGAGCACAATTCAGTGATCCAAGGAAATTGCAATAAAGTTTGGATGGAAATGCCTTGCACATTTAGAGAGAAAATTATGGAGACTCAATGCAGATTTAAGTATACTATTTTCATCTTTTCTTATTTTTTGTCATGACTTTTCCCTTTTGTTCTAATCTTTCTCCCCCAACATGATTCATATGGAAATATGTAAAAAAGTGAACATGCATTTATAATCTAAAAAAATTAAAAATAGTTTACTCTGAGTCAGGTACTGTGCAAAGTAAATGTGAAGTGCTAGAGATACAAATAAAGGTTAAATATTATATATACACACATCCAGTTTCTATCTTCAAGAATCTTATAAAAATTGAGTTACATACAGAAAATATTTATGTATATATATACATACATACATATATACATATATATATACATACATACATACATACACAAATTGAGTTATATACAGAAAATATATATGTGTGTATGTATATATATATATATATATATATATACATACATACATACATACACACACACACAGTCAATGTGAAATAATCTCAGAGGAAAGGCACTAATAATTGGAGGACCAGGAAATGTCTCCTGCAAAAGGTAGAATATGAGTTGAGACTTGAAAGTTAAGAAAACTAACATGAAGGGATGAGAATGGAGAGAATTTTAGCAATGTAGGGAGAAGGTAAAAGAAGATATTTGATGCAGATGGAAGATGGAGTGTTGAATGCAGGAAACAGCAAGTATGTAATGTAACTAAATCATAGAATGTGTAAAGAGGAGTGTGAATTGTAAGATTTGAAAGGTATGAAGAGGCTGGGTTTTAATGAACTTGAATACTAAATAGATAATTTTATATTTTATCTTAGAAGTAAAGGGAGACTGCTGGAATTCATGCTCTTTAGGGAATTTACTTCAGCAATTGAGCAGAGAATCAATCAGAATGAAAAGAGAAGAATTAAAAGGCTGTCTCAGGAATCAAAATTAGAGTTAGTGACTTGATGAAGAGTGATAAAAAGTGGTAATGACAGTTAATGAACTAAGGTGGATCTCCAAACATAAGTATAGTTGAGTAAAATTTCTATAAAGTTGATGTACTCAATCTAAGCTATGATGTATTGACAGAATTTGGATAAGGAGATAGGAAAATGATAGATATTTCAAGTTTTAGGAGAAGATTGAGTAAAGACATGAAGGCATGGAGAATAATATTAGGGGTACTGATGGTTGGAATGTTAAAGAGCATTGACTTCTACAGTAACAAGATCAGAGAGATAGAGCTAGAAAGGCTCTCAAAGGCCATCTAATCTTACTAGATGGGGGATCTACTTCCCCTCAATTTATAGTGACTTGACCAAGATTACACATGAAGTATATAATAGTGTCAGGATTTATACAAGTTCAAAAGAAGCTAGGCATCTTCTGACTTTTGAGCAAGTCTTAATTCTACCTTGCTATATTAACCCCAATCATACAACTTTTTGGTCATATTTTCCTTAAGATTCTAGAGATAATGAATATTCTATATTTTTGTTAATTCCATTCTTGGCAGGTATGAACTGAGGACAGTGACTGTGGAAAATTAATGTTTTCAATCAATTGAAGATGGCACATATTACTTAGCTAGCTATGTAAAGATAGCTTCTATTGCCTTGCTTTGTTTAGTGCAAAAAATCAGGGGACTGATATATGAATATATTCATACTCCAAATGATTAACTCTACATTACCTATTTATTGAGATCTCCTTAGTGTGTTGCATATAGTAAAAACCTGGTAGGATTTTGTTGTTGTCAAATGAGTTCAGCCTATATTCTCTTTATCATTGTTAACTATACCGAATTGAACCTTGGATGTAGGTTCAATTCGGTATATTTAACAATGATTTTCTGATAAAGTGGCTTCAGAGGACTTGTATTCCAATTCTGTCTCCAAAATATTCTTCCTGAGTAACTTTGGCCATATCACTCTAACACCTTGGTTTTCAATTTCCTCATTTGAAAAATAAGAGGGGGCACCCTAGATGGATTCTGAGGTACTTTTCAGCTCTAACTGGCAAACTCTCTACAATACTCTAAGGTAAATTAGAACAAATTATTTAAGGTATTCTGATGTGCTAAACTAAAGGATGGCTTTTAAGTACATATATACATTTATTGATGCCAGGGTCTGTGCCTGCTGAAAAAGAATGGTAAATACAGCTTTGGAGTTTGAAGTAATTGAGTTGATCCATGCATTCTTACAGCCTTGATCCTATTCTCAGAAGCTAGAATGGATAGAACAGTCTTTACTCAGTGAAATTAAAGGTAGAGAAATGTATGTTAATAATAAGCAGAATGACCTCTAAATGAACTATATGATGTGATCATACAAGTGCTGGATTTTGAATTAAATGACCTCGGTTCAGGAGGATGCTGAGAATGTTTAACAACTAGATTGGGAAGGAGGGAATTTATATAACCATTTTCTCCATCTCTTTCTTATGTCTAGAAAATAAATCAACAATAACTAAAGTCCTCATTTGTACCCTTTGTTGATTTCTGTGATATAAATGCTCACACTAAAGATTTAACAGTCAGCTTTTTCAAACTGGTTCAAACTGGCTCCAGCATACCTCTGCTGTAGTTCTAGCCTGGGTCTAATATAATTTACTGTATGAATTTGAACAAATCACTTAAATCCTGTCGCCCCTAGTTTCTTTATTTGTAAAAAAATAAAAAAGTATAATTGAAATAGATTATCTCCAAGGTCCCCCAGCTCTATGAATCTATGTGGCAGAGCTACAAAGCAAGCTATGATCTTAGTACCCACAATTCAAAAAATAATCAATGCATAGCCAGAAAATATATATGCATTTTCAGTTTAAATATATAATGCCAACACAAAAAAATTTGTGGAAGTCCAAAAAACTTGAGTTTAAGCAATGAAGAGAAAGGTTTCCCTACAAGCTCCTAGAGTTCTTTTCATGCATTAAGCATAAGCTTCTGTTGTCACCAAATTTGGTAGGATTCTCCTGAATTGGACCAAGATCTCCCATAGAATTAGGTAAAAGAAATGTAAGCATTGTGTTTTAAATGACTATAAGAGCAGCTGAGTCTAGTGGGGAGACATAATCTTAAAGGAAGAGGAAGAGAGATTTCATATAATAGATCAATTTTACATCATTAAACTAGTTCACACTTTTATATACTACTTTACAGTTATTTCAAGTCATTAACTCTTTTCTGACACTGAAAATCATGAGCAGACTTAGCTTTTAATCCTAAAAGCATTTATCAGGTACTTGAAAACACACAAACATTCATACACACATGCACACACAACACACACACACACACACACACACCAACACAGTAGAATACAAACTCCCTGAGATCAGGGATTATCTCATCTCATACATCTTTATATTCTCATTCTCAATACCTATCAGTGTGTTGGGAATATAAATAATAATAGGCACTTAATGTGTTTAATTTACATACATATTATATAATGTATATAAATACATATATACTCATAGAGATACACATATATATATATATATATATATATATATATATATATATATAGAAAGAAATGAAGTTCAGTTGTTGGAAAGCAATCACTGCTACAAGCATTGGCTTAAAATTAAACAAGGATATTACCCATATGCACCACTCATATCACATAAGGTAGATGTTCTCTTCTCTAGCCTGAAAGTCTCTTATATAGTCCTGATCTAGGAATTCTTGCATAAAAGCCCTAGATTCAGGTTCACCTGATCCTGGAAATGTCAACTTTCAACTGGTCAGGCTGCAAGATCAAATGTTCAATGATGTGTACTCGTTTCTTTAGTCCTCCTGAAGGATATGATAGAAACCAGTTTTTCCTTCTATTTTCAGTTGTTAACATTAGTTATGCTCTGCTTAGAATAGATTTCTTTGTTAGTACAATACAGGCCAGATATCTGGGTAATTGTATGATAGTAGGTAGACCATAATCAATTCTGCTTGAGTTAGAGGCTGGGGGTAGTAGAAAGAGAGAAGATCTCTGGTTGGAATTATCCCAATGACAAAATTGAGTATCTGAATGCCTCAGATGTAAAAGGACTAGAATGTGCATGATGAATGCAATAAGGAAAAATGTTTATTATGTCAATTTTGCAAACTTTAAAGTACTCAATAGCTATTTGTAAGGATTGATCATATTAAAACCTACAATTTTGCTTACCTGATGCAATAGCTTAAAATTAGATTGATAGGAAACAAGGAAATTGAGATCAGAACCCAGGTTTTCAGATGTCAAGTCCAGCATTCTTTCTGTCACTCTCTATTGCTTTTTATGGTTTTGTCCTCCAGAAAATTTTCCTACCCAAATTATTATTCCTGTTTATTATTATTCCTATTTCTGTCCCCTCAATTCTGAGATGATAAAAAGGAGGGATATGAGTTAATACCCCCAATGCTATAAATCACATTGATGTTGATGATAAACGGACTGTGGCCTCATGTAACCATAGTATGCTGTTTGTATGACTTAAATCAACAATGATACAGAGAGCTCCATTAATTTGTATATCCTTTTTGCTGGTGATGAAAGCCTTAAAGCAGAAAATAAAATCAATTGCTCATAGTTACAGAAACCTCTCCCTGGACTGCTGGAGTAAGGGTCATTCAGCATCTCCATTACCAAAGATCCCTCCCTTTCTCTGGTTATATAACTCTCTCATAAAATTAATATGTGGCTGAAGCATGAAATGCATGTGTGATCTAAGCCTGGGAGAAAATGTGTTTCTTTCTGTACCTTTGGAAATAAGCTCTATGGATAGTTTATCTACTCAAAGGAAACAAAGTTTTCCTGCTTCAATTATTTCCTTTTATTTGTTCTTAAACAATTACCATTACTGGAAAATTAGCACTGAGCTATTTGTTTGTGGGGATATTTATAAATACCACATCAGCTTCTAATCATAAAAAATAGACCTTTAGAAATGTGCTATTTTCATCATGAATATAAAATGTTGCATAAGGCAGAGAGAAAGCATCCATTTAATGAAAAAATCATTTTAAGCATACATTATATCTAGAAGAAAAAGGCAAAATGGCAAACTGGATAGAGAGCCAGCCTTGGAGTAGGTAAGATCCAGGTTCAAGTCTTTACTGTCACACGTACTATATTACAACTTTTGGATGTTTCCTCTAGGTTTAGAGCTAAAGGTTTAAACTAGTGATCAACCTGCATATCGGTGTTAAGTTCCCACTTTTTTCACCTATATGCAGAAGTCCCAGCTCTGAACAAGTGGGAGGGGGGATGTAGGCTAGGGAGAAAATAAAGAAAAGATGAAGCTGTACTTTTTTACAAGGTCTGCATCAGGCTGCATGGAAACAGTCCTCCTGAAAAAAAAAAAAGATTGTTTTGTGTGTATTTTCAGCATTATGGATCTACAATAAGCAAGCATTTCTTTATAAATATGTATGTTATAATGAAGGGTAAAGTGATAGCTCTTGTGTATATATAAATCTATATTAAAAATAATACACAGCTGGCCACTGATTCTATATGAAATTAGCACTATCCTGTGTGATATGGTTTATACTGTATTTGGAGCTTTGAATATGTACTGAGTTTTAGTTTTCTCATGATGTCAAATCCTCTCCCTCTTCTCTCTTTCTCTCTCTCTCTCTCTCTCTCTCTCTCTCTCTCTCTCTCTCTCTCTCTTTCTCTTTGTTTCTGTTTCTGTCTCTTTCTCTCTCTTCTCTCTCTTTCTCTTTCTCTCTCTGTTTCTGTGTGTGTGTGTGTGTGTCTGTTTCTCTCTTTCTCTCTGTCTCTGTCTCTGTTTCTGTCTCTCTCTTTCTCTCTCTCTCTGTATCTCTCTCTGTTTCTCTCTTTCACTCTGTCTCTCTGTTTCTGTCTCTCTCTCTCTCTTTATTTCTCTCTCTCTTTTCCGTCTTTCTCTCTCTCCTCACACACACAGAGGGGAATTTTTACAGATTTATTTAGGGAAGAATTTGGGGGGAAAGGACAAACCTTTGTTTTTTAACAGAAATATAAATAAATCAATGTAAATTTTAATTGGCTTCCCCCAGGAAATCTTAGATCAGAGGAAGCATCTGGTATTTGGTGAGATTTCTGCTTTTACCCAATTTTCCAGCTGAATTGATTGAAACACAGGAGGTCAACTGAAATATCCAAGGTCACTTAACAAGTGAGTGTTTAAGCTTGGACCCTGTGGTCCCTTAATTCCAGGACCTATCACCAGGGACCTACTCTACATTTCAATTAAAACTCCATTATATAATATATTTTACTTTAAAACTGTAATATCTTGACTCAATTCAAAGGTAAACTAATGCACAGTAGCCACCTTTAAGGTGGGACTACTGCTGATATTTATAAGAAGAAAACAACATTTGATAGTTAAGCAAGAAGCTTATGCCAAAATCCTTCAAAGAGAGGAAATTCTAATGCTTTCATTGCTGGTTGGTTTATTTTAGATAAAATATGTTCTTCCTTTCCTAAATTTTCCATTCTGGTCAAACTGACCTGCTAGTTAGTCCCTATGCATAATATTACATCTCCCACCTCCATGAATTTGTACATATGGTCCCACTTATCACCTCCACCATCACATCATTTCCTATATGAAGACAATTCTAGAATCTATGCTACTATTTCTAGAAACTATGCTACTATTGCTCCTCTTGCTTTCTGTGCCTGTCTCTCTGTCTCCCCCTTTCCCATGTCTTTATGTCTATATCTCTGTCTCTGTCTCTCTGCCTCTGTCTCTGTCTCAGTCTCTGTCTCTCTGTGTATTTGAATTCTCTCTTCTTCTCTCCTCTTTCTTCCACTGGCCCTCTCTATTGTTCTTTTCTTCTCTTCCTCCTTTTCCTTCTCTCCCTCTCTTCCCGTCTTTGTCTATAGACAAACAGAATTCAACAAAATCTAGGGCCTTGAACAACAAATAAGTTAAAAAAAATCTCTACAAAAAAAAGCTCAGAGAACACCTCTTGCTTTAATGCTCCCTTCATACCCACTCTCACAACTCTGGAACCAATCTTTTCTTGAAACTATCACAACATTATTTTTGTGCTCTTGTTATTCATTTATCATTTTTATTTTCTATTATAATTATTGGAGTACATTTCTGACTTATACAAGATACTATACAACTCTCCAGGATTATAGGATTTAGAATAATGGCCATTCTACAATGATATTTTGAGTTTTCACTTCCTACATAGAAATCATAGATCTTAATTAAAAGAAAATAAATGATTTTGGGATAATGAAATTCTAAACTTTTTTTTTCACTTTTCATTACAAAGTACTAAACTGGGTAGAAATGATGGTCCTGAAGATTTTCTATTAGGTGCATATTCATTACTATTGATCCATAATAATTGATCCACAATTATTTCTTTGTAAATATAAATATTATAATGAGGGGATGAGGCAACAACACGGTTCTAATTTTGTCACTCTTCTGCTCAAAAAGTTTCCCAGTACTTCCAGAATAAAATATAAACTCCTTAGCCATGCAGCTTGATGATATAGTAACTAGATTCCTGAGCTTAAAACTAGAAAATTCAAATTCCCTCCTCTGTACTAATTGAATGATTCTGGGCAAGACATTTAACCTCTCCCATACTCAGTTTCCTCATTTATACAATGAGAAAGTTGGGTGTGATGCCTTCTAAGGCCTTTTTGAATATTAAATTTAATTCTATGATCCAAGGACAGCAAACACTGGTCTACAATATATCTTTCTAACTTTTTCACATCACTTCTATGTTCTAATCAAACTACAGATTTTTTCAAAACTCCTTTGCTTCACAGTGTATTTGTTTAGACTTTCCTGTACAGATTCTCTCCATATTTCTGCATATTGAAATTCTCTTCCATTCTGGCCCAACTCCAGTGTTAGCTCTTTCCCAGGCACTTCTTTAAGAAGCTATTCCTTCTGCAAATCCCATAGCCTTCTAATATTTCCTTTTCAATGAGCACACTTTTTAAAGTTTTAATTATCTTTATGCAGTCTTGTCCTTCTTAATGACAATCCCCTTCAGGCAGTAGCTGTGTTGATGTCCATTTCTGAATCCTCTGTGTCTAGTACAGGTGTTTGGTTTTGAGAGAGATACTGGGGCAACTTAGCTTCTGAATATTAGAGTAATTTCCTGGCCAATAAATAAAGCCTACTAGCAGCCTTAACAATAACTATATAAAAAAGGTTTGTTAAATTAAATTAAAAACTAATTGGGTATTGGAACCTCTCTTTTTTTCTCTCCAGCTGATTCCTACTTTGACATTAAACCGGTTAAGTAGTATAGTACCTAGTCATGGTTTCATCCTATCAGGTCTTGCTTCATTGATGCCTGTTGCAATCCCTCCAATAACTTTTCATCCTGTGTAATGATTCTTTGTGGCAATTATATTTATAGCTTACTTTAATAGTGAAGATTCATCTTCCAATTTACAAAATGGACCTGGAAAATGTCACTTTATCTTCCCACTTATTATTTCCCCAACTAAGAAGGATTAAAATAAGAAATCCATTTCCCCCCCCCCCATAATAAAAAAAAAAACAGTTTGAAAGTTTAAATTCTACTTCTAATTTCATTTGAAAGCAGATAATCAGGAACGTTTTTATCTGTACTTCTTTAACTATACTAACTTCACTTGCTTTTCAACACTGGGTAAGACAGCATGAATAACTTTGGAAGCAAATTTGAAAACGCACTTACATCTTTCTTTATATGATTTATAAAATAATGTTCTTTATTGTTTAAAAAAACCTGGAGGCCTTACTTACACATTGCAAAACATAAAATTTCCATTTATGATATTGGCAATAATTCATTGTATTTGAGGGTCATTGTATTTGAGGGATCCACAAACAAATTCACAGATAACAGACCTAACATAGAAATTCCCTGAAATGTAACTTCTCCCTAGTTCTACATCAAATTATCTTTTCCATTAGATTTGTGCAGATGCCTAAGGTGGAAAAAAATGTAGCAAAGACTGAAGTGGGGGGAAAAAACTCATGTTTTTATAAAAGTATGGATATTGTATTATACAAAAGAAGGAAACATGAAAAATATTATAGTGGCTAACACAGCTTGCATTGTTATTTTCAAAATAACCACAAGTTAGATGAGATTTTCTTCTTGTCTTTGTCTATAAAGAATATGTAAAAATAGGGTACTGAAAAATTGTTTTTTCCAGGATAAATTAGACATAGCATACATTATTATTCCTTGTTTATATGTGAGTCAAAGTATCATATAGCTCATACACAATAATATAATTCTCTGAAATATTAGGATGTGTGTGATAGAACAGCTAAAGAACAGAAAGTCAGGATATCTGAGATTAAATTTCTGCTACATCATTTATTCCCTATGTGACCTTAGAAATATCTTTCAACCTCTATGTGTCATTCACCTCCCTTCCCTGCCCCCAATTCTAAAATAATCTAATGATAATTCTCTTTTAGCTCTGATACTATAAGATTTTATTAAATGACAGTTAATAAAATCATAAATTGAAAGGTACATGAAAAAATTCCAAATGTGAATGCAAATCACATTTAGGAGAATGGCACAACAAACAAACAAAAAAGATGTACAGGTATAAACCAAGAAATATTTCCTAAAATAATGGCATAAAATAGGACAGTTTTCTGTCCTATTAAGCTTCATCTATTCTCAGTGGAATGGAGGAAGTAGGGAAGAAATCCCAAACTTGGAGATCTTTGTCCAATTGTTAAATGTTTTTGCCCTTTGTTTTTTTTTTAAACACACTTGAAAGAAATCCTTTATTGTGGCAATGTAGGTACGCCTTAGTCAACTCTACAAACTAGTGTCAGATCATAAACTCCAACTCATTCCAATCGATGGTCATCCATCACCAAGCTTTGGGGACCAGGAAGGAAACACAAGCTGACTAACAATTTGCCAGAATGATTTAAGGCCTGGCATTCAGGAGTTCCTGTTTCAATTGCTCTTTTGATGTGGCTCTTGGACCTTTCTCCAGTTATAGAAAGCCTTCCTATGTTAACTCTCAAATGGCTTGCATCTGGAAATGTAGTAAAAATAAAGATATCCTATCCAAGAGAAATATTGCTTTCAGATGAAGTGGACAATACTGTGTAAATGATATGATATTCTAAACCCCTGATGGACGAAAAAGCATCTTAATTTCATCCAAATTGGATATATGATAATTAGTCATGTATTTGTGATGTTCAGTTATTTAACATCACAAAGACATGACTGATTATCATATATCCAATAATAAATAACTGAATGAAAATTAACTAGATACTTTGCCTTACCATTGTCATTTTAGCTATATGTATTTTCATCATCAATTAAACAGAGACTGAAAATTGTTGATTAGAAACAATTTTATGGTACAAACTATGGACTAGTTAAACAACCTGATCTCTTTGATTCCTCCTACACCATGATCTCTTCAATCTTTAAGTTGTTTTGACTATATTTTGGTCAATCACTAGGGAAATTCTGAAGAAGCCACCTACACATACTCTATTTTTTCTGATGTTGCTTTCTGGACCTTTCATCAAATTATGAGCTGAAGAAATAATTTGATGAAAGGTCCAGAAAGCAACATCAGGATGATGAATTCTCTGGAAATTACAGTCTCAGAGATGATTTCAACTACTTCTAATTTTCAGTCTTTAAAAACGAGGACAGAAACCAGGTAATAGTTACTTATAGAATTAATAAAACAAAATAAATTATTTAGCTTTGGGGGGGTGTTAAAGTTCATGTAAATAAATGTATAGAAAAAAAGCAAAGAGATATAACACAGTATCCAAAGATACAAGAATATAGTCTCTCTCTTTCCTAGGTCAGGAGAATTCTTAGTCTTTAATATGCAGATTCATGCATCTTCCATATTTGAGGAGCTAAGGAAAGACTCAAGTGGAGGTATTCTATCTCCTTGTTCAGTGCTCTTTCTACAACACCTTATTGCTCAGGAAAACTCCAAATGAACAATATTTTTTCTTTTCTTCATGAATTCAGTTGTCTTAAGGATCAGATATATCTCTTGATTTCTCAAATATTGTTTTGCCAGAACTTTGATTCCAACATTTCTGAAAATTAGAAGTAGTTGAAATCATCTCTGAGACTGTAATTTCCAGAGAATTCATCATCCTGAACTGGTGGCAAGATTTTCTTTTCCTAATAGTTCCCTACACAAAGAAAAATATAAATCTCTATTCCCTAGACTATAAAATAATCATCATAAAAATACAGTGAGGTCTTTGACTAAGGGCTCTAATCCCTAGATGAGAAGGAGATGTATAAAGAAAAAAACTAGACCTAAGGGAATTGGTACTTAGGGCCAAAAAGTCTCTCTCAAAGAAGATGAAAAGTTTATCTCTATAGCCAGAACTTTGAAGGAACAAGACCGAGTTTTTCTGATGGTCTAGGTAAGATCTGGGATATAAAAAAAAATCTACCCCTAGATTTTAAGCTAAAAAAGTATTACAGCACCTGCTCTTAATTAATTTGAAGATTTCAGCTGGGCCAAAACTGAGATGGTAGGAATACACATCTCCAAAAGAGACCATTTTTCTCGCTAGAGTTTAGAGGCATTCTTACTTCCTATAATGGTAGAAAGAGTACTGAACTGGAAGTCAAAGTATTTGATTTGTAGAGATAGATTTGTAGAGCATTCAGTAGCCCAAGTCAGATGGCTTCATCTCTTTGAGCCTGTTAGCTACTTTGTAAAATAAGGAGACAAAGCTGAGTGCTGTAAATTCCCTTCTGACTCTGAAATTCTAGGATGAAAATCTAGTTACAGTCTTCCAATTCTACTAAAATGTAGACACAATTCTCTAATTCAAAACAATTAACCAGAATGACTTGGATTCTATGGACATATCAGAATCTCTTGAAGCAATGTTTGTATCAGTGCCTTTTATTTCATAAAAATAAAGATTAGAGTTATTAAAAACTAATTAAATACATCTATCTTCCATTTAAACAAAAGAAAATTGCATTTGTCACTGTAGCTCAGTATTTGTTTGAAAGGATATTGAAAGCAATATATCATGGGTCATATTTTGGAATTGGCATTAGGTTTCAATTCTGAATCTGACATATTTTTGCTGTTGTGGCATTGGGCAGACACAAAAGCTTCAGTGTCCTCATCTGTAAAATGTGAGTAAAACTGTGGATACCCTTTGATCCAGCAATGTTACTACTGGGCTTATAACCCAAAGAGATCATAAATAAAGGAAAAGGATCTGTATGTGCACAAGTGTTTCTGGCAGCCCTCTTTGTAGTGACCAGAAACTAGAAAGTGAGTGGATGCCCATCAATTGGAGAATGGCTGAATAAATTGTGGTATATGACTATTGTGGAATATTATTGTTTGGTAAGAAATGACCAACAGAATGATTTCAGAAAGGCCTGGAGAGACTTACACAAACTGATGCTGAGTGAAACGAGCAGGGCCAGGAGATCATTATATACTTCAACAACAATACTATATGATGACCAATTTTGATGCCCCCGACCATCCTCAGCAATGAGATGAACCAAATCCATTCCAATGGAGCAGTAATGAACTGAACCAGCTATGCCCAGCAAAAGAACTCTAGGAGATGACTAAGAACCATTACATTGAATTCCCAATCCCTATATTTTGCCCACCTGCATTTTTGATTACCTTCACAGGCAAATTGTACAATATTCAGAGTCCTATTCTTTTTGTATAGCAAAATAACAGTTTGGTCATGTATACTTATTGTGTATCTCATTTATATATTAATATATATTAACATCTACTGGTCATCCTGCCATCTGGGGGAGGGGATGGGGGGGAAGGAGGGGAAAAATTGGAACAAGAGGTTTGGCAATTGTCAATGCTCTAAAGTTATCCATACATATAACCTGTAAATAAAAGGCTATTAAAATTAAAAAAAAAAAAGAAGCAAGTAAAATGTGAGTAATCATGCTCACATGTAGTGTGACTGAAAGAAAGCACAGCAATTGCTGGGATTATCCTAGGAACCAAGAACATCAACACTAAGGTTCTTCTTCCAATATATATTGGCTGAAAGTCTATGGCCAGTTCATGTTATCTCTCAATAGTCTAGGCAGCTTTCTTTAAATATAATTTGCACGTAAGATGACAACATATAGTGGTAAATAAAACTTCCTCATCTAATAATCCCCTTTATAAATGAAAACATAGATCTTTTCTCTATTTCTCAATATATTATAAATTCCTTTCAAAGAAGTCTATTGTTCTATTTATGTAAAAGTATAACACATAAAGAATTATAAGAACTGTATATTATATGAATTATATGGACCGTTTTGGGGAAATTTTAGAAAGAAGATATTAAAGAGTTAGACATTTGTGAATTTGCAAAATTCACATTTTTGTATACTAAGCCACACCTTTAGTCATAACTAGAATTTTAATAGATAATTGAGTTTTGTTCTAGTTTTGTTTTGTTTTGCTTTTGTTTTTCTTTGTTTTTGGCACCCAAAAGCAAGCTGATTTGCCAAAGGGATGATATAAGAAAAAAAGAAGTTTCAGCTATAGGTTGTTTTTCTCCAAAAATGGATCACAAATATATTACATTTCCCATTAGTAGATCCTGCTCTTTTTTTTTAACCACACTAGTTCTATGGTCCACAAATATTTTTTATACCTACAAGGACTACATTTTATGTGCCCCAAATCAGATTACTTTGATAAAAGAATGCAATACCTGCATAAAGTCTTTCCAAGTCTCTCTTGTAATGAATTTGACGCCTTCTGCCCCACTTAGTACTTTGTTATATAGTTTTTTTAAAGTACCATTATCAGACCAGAAAAGGAGGTGCCCCAATAATTTCACAAAAGTAAGAAATGATAGGTAAACCGAATTCCCCATGTTATCAATGAAACTTTAAAAGAAATCCCTGCTGGAATACTATAAAAGGAATGGTTTACTTAGTATCAGAAAATGTAAGTCTAACTTCCATATTTTGTATTGATAATGCATGTGATTTTACATAGGTCACATCTCTCTGGGACTCAGTTTATCTGTAAAAAGAGATTCTCAGATTCCTTTTGGCTCTAAATTTGTGACCCTGTAATGCTACAAATAAAAGACTATGTATGCTCAAATATGCTAGATAGAACCTGTGTTGAGGATGTTGAAAAATACTTATTAAAGAATCTCAAAACGATCATAAAAAAGGAAAACGGACCCATATGTGGAAAAATGTTCATAGTAGCCATTTTTGTAGTGGCATGGAACTGTTAACTTAGTGGATGCCCATTAGTTGGAATATGGCTGAATAAATTATAGGATATGAATGATAGTTCTATAAGAAACTATCAGCAGAATAATTTCAGAAAGGCCAGGAGAGACTTACATAAACTGATCCTAAGTGAAGTAAGTAGAACCAAGAAAGCACTGTATATAGCAACAAGATTATATGATGATCAATTCTGAGGGACTTGGCTCTTTTCAACAGTGAGGTGACTCAGGCCAAGTCCAATGGTCTTGTGATGGAGAGAATAATCTATACCCAGGGAGAAGACTGTGGGGACTGAGTATGGATCACAATACAGTATTTCCATTTTTTAAATTTTTTTTCACTTTTTTTTCTTTTTGATCTAATTTTTCTTGTTTAGCATAATACATATGAGAACATGTATAAAAGAATTGCACATGTCGAACATATATTGGATTACCTGTCATTTAGGGGAAGGGGTGGGAATGAGGAAGGGAGAAAAAAATTGGAATACAAGGGTGTATTTGCAAAGTTGAATGTTGAAAACTATCTATGCATATGTTTTCAAAATAAAAAGCTTTTTAAAAAAATTAAGAATCTCGCAGGGTGGGAATGTGTGGAAAGGTTGCAATCTGTACCAATGAAAGGATTGTTTGTATCAAAAAGATCACAGACACATATTTGAAGTAATCATTATGTGTTTTACACCCTTAGAAACAGAAATCACAAAGTCCCAGATTAACTTGGTCATCTTAATGGTCACCTAATGTAGCTTTCTTATTTTATATATTAGGAAACTGATCATTAGAAAAGTTGAATTACTCATAAAAGTCATACAGATCATAAGAGACAGACCTGGAATTCAGACACAGGTCTTCTAATTGAAAATCCAGTCTTCTTTTCACTAATTCAGAAAATTTTTTATTGGTGAATATTACCTAGTGATTATAATCATTCAGTTCTGAAATCAGGGCCACTAAGGAAAAAATCATGCAATAGAATGGCTCTTCCTACACCTACACCCCACTATATGGTGAAATGATATCTTCAGTTAAATGCAGACTCTGACAGGGTTCCCACATGTCCTTGTGGGCTTCTACCCAATGAACTTCATTCCACTTTGAGTCAGAGTTTCTGCATTTATTTTCTCCCTTGATTCAGAAATATCATCTAATTCTCAGTACCTGGAACAGAAGAGTGTGGACCAAAATTAGCAGTTATAGTGCATCTCTGGGATGAATCTAAGCTGTGCCTACCCTTGAAACAGTTAACCTCCCTCTACACTTGAGACTCGGCATGGTGTTTTTCCTTGAGAACAGAATTAGGACAAGACATTTTTTTAACAGTACACAAGGTATGAAAAAAAATTGCCAGCCCTGCCCTTGAAGATCATAATAACAACAACAAAAATAAACAGTATGAAATTATAGATAGATCCGTGGCTTCAGAGTCAGGAATGCAAAAACAGCTTCTCACTGGTCACTTAGCCTCTCAGTAACTCAGGAAATTTAAGAAAATTATAAGTAGCAGAAAAAGTACAGATCTTCACAGATCTGGTCAAAAGAATAAATAATAATAAGAAGAAGAAGAAGCTCATGTTATGTAGAAACTTAGACCTTGCCAAGTGCTTTATATACATTGTCTTATTTGTTCCTGATGATAGCTCTGTAAGGTTAGATTTACAGATATTATATCCATTTTATAGGTGAAAAAACCATGGTTCAGAGAGGCCAAACAATTTTCCCATGCAAACACAGTTAATAAGAATTAAAAAGAGAATTCAAACCCAGGTTTCCAATGCCAACTCCAGCATTCACTGTAATGTATAATATTGCCATGTTTGATATGTCAGGCATTCTATTAGTTATATATAGGCCAGAGAATTTGGGCTTCATTTTAATGCATGCAATGTAGGTAACTGAGAATAAAGCTGGGGGCACTGGACAGGAACCTCAGAGACCATCTAGCCCAGCTACTTACTTTATTAATCTACTCCCAAATATATATATACATATATATATATATATATATATATATATATATATACAGAAATGCGCTCAATTCAGTTCCAATCAGTTTGGAGTACCAACTTTAAATTTTCATTATGAACATTTACATCTCAGAAATGTAAATACTGCTACAAATCAAAGGTTGATTTATTATTTTGTTGATTTTCAAGACTCAGGAAAGGGATGGGAAAAATGGTAATGCAGATTAAACTTTAAAATGTATCATAGGTACATTTTTCTTCTCCAAGGTCAATTGTTAATCAATCATTGGCATATTTTTATTTGTAAGACATGGATTTTGGAATTGGCATATAAGAATGCATTACAAATGGAATATTTAGTTTTGAGAAAAAGAGATTTGGGTAGGACTTAGCTCATATTTGTCTTGTGTTATTTGAAAAATTGTCACACACAAGAATCAAATGGTTCTGTTGTTCTTAGGGCAAAATTAGTTGTGGTTGGAATGGTTGGAGTGGGCTAGAGATTGTATAGGGGCAGAGTTTAGCTCAATATAAAGAAAACCTTTCAAACTGTTCACATGTTAAGTTAGCTGTCTCACAATACAGCAGCTTTCTTCTCACTAGGCATCTTCAAAAAAGGTAAAATGAATTTTATTCTGTTGAATGGGGGTCTATTTTTCAATTTATAGTGGACCAAATATCCTATAAAATTTCCTCTGATTCTAAAATTCTGTTATCCTTCCTGGCAATCTAAATTTTCTGCATTAATAAAAAGTCACCTTAAAAAATGTTTCACTGGGTGACTTGCCCTAGATAGTTAACTGCTTTGTTTATCCAGGATCCACTGAGTAATAACAACAACAGTAACAATGCTTTAAGCTTTGAAAATCATTTTTACCATTTTATCCTCAAAATATCCCTGAATGGATGAGTATTATTACATCCATTTTATAATCGAGTAAAAGAAGCAAACCGTGGTTAAGTAACTTTCCCAGAGTTACACAACCAATAAGTGTCTGAGGCGACATTTGAACTTGTCTTCCTGACTCCAGCTGTCTAGCGAGTTCTATCCACTATGCCATCTTATTGCATTGGGAGAAAAAATCTTGGTCCCAAATGATAACAAATATCTGCCTTAAGACAAACAATAAACCAAGCACAGTCCTTATTGGAAAATTCAGCATGTTTTCCTCTTTGGAATTAGCAAGTCTAAAAAAATTGAATCTTCCCCCCTAATTGTTATGGGCTATCTCTACTGGTAAATTAGACTTTCCCTCTTTTTTTTTCTCCTGAACACATAAGAAATGGAATACCTCACAAGATTTTTCCTGGAAAGCATCAGTTAACAACCGCACAGTAAAAGTTTATGCAACTGAATGAAGGTAATACTAACTTGCCAGAAAGAAGAGAGAAAAAAAAAAAGAAAAGAAAAAGCAGGCACCAAATGAATTGTGGTGTGAGGCAAGAAATGTCATTCCTGAAAAGTGCATGTGATATTGGAGGAGGGAATGCAAAAAACAGCAGTGGCCAGGTCTTGACCCAGGGGAGAGAAAAGAGTCCTTAAATCAAAAAGACATTCTGATGAGACAGTGTAAGCAAAGCACCATGGACAACAGTATCAGGCTGAGACAGCTGGTTGGGAAAGACACAGAAGCAGTTTGTCCAAGATAATAGCAGGGGGAATACTCAAACTGAGAACAAGAGAAATAATAGAGAACAGCTTTTCTGTGCACTCAAGAAAGACTCTAAACTCGTGTCCTAGAAGCATTGCCATCAAGAGAACAATATTGAAGGAACCCAAAGGAAATTCACTGGGGAATGCAATTTCTTGACCCTCCAATTCCAGGGAAATCTATTCTTTTAACATCAAAGACTATGCTAGAGATAGATATATTTACAGAAACTGCATCGGGTCTAGACATTGAATAAAGCACAAGCAACTGATTATAAAGCACTTTTGGTGTGCCTGAATTAAAAAGACAAATTCATAATAAATATTCAACCAAAATTAATGAGCATATTTAGTTGCATTAATCCACATATCTAAGAGCAAGAGAATTAGAAGTGGATAAAATGGAGAGAGATGGAGAAAAGATGAAAATGAATGAATCTACATCAAGCCAAGGGATGGAGAAAGAAGTTAGTGGTTAGCAACATATCTTCAGAATGATAATGTTTTAACATTGGTATAATTTTATTTTTCTGAATGTTTAAGTACAGATTCCCTGAAACAATCATTTTCAAAATAATCCTATTGGCATTTCTTCCATGTTCTGAAGGTCAGTAGGGAAAGGCCTGTTTTCATGAATCCTGGAGCTCTGTGGGCCTCAGGTTTTCCAGATCCCAAAGAACCTTTAAAATCCTGAGTATTTTTTTTAATTCATGCCTTTTGTTCATTTGGTTACCCACACATACACACTGCAGAAATTCTTTTTAGGCTGGAAGTATCACCTCTGAAGAAATTTTGAACATTGAAAGAGTTGACATGAAGAATAATTAATAGAAATCTGGGAGGACATCACTCACAAGAGTTAGTACTTTCCTTATAAGCCCGAGTGAATTAATGCCCAGCATGGGGCTTTGGAAATACACACTGTGCTTTTTCCTTTTGATTCAAATGTTCTCTCTCTCCTTTCAGTTGGGATGCAAACCCAAGGTCCTGAACCCTGATAGTCATTAACAATCCCTCAGCACTGTTTACAAAAGCAGAGAATTTCACCCCAATGTCTTGGCTATATTTCAATGCAGGTAATTGTACTTTGCCTACCTAGATCATTTCTTACAAATACAGTCATTATAGAATCAAAGACACTGTTCAGGAAAAAAAAGAATAGATGTGTTAAGTTAACCCTGGTGGCTTGGCCAAATGCCAGTTTAGGTCACTTTATTCTACCTAGCTGGAACAAAAGCTGGTGGAGATGATTGGGCAGTGTGCACTGGCTTCATATTTCAAAGGTCACAGGTTCAAATTCTATTGGAGTTCGACTTTCAATAAACCTTCTATTAACTTTCAGGGAGATGAGTAATGGAAACTAAGAGCACTTCTTTCTCCCCTTTCTGTGATTCCACAATGATTTCCCCCAGAAACATTAGCTGGTAAGATTACCCTTCATTTCCCTTTCTAACATGTGCCTGTTGGGTGGTACCAAGATTACCTTCCCTACCCCCTTCCTTCACTTCTGACCAGATGGTGATTCCATTTCAGGGTCAAGGGGTTCAAAGGGATCATTCTGTAGTCTTCATTGAAAAAAAAGGAGACCTTCAACATTAAAGGAGACCAGTGTAAAACACCTAATTAAATTTCACTTCTCTCACTATCTTACACAGCAGATTGTCATATTGTGCTGGTCTCGGAAGCAGAATGGTCTGGATTCAAACCTTGCCTCACATATTCCCAAGTTAGGCAGCACTGGGAAAGTCATTGACTCTCCCTCAAACTCAGTATCCTCGATTAGATAGAGAGAGGTCTCCTGGCATATCTAATAACAAATACCTATATGGAGCACTTCAAGGTTTCCAAAATATTTTATTTGTTATCTCACCCGATCCTCACAACAACCCTAGGAAGTGGGTGTTATCATCATCCCCATTTTACAGATGAGGAAATGAAGGTTTTGAGACAATAAGTGACTTGCCCAAAGTCAAATAGCTAAGTGTCTGATTTTGAACTGATTTTTCCAGCTCTTAAGTGTGGCTTCCATTGCACCATCTAGTGGCTCATAAAATGCAGAGAAGGCAGGCAGTGTGAGGAAGACTTGGTCTAGAGTCCATCTCTGATACATTTTGCTACAGACCATGAAAAAATCCCTTGAAGTCATAGGAATTCCAGGCAACTCTCTCAGATGGTAAACTACAGAGGGATTAGTAATATATGTGTGTGAACATATATATATATATATATATATATATATATATGTATATTATATATGTGTATATATGTATATGTATATACATGTGCTTGTAGATAGACAGATGTCAGTGGTGGACAACAATAAGAGATGTCCAAGTCAAAAAATTTATAAAGAGGAAATGAAGATGGGAATAATATCTTTAGCATTTATTTCATAAAGAACCAAAGAGATCATGTATATAAAGCACTGTATAAATGTCAGTCTTTAACGAGGGTGATAAGCATTGTCAAATCAGGCATTTTTTAAATATATTTGACCATGTAAATTACCACTCTTCAAAAATATACAGGAATTTATAAATTCAACCTCTTGAAATCCTCTAATGTGAATTCCTGGCTAATGTAAGCCATTTCTCAGTCTAGATTCTTCTGCAGTCTTAATGTCCTTTTGGAGGATCTTTCTCTTCTCTAAATTTTTAATGATACTAATATATCCTGTTTCTCCTCTCTGATCCATCCCAACCACTCCTTTTCAGGCTCCTTTGCAAATTCTTCATCTATGTTACTTTCATAATCATGGGTATCGCCTAAGGAGATCCTAGAGCCCCACTTTTTTTTGTGCTCTGTATTATCTCACTTAGTGAACTCATCAAACTCTCTCTTATCTCCAGGTGCCTCTTGGATAACTCAAACTGGATGTCCAGTAGGCATCTCAGACTCCACATTTAAAACAGAGCTCATTATTTTCCTGCCCAAACCTTCCTTGCTACTAAATGCCACTATTACTATGAAACATGCTATCCTTTTAATCACCCAAATTACAACCTTAGTGTCACCCTTGACTCCCTGCTCTTATTGACCTCATATCCAATTCAATGCAAAATCTTCTTACTTCTACCTCACAATCTCTTCCAGTTTTCTCAATTAGTATTCCATTTTAAATAATTTACCATTCCAATACATCCTTCAGAGATATACCAAGTGGGCTTTTCCATAGCATAAGTAAGACGACATGATGCTCCCTTCAATGACCTCTTCATCCCCATTGAAAGAATTCCAATGTCTCCTTATTACCTCGAGGATCACATAAAAATTCCTTTATTTGGCATTTAAAGCTCTTCATAAAGAATACCATTCCAATTTTGCTAGTTACCTATGATCTCTACAATTAAGCTATACTGCCCTACTTATAGTTCCTTGAGCATTATGTTCCCTGTCTCATCTCTGTGCATTCATAAAAGCTGCATCTTATGGCTTAATTAAATTGCCTCAGTTTCTAGGGCTCTCTTTAAGATAGCTCAAATTTCACTTTCTACAGGAACATCTTACTCTTTACCCCATATGCTAAAGACTTCTCTTTTCAGAGTGGCTTCATCTTTATCTATCTATCTAGATATATGTATGTAGATATATATAAATAAATATAGATATAGATATATAGAGAGAATTAGTTAGTTAGTTAGTTAGTTAGTTCCATGTTGTCTCCCTCATTTAAATGTATCTTGAGGAAAAGGATTGGGTTTTTTTGTTTGTTTTTTTGTTTTTTAAATAGGCCAATGCCTAGTCTATAGTAAGTGCTTAACAAATGCATATTGACTAATTGATTGAAAATTCTCCTCAATATCTCTGCCTCAGTCTTCATTTAGCAGACCAATAGAAATTAACCAGAAATACTGCCAACTATCTAACCCCCCCTGTTTTTATGCTTGGTATAATAATCAAAGAAATATTGCCATTGCTTACAAAAAAATAAACATGACGACCAGGTTATTCCATTCAAAATCCCTATCAATGACAATCAAAATCTTATTAATTTTTGTGTCAAAGAACCCTTTGGTAATTTGCTGAAATCCACATACCCATTCTCAAAATTCTGTTTTAAATAATTGAATGAAAGGGAATTTTCAGGTGGAGGTTACTAAAATAAAGATGTAATATTTTTCCCATGTAACTTTACTGACCAGCAAAATCAATCCATGGACCCTTAGATTGGATTCAGAAGCCCCAGTTTAAGAATAACTTACCTCAACAAAAACTACTTTCTCTCATCACCAATGCTCTAAATAACTTCTATCTTTCTATTGGAATTTAAGTGACTGGGGCTGTCTCACTTTGGTCTTTGTATTTCTAATGTTTAGTATACTGCCTGAGTAAGAATAGAAGCTGAATAAATGCTAATTGACTGACTAATTCTTATGAAATAGCACAAAAACCAATGTCATCAGTATTATTTATAAATATGGCAAATGATACTTGGAGGGGGAAATTATCCCTTTTCCCACAAAGTATAAAGTCACTATCCAGATGTATCTTTTGGATAGGGTTTTCTTTGGAGCCTTGAGGGTTACTGCCAGTGATAAGTGTTACAATGCAGCAATTGTGGGGAACTTTTCCAGAATAGCAAAAAGTCCCTGGAATGTGATCTTTTAAAAACCTTTTCTTGCATGTTATACAAACTAAAAGCCACTACACAATGGTGCCTCTTGACCGAAGAAATTAAAGGACAGAAGTTGTTCACAAGGGCTCCATTCCACCTCCCTCAGTGGGGCTTAAACCTATGCCTACGGACAATAGGATGGGATAAAGAGAATGAGTCACTAAGGCTAGACAGTGTTTCTAATAACTCAAGATAATTTTCCATCTTAGTATTAAAACATATGGAGTCACTAAAGGGGGCCTAAGGACCAATAAAGGGATGAATTAGTAGTAGACAGTGATCAAATAGGATGGAAAAAAAATGATTCATTTCTTAGAAGGGCTAAGATCTTCAACAATTTATTGAGAAGTGGTTGAGACCAAGAACCAGAGCTAGAAGGAATGCTTTAATTTAATCTATAAGTGGGCTTGTCACAGAAGCAAAAGCACTTGAATTCAATTGAAATTTTCTTTTTCAGCTGTTGCTACAATCTTCAGTCTGTATAATTTCAGAGATCTGTTTTTGAAATGAAAGTTAGAGGTTCCTGCAGAAAATGAAATTTTGAGTTCAGAGAAGAGAACATCAATTAATCTAAGCAACAATTACTTAAGGTAATGAGGATGAGAACCACATCTCATGACATCTTTTTGGTTTGAACCAGGCTTATTGATGTTATTTCTTTCTGACATTCAACTTTCTTGCTTATACATCTTCCTTTCTGCAGAGAAATTCTGTTTGTTCATCAAAGATGCAGCATCCTTTTCCTTAGGTGTTAGAGTTATAAACGAATGTGGATTGCCTTAATATGGAAAGTGACAGCCCTTGGCATCTGTCTGAATATTAATGCTGAAAAGGATGGAGAAGTCATTATAGTTCATGTATTTTTCTATTAAGTTTGAACTGGAAAAGGTTTAGATTTGAGCCTTGGTGACACTGGGCAACATTTTTGTAAATAAAAATTGATTTTAAAATGGTTTTTAGCAGGTCTTGCAAATAAATTCCCCTCTAAATAAGTGTTTGGATGTATGCACAGAAGAGAAAAGACAAGTTCATAATGGCAGGCTCTTTACATTCAGTATTTACTCTTGCTGCACTGAAATGTCTATAGCACAGAGATTTGGAGAAGTTCTCAAGGTTTTAGAGTATAGATTTAAGAAATGGAGAAACTAGGTCCTGACTATAGAGGAATATGAAAGTGAACCATTTTGAATTGGTGTCTTGCAAATAAATGCCTGGGATACTCACTAACTACAAAAAGAACACAATCTATTTTGATGTAAAACTTTGCAAACACATGACTGAAAATTATGCACAGTTGAAAGTCAATGGATCACAAGAAAAGGTAGAAAGGACAGCTTTGGGGTTTCAAAGAAAATGAAAAATGGTACTGGCAGACTGGTTGAAAAGAATGATTAAGGATGCATCCCCAAACTCCATGACTAAAAGGGGGTTGAAACTAACCAAACAGCACACAAAAAAGAGAAAGAAGAGCAACTTCAAATGACACACTTAAGAAATAACTGAAAATAGTCAAATTTAACTGTAAATTTGTCACCATATGTAGAGAAAGAATGCACAATGAGATACATTCCATAGCCTATTAGAATCTAGTTCAAAAAAAAAATCAACAAACGTTTATCAAGGGTCTATACTATGTGTAAGGTACTTCTGCTAAGCATTAGGGATCCAAAAAATGGCAGAAATAGCCCCTACTTTTGAAGAGTTTACAATCTAACAAGAGAGACCACCTGCAAAGATTATGTACAAATAAGATATAGATATATAGAAAGATCCATATCTACACATAAATCTAATTCCAGATCTATCAAAAGATATAGATATACATATGATTTGTGAAAAGGAAGGAAGACACTGATACTTGTTTTAAGTCAAAATAACATAAATCTTAACATTTGTCACCTTAGTTGACTTTGAATTCTAATATGTTGGCAGTATATTGGTTTCAGATGACCGATGATTAAATAAACTTTCTTCCTCTCAACAGTAAGGTGGAAAATTGTGGATACAGAGCATTGCATACAGTGATAGATATGGTTACTCTATCTATTGGTTTTGCTGTTTTTCCTTAATATAAAAGAACATATTATGGGCCAAAACTATTAGGTAGTAACTGGTCTAAAAAAACAGCATGAAAAGCATTTTTAAATAAATAAAATATATTGATTAATACAAAAATTCCTTTTCTCAATTAGATGAAGTTCAGAGACTGGAATATTTTGATTCCCTATGATTACTGGCTAACTCACTAAATTTGTGTGTGTGTGTGTGTGTGTGTGCCAAAATTTGTACAAAAATGAATCTTTGAGAATTCTTGTTTAGACAGTAATGAGTTGAAGACAATAAATCCATTTTTATTGCCTGAGGATTTTGAAAAATATTTTGATCCCAATTGTGGATATCAGTTCTCATCACCAAATCCTAAGAAATGAAAGGCATATGGAAATTAGTTTGAATGTTTCCTGATTGCTGAGATTTTTCTTTTTTCCCCTACATCTCTGAACTCCTATTTCCTCCTTATAATTTTTCTCACTTAATTAAAAATACTGTAAGTTCTGTTTAATTGGGGACCTGATTTTTGTAACTCTAGATAATTTTTATATTTAATAATGTCAGTCTTATAATAGTCTTACCTGCTTCTAAAACCTGACAATACATTTACTTTGTAAATAATGGGGGAAGAACTAAGCTTGCATAGATTTCATTTTCAAAATATCTATAAATAATAAGTTAAGAAAAACTTGCCTTTCTTTTTTAAAGGTCTAATTCAGATTCTATATCAAAATGATTTAAACTGCCTCTCTCACTAGGAAACCATATTTCAAAGTCTTTATTTATTAGACCTCTTGAAAGTGTATTTTTAATGCATATCCTGACTTTTTGCCAAACCTTTCTCCTCTGAAACACTAAAACTGGAGCAGTTCCTTTTTAAAGAGTTATATTTATTAGATTTTTACATATTGATACAGAACAATTTATCAAAATAAATCTTACTGAGAATTGGTACATAAATCTTCCAATCTTCCAACATTCTTTATATCTCCAGTGTCTACTATAATTTTCCCCTGATAAACGTTCAGGGAAGTCACATCGTGAAAACATTCTTTTCAAGAAAATCAAAATTGTAGCCTCAAGTGAGACTTTTCTGTGGCCCACTTTTAGCTGTCTTCATTCCCAGGGCATATGTGTATGTATTTCATCAGCAAGAGGAAATTAAACCTAATTGCATTTTGAATGTAAATAACTCTGAAAAGTTTTCAAGACCATTATGCCAAGTCCTAAAACAATGTGGAATCAGTGGAGTAAGTGATGGAAGAATTTAACCAATGCACCCTCTTTATATGTTAGTGCTTAAATTGTTTGGGATAGTTGTTCCAACGTTACTTGATATCAGCATAGTGAAAATAGCCCCTTCTCCAACACCAGAAAAGAAATTCAAATTTGCTGATGTTGTGCAAATATCTTAAGAGGCAGCAAAGGGGCACAATGATAAAGTGCTGGATTTGAAGACAAGAAAAATTGAAACTGAACCCTGCTTCCCTACTTAATAGTTGTGTGATTCTGACATTTAATCTCCCTAAGCCTCAGTTTCCTCATATGTGAAATGGGGATAATAATAGTTCCTACATCCTAGAGATGTTTTGAAAATAAAAATTGAGGAAAAAATAGTTTTGTGTGTGTGTGTGTTTTACCAACTTTAAAATATTACATAAATGTTAGCTGTTATTAATCTGTCTCAGTCTGTTTCCTCAAATGAAAAATGAAGGGAATGGACTTGGTGCACTCTGATATTTCTTCTAGTTATAGATCTATGATCCTAAATTTCAAAAACATGAATGTCCAAGGCTAGGTATCACAGAACTTTTAAGTTAAGAAATCCAGCAAAGAAGTCAGGGGAACCAAATGGCATAGAGGATTGAGCTATGGGCTCTACATTAGAAAGTAGTAGCTAAGAGCATTTCTAATGAATAATAAAGAATCTTAGAGTCATAGGAATTTTAGAGCTAGAAGGAGCCTTAAAGATCAGAAGACTCAAGTTGTCTTTTCATGCCTACTGATATTTCATATCCTGCTGGGATTTCTTTTCTTTCTTTCTTTTTTTTTTGCTTTAAAATATGGATTGTTACAAAGATATGTTTCAGATTTTTAAAACAGGTCAGTCTCTTCTACTCAACTGTATTTTTATAAGAGATCCACTTCAATGAATCTGTTCTCTTACTAATAAGAATATCCCTTCCAGTAGTGAAAATTGGACAATGTAACTAAATCTTCTCTCTTAGTGAAATTTTTTGATATATCTATCTGTAAATACCCCATAAATATTCTATTCAAGATAGAGAAAAGTTTCTCTAGAATTTTATAAATGGATAAATTTACTGCAATAAGACTTTTAGAACATCGTGTTATTATAAATATATAATGTAAATATATACATCTCATATATAAATAATGCATGTAATAATATGAATGTATGTATATAAGTGTATAAATAAATCCATAAAAGTTTATATACATGTGTGGAAACATATGATATTTGTGCTTTAAATTGCACTAAAACTTCTGGGACATGCATCTATACTTCATAGATATATTCTATGCATCACTTGAGTTTTCTCAATTGTCTTCTTTCTTTTTCACTACATACATGTCCCACCTCTTTTCTCAGTTCCATACAGATTATAGGATCGTGGATTTATAGTTGGAATTCACCTTAGAATATATCTGAAAGTGATCTAAAGCTCATGGTAATTCAATGTTTTACCCAAATCAGACAGCCAATAAGTGGCAAAGTCAGGATTTCTGGAGTAATGTCATATTTAGAGTATCTCAAATGTCTTAAAACAGTATTTATCTTTTAAAAGTTAAAACTACACTAAGTCTTTAGGGACAATCTGTACTGCTTCTTGCAATACAAGGAGGAATATGATGGTAAATGGCCTTCTTACCTTGGAACCTATAGTCACATATAAAGATACTATCTATTCTTGCTGAATCAAAAACAAGTACCTTAAACACTCCAGTCCTAAATCTATGTTCTCTCAACAATTATTGTGTCTAAATATTAAGTTTCTTGCTAATAGAACAAGGAATACTTGGCCCAAACAATAATTGAATATATTCTTCATTGTTCATATATCAAGATGAGGCAAATGGGTTGGGACCATGTGAAAAAGTGAATTGGACTTTGGAGCATCTATTCATTAGTCATTTACTTACTATTAGACTTGATCTCGCTGCTGCCTCACAACCATGTTAGGTCACCGCATCCCCATGCCCTATACATATTCATATGTTTGCTACAGATGCTACTTCCAGTTTTTCCATGAACTTCTCAACCCCTTCCAAACTGGCTTGCAACCCAGCCATTAAAGTGAAATTCCCCTCTCTGAGTTTTTAACAATAATTTTATTGATAAATCAGATGTTCTTTTCTTATAAGATGAAGATATTGTACTTTTTTTAGCATTTGACACTGTATATCCTTTCCTCTTGGACCACGGATGGAATTTGAAACTAGGAATACCAGAATTCAAGTTTGGTCCACTGACAGCTAAGTGGAACAATGGATAAAGTGCTGAGTCTGGGGACAGGATAACTAAGTTCAAATCCATTCTCACACAGTTACTAGTTGGTGACCATCAGGTTCAGCTGAAAATGGTCATAATGGTTTTGAGATACATATTTCCCATGGTTGTTTTGAGTATAAAAATGAGAACATTTTGAAGCAGTTAACCCAGTGCCTCACACGTAGTGGGTACTTCATAAAAGCTTATGTCTTCCTTCCAAACCTTTGCCCATCCTCCCCATTCCCAAATCATGACTCTTTTCTCTTTCCTCAAAGCACTCTGTATTTATCCATATTTACTATGTCCCTCATTAAATAAGATTCATGAAGGCAAGAAATGTTTTGTTTTTCTCTTTGTTGTCACAGGATTTTGAACAGTGCCTTTATTCACAAAATAATTTTTGTTATTATTGAATTGAATTAAATGTGATCCATAAAGAAAACCATCTTATAAGTTCTGTCTAAACTTGGTATCCTGGTATCTTCCAAAATACTAATAAGAATCATTGGTCAGATATGTCTTACCAAAGTGAGCTAAAATCGATTGCTTGATTTATCAGTATTGATGTTGAATTTTGCATATATTAAAATGTATATAAAATTATTTTCATGTACATTATTTCATCTGACCCATTTTACAAATGAAAAAGTGAGCTTCAGGTAAGTGATGACTTGTAGAGCAAAAATAGCACAGTCTGCACTCTGTCATAATTTTTTAAATATCATTCAATCCAATTTTCCTTAGGAATCTTCTGAATTTTCCTAAAGAATATATAGCCAGTTCTATATATGCTTTTATTGGGTGGTGTTTTTTTTTTAAAGATCATTAAAGAATAGAAGAGATGACTTTGAATTCCAACTCATCTACTCATTCAATAAATAATCTTAAACATTTTACCTTTAAGGCCTTAACTTTCTCAGCCATAAAATTATGAGATTATTTCTAAAATTAGGGTAACTTCTATGATCATTCACTTGCAACTCTACAGTCTATGATGCTACAGTTCTTACAGACTAGAAATATTGAACATGACATTATGCTCTGAAATCTCCATAATTAGAATCCACCTCCTTAAGTCAAAAAATTTAAAACAAGACATTGTTTCCAGAAAGCCATTTTTAAAATAGATACTATAATGTTTTTTATTGTTTTGTTTTGTTATTTAGAAAACAACACAAAAAATCTGAGGGACTGCCAGGAATGAAAAGTTGGAGGTTATGACAGTGTTTCCCTGGATAGGAAGAATAGGCTACAGAAAATAGCCTGAGAGAAATTTTTGTATACTGTACTTATTTTAGTATGTGTTGCTCTGCCTCCATAGTGTCATCTTCCTGAAGACAAAGATAATCTCACTTTATATCTCTAGAATTTAACACAGTGCTTGGCACATAGCATGTGCTTAGTCCATGTTTATTACAGTGAGCTGACTTGGAAAAACTACCCATAATAGCACATTCATTGTAGCTTTTGTCTTTTGATGTTGTTTTTGTCTTCTATCATATAGCAGTCATAACCTCACAAGAGGGTAAAAAGAGGCAAAAGAGAAAAACAAGGAAAAATAAGAGATGAGCAGCAGTGAATAGGACAATGTCTAATGAAGTAAAGGAGACATCCAAGGATATAGTCAGGGAGGAGAATATATCATTAAAAAAAAAAGAATAAAAATTTATTCCCCAATCGATGGGCATCTTTTCATTTTTCAATTTTTTGCCACCATAAAAGAGCTTCTACACACATTTTTATATATGTGGATCCTTTTCCCTCTTTTATGATTTCTTTGGAATACAGACCCAATAGAAACACTGATGAATCTAAGGTATATACAATTTCATAGTCCTTTGAACACAATTTCAAATTGCTCTCCAGAAGGCTAAATCAGTTCACAATTCCACCAATAATGCATTGTGTTCCAGTTTTCTCACCTCCTCTCCAACATTATCTTTTACTGTTATCTTAGCCAATCTGAGAGATGTGAAGTGGTACCTCAGAGCTGTTTTAATTTGCAATTCTCTAATCAACAGTGTTTTAGAAGATTTTTTTTTTCATATGATCAAAGATGGCTTTTATTTCTTCATCTGAAAATTATCTGTTATTTCCTTTACCTTTGTCAATCAGGGATTGAATTATAGTGTTATAAATTTGATTTCTCTATATATTTTAGAAATTAGACCTTTATCAGAAACACACATTGTCAATAATTTTCCTAGTTTTCTGCTTCCCTTTTAATCTTTACTGTAACCAGATGTTCTGCCTGTGTCCCATAGTCTTCATCCCTTCATCCTTACTATTGCCAGCATTAAGCTAAAGGTCCATGAATAAACCTCCATCTGTATTTTAAAGCATGAAAATTAACATCTAAGATTCCAAGATTATAGATTTATGCCTGAAAGAGACATAGATTGATTACCTAGTATAACTGACATTTTATAGAGGAGAGCCCAAGATCCAGAAGGATTAAATCACTTGTCTAAAGTCACACAGGTAATGAGTGACAAAACTTGAATTCAAAACCTGAGTTCAAATAGTAAAATATTAAATCAGATATTTATGAGTTGTGTGACCCTGTGCATGTTACTCAACCTCTCTTTATCTTTATTTTCCCCATCTGTAAAATGGGGATAATTATAGCACTGAGTTCCCATGGATGGTCTAAGGATCAAATGAATATGATATTTTGAAATGATAAGCACATTGCCTAGCAAACAGGAGGTTCTAAGTAAATGTTAGTTACTATTATAGTTGTTGCTGTTATTGTGATGATGATGATGATGATGACAAAGATATATGTATTTTGTCATTATACTATAGTGAGTGGCACATAATGTGTGCTTAGGTGATAACTGAACTGAATTAAAGTTTGGCTGATGTTTATATATTATGTGGGTGTGGGTGTGTGTATATATATATATATATATATATATATACATATATATACACCCACATATACATATGCTTATGTATGTATAAACACAAATACATATAGAATATTTATATGTGTGTATATGTATATATACAGACAGACAGACGTATGTACATCTATGTCTTTTATATATATATATGTCCATCTCTGTGTGTATGTGTGTCTATTTGGAAACTCAGAATATCTGGCAAATTGAACCTGAGGTAGAAAATAGAGGCTGGAAGGATGGAGTTTGAAAAAGAGGGAGTAATATGAAAAGTCATTTAAAAGTGAGAGAATAAAATCTACCAAGGGTTCAATCACTCAGCAAGGAGCCAGAGAAAGACAGAAGCACTTGCATGCAAATGATAAGATCTCTCCAGAAGAACTTCAGCCCCTATCTCCAGGATCTGATATCATCTATTATTTAACAGTATTCATCTTTTGTTTTTTTCTGAAGACTAGGTTACTACCTAGTCCCAGTCAGATCTTTTAAATGGTATTCAAGAGAGTGGATATTAGAGAATTATTAGAGAATATTAACACATTGGTTACACTTTGTGTTAATATTCTCTAATAAAATTCAAATGAATTAAATTTAAAAATAGATGAAATATAAAAATGCTAGTAAGATTTCAATTTCTATTTTTTTCTGAGATCTCATAGCACTATATCATTGAATTTTGTCAGTGGAGAAATTTCTCTTTTGTGTATTAGCCCAGTTATTGGTATTTCAATTTCATTAGTTTTGGAGAACCATATTACTCTCTAGAGCAAGGGTCTCTTACCAAAATAATAATATTAAAGTTTGTTTGCCCTAAATCTTCAACACCCAATTAGTCCTCAAAAAAAAATTTTTATATATTTTTCAAGTTTTTTTAAGTTAATGTGTATCAGAATATATACATTAAATATAAAATGCACATTAAAGATAAAAATCTTTCTTATGTGATTTTTGTTTAACTTTGCAATCTTTGACATATAAAATTCTCTGGTACTTCCTTAGGGATAGGTAAAAATGAATGGGGCTGTTACTTTATACTACTGATTGAATTGGTATAGTAAAATATATAAATAGATAGTGTGATGGAAATTGAGAGTTAAACAGAATATTAATATACTGGTGATAGAGAAATAAACTCATCCATCTGTTCTGGAAACCATTTTTGATTATGCTACAAATTTTACTAAACTATTTGTATAAACTTTAGCTCATTGATTTTACTACTAAGACTGAGTATCCAAAGAGTTGAAATTTAAAATCCAATATATACCACAGTACTCATACTTTTTTGTTTGTCAGGGTGGGAAACAAAATAGCTGTCTATCAGTTGGAAATGATTGAACAGATTGTGATATATAGGTGTTATATCAAATTGCTGTGCTATTAAAATAGTGATTATGAAAAAATTACAGAGAAATGTGAAGTCTAAGTTGATGGAAAACAAAAAAGCAAAGCCAGGATTAAAATACACAAGTGGCTACAATAATGTAAATTAAGATAGCACCAAAATATAAAAGATTTCAAATCAAATGCAGTGAGTAAAATTGTTTGTGGAGTAATGATCTAGAAACATCTTTTCTCTCAGAAGAGAAATAGGAAACTATAGATATAAAAAGTCCTTGTCTGTCACTTGAAGTTGCTGTTATCATATGGGTTTACTTCTCTCAGGGTTTCTTAACTTTTTTGTACATAATGATCACTTTTCGTAGTCTGGTAAAGCCTATGGAGGCCTTCCTAGAATAATGTTTTTAAATTCATAAAATATGTAGGATGACAAAGGAAACCAATCATATTGAAATAGTTCACACAATATTTTTCCTCTACAAGGTTATGAGAGGTGGTGATTCATGGACCCTTAATTAAGAACCTTTCGTTTAACTAGTTGCTATGGTTGTCATTGCTATTATAAGACAGGGCAATATTAGGAAGTTATTAATGCATAAAATGAAATTCTATTAATAAAGTTTTTTAAATAAATGTGGGCAATTTCTTCTCTTAAAATGATTATATAGATTTTTTTAAAAAGAGAAATTTGAGTTTCAGTCAAATTTGTCTTGGCCTGTTTAAGTTCAATCAAAATTAAAAAGTTGAATTGAAAGCTTAGCATTGCCTGGATAACTGGGACTGACCATGTTCATTAAAAGAGAATGCAATATATTTTCATTTCAAATTTCTGGAGTTTATTATGTATATAGCAAAGTAAAATTTCTATGCTTCTCATTTCACTGTTTAAGAAGCATATATAGAAACAGTATTCCAACAAGTTTAGAAGTTTGACTTATTTGTTTTTTTTATTACATATAGACTATGTATTATAGCAGGAAGAAATAATAGTAGTATAATATAGAGAGAAAAGAGTTCTGGTAAATCTAATGACCTTGACTAGTATTTACTACCTCAATGAACCTGATGTTTTTAACTTTCTAGAACTCAGCTTCTTCATTTGTAAAATGAGGGGTTTGGACATTTGAGGTCCCTTCCAGGGGACCTCAAAATTTATGATTCCAATATACTACAAACCTTACTGTAATATGCACTTAAATATCATAAAATAATAATTTATTTATTTTGATAATATAAAATTCATGCCTTATGATAATACAATTCTGACAGGTGAGTGCATTGCTAGGCAGTAAAAAGCATCATAATGTCACTGGATTTGGAGTCAGGAAAGCCCAAATTCAAATCCTGCTTCAGATACATAATAGTTGTGTGTCTTTGAGTGAGACACATCCTCTCTATGCCTTAATTTTCCCATTCATCAGATGAGGGTTCAATGGCCTCAAATGTTCCTTACAATTTGAAATCTATACTTTTATGAGAATATGCATATATTAATCTTTATTTTTAATATACTTTATTCTCAATCCACCAAAGTATATAAGAGAATTGGAGATAGACACACACACACACACAGGCAGACAGACAGACAGACAGAGATTAGTAAGCAGCCAACAATATCAAAAAAAAGAATTTTTTTGAATACTTTAGTGTGAGTAATGCATTACTAGGTACTTTAAAGAATAATTGAAGCATATATATTAGAAATGTACTTGGTACTTTTTTTCATAATGGGGTGGCCTGTAATGCCCATTATATGAGGATAAAAGCACTTCTCCACATCAAGTGATAGTTCAAAGGAAGGGAAGCTGAGTTGTCCCCATGCACAAACCACACCCCCCAAATTCTAAGAATAAGAATGTGAGGTCTGCATTTTAACTACTTCTCCGTGACATGAAACAATATTTCTGCATCTCCTACTGAGGGAAAGTCAGGTAGTCTGAGCTACAAAGATTTCCTTTAGGTTTCCACCCTCCACTTGCCTCCTCCCATTTCCGTTCTCTCTCAAGAATAACATGTCACTGACTAGTCCCAGGTCAGCCTAATTTAAAAACTAAATTCATCTGAGTTCCTTCTACTATTCTACTAATATGAACTTCTATAGTTCGCTCCCCATTTCTCCCTCCCCCCCAAAAAACCCCAAAGCATGTATATTTCCCAGTAGATTTCTGAGCCTATTTCCAATTTCAAAAGCAGTAAGTTTGAATACAGTTTGCTCATTCCTGTAACTTCTGCAGCTGCCCCTGAACATTTGTATTGGTACCATTGAAAATAATCACATGGAAGAGCACATAGTATTTGAAGCAAATTTCTCACTCTCTGGATGAGTCCTTTATTCTCCTTCTACTTTTCAAGATTTGTTTGCTGTTATTAAAACATCAGTCAGACTATCTCACTGCAACCATGTTATCTGTAAGTGCACTGGGAAATTCTATTAAATTTATGTTTCAACTCCAACTAATATGAATAATAACAAGAGGTGGGGAAAGGAAGGAGAGAAGGGGAGAGAGAAAGGGAGAGGGAAGGAGAAAGAAAGGAAGGAAGGAAGGAAAGAAGGAAGGAAGGAAGGAAGGAAGGAAGGAAGGAAGGAAGGAAGGAAGGAAGGAAGGAAGGAAGGAAAGAAAGAAGGAAGGAAGGAAGGAAGAAAAGAGGGGGAGGGAGAAAGAGAAGGAAGGAGGAAGAAGGAAATGAAAAGAACAAATAAACACAAAATAAGTTCCATCAATTCTAGCAAATAAAGCATTATGTTATTTCAACTTGATTCATATTTACAAAACAGTTTGAAATACCTAAAAATGACATTGAATACAAAGTAATTGACCTGTGATAACCGGGCATGCTTGATATGATCAGTGTTTTCAAAGTTTTCTGCTTTTGCTTCATTTTTTATGCTAATTCTGTATTGCCTTAATGATGCCAACATTCTAGACATTATTGCATAATACTAATTTCCTCTCTTCTTTTATCCATCACATTCTGAATATTTTATTGTTGAGCATCTTTGTGTAGACTTGCTTAAACTGATGCAGACAGAAAAAAAACAGAATTGGGAAACAAATGCTCAAATGATTATAACATAAATGGAGATAACATTAAAATACAGCAGAATTCAGATCCAATATAAAGATTAAAATTGGTTCTATAAAACTGATGATGAAACAATTTCCCTGTTAGTAAAGAAGTGTTTAGGGTTACTGGTAAGTAATTCCATACTTTCAATTGAGATTCCTAAATCAGACAATTCTATTTGTTATTGTGGAAATTAGATATTATATGGGAGAATACTATAAAAAATGAAGAGCATGAAAGGAATTTTCTTTTGTTTCTATCTTAAAATCCTACTCATTTACTATTTCTTCAATATTCATCTCCTTAATATATACCTTCTACAACCCACAAAGATTTCTTTTTCTTCTGAATTCAGGATACTTATTGATTACAAAACCCATCTGACACAATTTTTCAGTGTGCTGTAGCATTTTATACTGTTTTATAATGCATATTTAATTTTTATATTCATACATCCAGCCATTCTGGAGAGCAATTTGGAACTATGCCCAAAAAGTTATCAAACTGTGCATACCCTTTGATCCAGCAGTGTCTCTACTGGGCTTATACCCCAAAGAGATACTAAAAAAGGGAAAGGGACCTGTATGTGCCAAAATGTTTGTGGCAGCCCTGTTTGTAGTGGCCAGAAGCTGGAAAATGAATGGATGCCCATCAATTGGAGAATGGTTGAGTAAATTGTGGTATATGAATGTTATGGAATATTATTGTTCTGTAAGAAATGACCAGCAGGACGAATACAGAGAGGATTGGAGAAACTTACATGAATTGATGCTGAGCGAAATGAGCAGAACCAGGAAATCATTATATACCTCAACAACGATACTGTATGAGGATGTATTCTGATGGAAGTGGATTTCTTCAACAAAGACAAGATCTAACTTAGTTTCAGTTGATCAAGGATGGACAGAAGCAGCTACACCTAAAGAAAGAACACTAGGAAATGAATGTAAACTGCTTACATTTTTGTTTTTCCTCCTGGGTTATTTATACCTTCTAAATCCAATTCTCCCTGAGCAACAAGAAAACTGTTCGGTTCTGCACACATATATTGTATCCAAGATCTACTGTAATCTATTTAACATGTATAGGACTGCTTGCCATCTTTGGGGAGAGGGTGGAGGGAGGGAGGGGAAAAATCGGAACAGAAGTGAGTGCAAGGGATAATGTTGTAAAAAATTACCCTGGCATAGGTTCTGTCAATAAAAAGTTATTTAATTTAAAAAATTTATATTCATGTCTTATTCTCCAAGTAAATCACAAACTCCCTGAAAAAAGGATAATATTTTGTATTTCTCAATATCTCCCCTAAAGTCTAATACCAAGCTCTATACATTATAAGTATCCAACAACAAATATTTAGAAAGGGGTAGATGGAAAATGAAGAAAAATTAGTAATATGCAATAATGGCTAGGAACCTTCATTTCACCAAAGCAATACAGAGTTAAAATCTATATAAAATAAAGTCAAAAAAACTCTGGAAGAACTAATTAGCTCAAGCATATTGGGTTATCACTGATCAATTATTTTCTAATTCAAACTCATTTTTAAGTATTTAAGACTCTATTATATAGATGAATCATGTTGAAAGAACATATCATATTACTATTGGTTTATGATGCCAAAGTGATATCTTTTTTAAAATTTATAAGAAATGGCCAAAAAATAAACTAAATTGATGCTTAAACTTAATCTCACCTTTAATTACTCACACACTCATATGACCATCACAATGTCAAAAATTCTGTGAAAATATTCATGTAGTCATAGCTGAAGAGGCAGATACAGATTATAAGAACCATATTAATCTAATTACTTAGGATATTTTCCCTGTGAAAAAGACTTCTTAATTCACTCCCAAAAACTTCCACTCCTTTTTAAATCCTAAACTAAATTAGTAACCAAAAAAGTTATTTGTCTATAATATTTATAATTAAGTCACCATTAGATGTTCATTCCCAAGGAGCTAATCCTATTCAAGAATGTTGATTAGAAGTTATTTAACCTTAATACACCCAAGAAATTACACACTCTACCCAACATCAGAAAATACTTGGATAAAATGTCAAACTCTCTATGGTTATCATAAAAGTGGCAAATTCTATTCCTACTTGAAATTATCGATCTTGGTTATTCTGAAGATACGACCCACAGTGGATTTCTATAATTGATCTTATTCAGCCCTCATGTACAGTTTTGTTCTAATCCTGGGGTACATTATGAACTCTCATATAAATACATATATATATATATATATATGTATATATATATATATATACACACTCATATATGTTGTATATATATGCACACTCATATATGTTGTATATATGCATATATATATACACATATGTTGTATATATGTGTGTATATATATATATATATATGTATATTAGGGGAGACAGAAAGATAGAGACAAGAGAGTCATGAGTCAAACATAAAATCTAGTCAAGCTATGCTTGTATGTTCAAGTTTTGTCATACCATCTCACATGAAGTTCTTCTATACACATGCACACATATACATATGTATAAATAAATATTGATAATTATTGCAAATGAATTCATCATTTTTGAAATAATATGCATTTTATTTAAGAATATTATCCTGAGAATGGGTCCATAGACATGACCAGACTGCTAGTAGTGTTCATGACACACACAAAATATTTTAATATTCTGGTTTTAATGCTTGTATACAAATATCCCTATTTTCTGTTCCCAGTGAGAACTGACAAATGTTCCCCAGATGCTTTTACATTTAAGACCTCCTAAAAGATAAATATGCATTCAAAATGGAGAACTCAAAACATGTATACCAATTCCTTCTCTGGATATTTTTCCTAACTTCCCATTTTGCTAAAGGCTAAAACCTATACTTTTGCCCTTTTACTTTGCAGTATGATTTAATATCCATTGTACTTACTATAAAAGGTTCCAAGTCCACATGACTTGTTCATCACTAATGGCTGAGTGGAGTGAAAGGAGGTATAATATTAGAGACTGACTTCTCCAGTTGCTATTCACTCCCGTCCTAAAACTATCAATTCCCCAATTTCCATTTTTGGTAAATTTTCTCTTCAACTTTTTCCATAGTGTTTTAGCTTTATGGTAAAACCAACCTAATATATATAACCAAGAGCTAGTTGGCTGAGAAATAGATATAACCTTAATTACATACATACATATGAGTATATATGTATTGCAATGTATATTTACAATTTTACAAACATAATTTTAATCATTAAGTTAATTTTTTTTAATTTTAGGACAACAAATTTAAAAATTAACTTAGTGATTAAGAGTTATGTTTTTAAAATTGCAAATATACATTGCACATACATGCAAGGATGATATTAGATTTCACATGGTAGGTGGCCATAAAGTTGTGTATTTTCAATTATCTCAGATTTGGTGATAGCTCCACCATATACAAATGCAAATATTAATTTCATCTCTTCAAAAAATATTTAGTACCCTTCACTGTAATGAGTAGATGCATAAGATACAAAATAAGTATAAAATGGTTCTTATCCTCTGATAGTTTATTCTCTTTCAAGGAAAATAAGGTAGACATACATGATAATTCATGATTATACCAAAAAAAAAAATAAAAAGGAATTATAAGGATAATAGATATTCTAACAGTTTTGGAAAGAATGGTCAATGTGAACTTTCATTTATAAGAGAATTTGAACCAGAACTGGTCCTTGAAATATATAATAGAACATGTAAATATACAGAGATAAAAACGAACATGGTACATTCAGAGAAGAGCAAGACAGGCCATTGGCTTGGCTAAAGCTCTGTTTGCATTGAGGAATAATATTGTTCTGCTTTACTGTTGTTATGTTAATTTTTCTGGGACTTTGTGTATCTGTCCGAATATGTATATGTGTACATATACGTATGTATATGTATATGTATATGTGTGTGTGTGTGTGTGTGTGTGTGTATTTTTGTGTGTGTGTATTTTATCTGGAGAACAGTAGAACCAGTAGAAGTAAGGAAAGGGAACTGTTTCTGGGTTAGAGAAGAGGATCAGTTTCGGACATAGTGAGTTTGAACAGTATGACATCTAGTAAAAAGAAATGTGTAGTAAGCAATTAAATTAAAAAGATTTTCTGATAAATTCTTGTGTTTTTTTTTAAGTTAATGTGAATATTTTGTGGGGATTAGGTTCATGTTTGTGGATATGTGCATATGATTTGAAGTGTGAGACATGCTTCCTCTGTGTCAGAAAAAAACTTTTATAATTCCTCCTAGTGAACTAAACAATTGATAGATTAAATTATTCTCTTTTAGAGAAAATCAGAATGTTATCCAGCATGTTGGCAAGGGGTAGTATCCTGGGTGAGAGTGGAAATTGCTGTTAATTGTTGTCAATTACCAGCCCCTGGAAAAGAGAGGTATTTATCCTCAAGCTGCTGCTGGGGTCATTGTTTCCTCTTTCTCCTTTCTTTTTTACCCTTAAATTCTTGATCTCTCTTATTATTATTACTAAGGTTCTTGTTTGGCCCTCAGGAATTAGTCAGGAATTACTTCTTGTGACATAAGCTGGATTGGTCCTTTAAGAGAAGAAGGAGCCAGACATGAGTTAGGTCAATCCAGCAATTCAGACTGAAGGGTTAAAATGAAATAAGGCATTCATGCTCATAAAATTCAACAAAACCAACTTTATTTAACAAAGGATTAAAAAGAATAGGCTTCAAAGATAAAAAGATACCATCAAAATAAAATATTACTCTTTTTCTCTCTCAAAATCACCACAAAAACCAATTATGTAGATCATGAAGGTATTCCCCAGAAGGCAATAGAAACTCAAGTGAAAATTATTACTCTTATTTTCATTTCTTTGTCTTTTGTTGGATTGACCTAACTCATGTCTGGCCTAGAGTAATTGGAAAATTTAAGAAGGGTAGGACTAAGGATCATTTTAAATGTTTAAAAAGTGGAACTGGATCCTTAGAAAAAGGGAAAATTTGAGACGAATCTTTAAGAAAGTTAAGGACAGCAGGAGAGAGGGAATTACAGGCCTGGGGAACAATATTTCAGAAAGAATTATTTTCTTTGAGAAAGAATCAAATGTATTTCTAATACAAGAATCAGGATGAAAATGAGGGAACCAATTGCAATAATTTGAGTATAAATAATGGTCTAGAAAGGAAGAGTAATACAAAGAGGACATTTTGAATAAAGAATCAGCATGACTAATGGATTATAGAGGATAAAATAAAGAAAGATTCCCAGATTTTGAGCACAATTATCTGGAGAACAGTAGAACCAGTAGAAGTAAGGAAAGGGAACTGTTTCTGGGTTAGAGAAGAGGATCAGTTTCGGACATAGTGAGTTTGAACAGTATGACATCTAGTAAAAAGAAATGTGTAGTAAGCAATTAAATTAAAAAGATTTTCTGATAAATTCTTGTGTTTTTTTTTAAGTTAATGTGAATATTTTGTGGGGATTAGGTTCATGTTTGTGGATATGTGCATATGATTTGAAGTGTGAGACATGCTTCCTCTGTGTCAGAAAAAAACTTTTATAATTCCTCCTAGTGAACTAAACAATTGATAGATTAAATTATTCTCTTTTAGAGAAAATCAGAATGTTAATATAGGACACTGCTTCCTGCAGTGAAAGTAAAAAAAGTAATGGAAGTTAGAGTGCCTCATAAAGTTAGGTGCCTCATAAAGAAGAGAGGGGGTTAATACAAAGAAAATAGATATTTAAAATGTTTTAAATCAACTGCGGCTCAGGACAAAATAAATCCTGAGTAATTGATATTGACACCAAGAAGGCCAAGTGATTGGATTTATAAAAGGCCACAGAAAAGTTTAGAAGTCAGACTCTGAGATGTGAAATATGTATTAGCTGAAGGTAAGATTAACAAGAGGAACAATCAAAACCCATTGACTTGTTGCTTTATTAAAGCTTTATTTGAAATTAGAAGCAAAAGATAAAATTTATTTAATTTCTATAGACCTAAAATCACTGATGTGATGTTTATTTAAAAAAAAGCAGTAAGGATATTTTTAGTAGTAGGATATTTATGGAGAGCATCATCACCTCTTTCTCTCATACACAAAAAATAATAGAAGTCACCTTAGAATTTCTGCCTGAATTAAATGGCAGCTTCAGAATGATGCCTATATAAATTCAGAGTTTTAATACTGGCAACTTTTTGGTAATATATTATTAACAAGAAAAAAGTTAGTTCTCTTTACCATTAAAATACTATATGATATTTGTCTACATGTTTGTTTGTTTTTTTACTTTCTCATCCTTCTCTCTTTTTTGGGTCTTTTCAAAGCCTCTATTAAAAATCCACTAAGGAGAGTTCTTTCTTTCCACAGTTTTCCTTTTATCTCAAAACACTGTCATGTACTTAACTCTTTTTGGGGGAACAAAACTTAATCAATCAATGGTTTTCAATAATAGCATTAACACTTCAGGAGTACAGTCAATTTATCCACATATTCTTAGAGGTATAAAATTTTCAGAATCTTCCATTAGAGAATCATAGAAGTTCAGGTCTTGAAAGAAACCATAGGAGACTTCCAGCAGCAGAGCCAAGATGATGGAGACAATACACATTTCTCTCTAACCTCTAAAACCCTCAGATTAATTACAAAATAGTCTCTGAATTAGCTCTGGACCAGCAGAACCCACAAATATTGGGAGTGCAACAAATTATCAGCAGAAGATAATTTTGAAGATTGTCATAAAAAAGTCTGTTTGAATGGAAATGGGAGGGAGGCAGACTAACACAAACAGCTGACCACAAACGCCAGTGCAGATAGCAAAGGGTCCTGGGATAATGAAGACTCCACATTGCAGAGAATCTACAGGGAGTAATCTACAGGAATCTACAGCAATGTTGGCCACTCTGCCCTGGTTGCAAGCTGAATCAGCAGAAAAGTTATAAAACATCCAACACAAACACAAAAGATCAATAATGAATCCCAAAACTCCAGAATCTTAGGGGACCTGGTCATGCCCACCCAATACTAGGAGTGAATCAGCATTGACCCAGCACAGCTATGGTTGCTTGGAAAACCTCTCCTGCCCTATAGATAGACCTTAACTTTAAAAAAAATGAGTAAAAAAGTAAAGAGGACTCTGATGATAGCTTTTTATGGTGAAACCCATTCAAACCCTGAGGAGACTAAGGGCAGATTGTCTCCAGATGAAGTCCCAAAAGGTGATACAACCTGGTCCTCATAATACAAGGCTCTCCTAGAAGAAATTAAAAAGGATCTTAAAAGAGAGCTAGAAGAAAAATGGGGAAAGGAAATGAAAAATTTGCAAGAGTGTTTGGAAAAGGCAACACAGAAACTATCTGAAGAAAATTCACTACAAAATAGACTTAGTGAAATGGAAAAATCATATAACTCATTAAAAGATAGATTTGATAAAAATGGAAAAAAGAAGCAACCCACAGAAAAAAGAATTTGTGAGACAGAAAAAGAAAATAACTCCTTAAAAAACAGCATCTGTGAAATGGAAAAAATTCCATAGAAGAAAACAATTCATTTAAAAATACAATTGGACAAATACAAAAATAAGTTTAGAAAAGTAAATGAAGAAAATTATTCACTAAAATTCAGAATTGAAAATAAGAAATGAATGACTCAATGAGAAAACAAGAATCAGTCAAGCAAAACTAAAAAGATGAAAAAAAATATAAAAAATGTATACATAATTCGGAAAACAACCAACCTGGAAAATAGATCTAGGAGAGACAATCTAAGGATTATTGAACTCCCTGAAATGCATGATGAAAAAAATAGCCTAAAAACTGTCTTTCAGGAAATCATCAAAGAGAACTGCCCAGATATCATAAAACAGAAGGAGAATAACTATTGAAAGAATTCACCAAATGCCTCCTGAAAGAGACCCCAAAATTAAAGCCCCAGGGAATATTGTGACTAAGTTTGAGAACTATCAGATCAAGAAAAAAATTACAAGCAGCCAGAAAGAAAGAATTCAAATACCAAGGAGCAACAATAAGGCTTACTCAAGACCTAGCAGCTTCCACTTTAAAGATCAAAGGTCCTGGAATCTAATATTCCGAAAGGCTAAATGGTGTGAACTCTCCCACAAAATGTAAACAGATAGCAGACTGGATTAAAAACCAAAATTCTACAATATGTTGTTTACAAGAAACACATTTAAAGCAGAGAGATACATATAGAGTAAAGGTAAAAGGCTGGAACAGAATTTATTATGCTTCAGGTGAAGTAAAAAGGCAAAAAAAAAAGAGGCAAGAGAGATTCATCCTATCTTCTACCTTGGTGCTGGCTGGAGTCGGAAGGACAAACCTTTGGATTTGGAGACATTCGGGCGGAGCTCTTAGAACCAAGCAGAGAGACAGGCCTCTGAGCTAACCGGGCTATATTGGAGAAAACAATAAAAGATTTGAACTTTTATCAGCTGGCTATGTTTTGGAAAAAGAACACAACAAAAATCTTACATAAATATTAGCAAAGAGATTACAGATAATCATCCCCAGGATAATAAAACATGACCAAGTAGGATTTATACCAGGAATGCAGGACTGGTTCAATATTAAGAAAACTAATAGCATAATTGACTATATCAATAATCAAATTAACAAAAACCATATGATTATCTTAATAGATGCCAAAAAAAGTATTTGATAAAAATCCAACACTCATTCCTATTGAAAAACTAGATAAGAATAAATCAATTTTTTCTTAAAATAGTCAGAGGTATCAATTTAAAACCATCAGCAAGCATCATATGTGATAGGGATAAACTAGAACCATTCCCAATAATATCAGGGGTGAAACAAAGTTGCCGACTATCACCATTGCTATTCAATATTGTATTAGAAATGATAGCCTTAGCAATAAGAGAAGAAAAAAAAAGTAAAAGAATTAGAGCACATAATGAGGAAATCAAATTATCACTCTTTGCAGATGATGTGATGGACAACCCCAGAGATTCTACTAGAAAACTACTAGAAATAATCCACAAGTTTAGCAAGGTTGTAGGATACAAAATAAATCCACATAATTCATCAGTATTCTTATACAACACTAACAAAATCCAATAGCAAGAGATACAAAGAAAAATTCCATTTAAAATAACTGTTGATAATATAAAATATTTGGTAATTTATCTGCCAAGGGAAAGTCAGCAACTATATAAGCGAAGCTACAAAACACTTTCCACACAAGTCTGTTCTAAGCAATTAGGAAAATATCAATTACTCATGTATAGGTCAAGTGAATATAATAAAGATGACAATACTCTCTAAACTAATCTATTTATTTAGTGCTATGCCAACAAAACTCCAAAGAAACTATTTTAGTGACCTAGAAAAAAATAACAACAAAATTCATCTGGATGAACAAAAGGTCAAGAATTTCAAAGGAATTAATGAAGAGAAAACAAACTGAAGGTGACCTAGCTGTACCAGATCTAAAACTACATTATAAAGCAGAGGTCATCAAAACTATTTGCCACTGGCTAAGCTGATCAGTGGAATAGGTTAGATTCACAGAATAGAATAGCCAATGACTATAACAATCTAGTATTCGACAAACCCAAAGGCCCTACTTTTGGGAATAAGAATTCAGTATTTGGCAAAAACTTCTGGGAAAACTGGAAACTAGTATGACAGAATGTAGGCATAGACCCACACCTAACACTGGATACCAAGATAAGGTTTGAAACGGGTTCATGATCTAGACATAAAGAATGATACTGTAAACAAATTAGAAGAATGTAAGAGGATAGTTTACCTCTCCGATTTGTGAGGAAGAAGGAATCTATGAACAAAAAAGAACTAGAGATTGTTATTTTTCATAAAATATATAATTTTCATTATGTTAACTTAAAAGTCTTTGTGCAAACAAAACTAATTGCAGACATTAGAAGGGAAGAAATAAATTGTGAAAACATTTTTACAGTCAAAGGTTCTGATAAAGGCCTCATTTCCAAAATATATAGAGAATTGATTCAAATTTTTAAGAAATCAAGCCATTCTCCACTTAATAAATGGTCAAAGGGTACGAACAGACAATTTTCAGATGAAGAAATTGAAACTATTTCTAATCATATAAAAAGGTGCTCTAAATCATTACAGAGAAATGCAAATTAAGACAACTCTGAGATACTACTACACACCTGTCAGATTGGCTAAGATGACAGGAAAAGATAATGATGAATGTTGGAGGGGATGTGGGAAAACTGGATCACTGATACATTGGAACTGGAAATGGATCCAACCATTCTGGAGAACAATTTGTAACTATGCTCAAAAAGTTATCAAAACGTGCATACCCTTTGATCCAACAGTGTTAGTACTGGGCTTATATCCCAAAGTGATATTAAAGAAGGGAAAGGGATCTGTATGTGCAGAAATGTTTATGGTAGCCCTCTTTGTAGTGGCAAGAAATCGTAAACTGAATGGATGCCCATCATTTAGAGAATGACTGAATAAATTATGGTACATGAATGTTGTGGAATACTATTTTTCTTTAAGAAAAAGCAGCATGGTGATTTCAGAGAGGCTTGAGAGACCTACATGAAATGATGCTAAGTGAAATGAGCAGAACCAGGAGATCATTATACAAGCCACAACAAGATTATATGAGGATCAAATCTGAGGGAAGTGGCTCTCTTCAACATTGAGATAATTCAAACCAGTTCCACCCGTGCAATGATGAAGAGAGCCATCTACACTCAGAGAAAGAACCATGGGAACAGAGTGTGAAACCCAACATAGCATTCTCATTCTCTCTGTTGTTACTTGCTTGCATTTTGTTTTTTTCTCAGTTTTTCTTTTTCTTCCTTCTTGATCTGATTTTTCTTGGGCAACAAGATAACTGTATAAATATATATACACATATTGGATCTAACATGTATTTCAATATATTTAACTTGTATTGAACTACCTGCCAGCTAGGGGAGAGGGTGGGGGAAAGGAGGGGACAATTTGCAAAAAAAGATTATGCAAGGGTCAATGTTGGAAAATATTACCAATACATATGCTTTGTAAATAAAAATATTTAATAAAAAATGAAAGAAACCACAGTAAGCATGTAAATTATCAGATTCCTAAAAATGAAATTTCAGTAGAAAAAAATTTAAAATTACTGGCTCTCCAATTATGCTACTTATTATGTGAATTTAGGCATAAGCTTAGGCCTTAGCTTCCTCATTCATAAAAGAGGAATATGGATTACTAGATAACCCTTATCAACTCATACCATATAGTCATAGTTCCTTATGCAATAAGTAATAAAGGCTGGATAGGGCTTGTTTGAATATCTCCAATAGATGCAAAGAACTTGATGGTATAGATATACTTGTTTCATTTCATAAATGAAAAATCGAATAATTTTAAAGATGAATCAAATTTAAATAACATCAGGGAAAACCTTCCTAATACTTAAAGCTGCTGAAACATGTAAAAGGATACTCTAAAAAGTGAAATATTCTCTTTGCATTGAGGGGAAGCATCTGTTAGGAGTCAAAAATTCATGAGTTCAAATCCAGTCTTAGATTCTCCCTAGATGTGTGATCCTGGTCAAGTCATCTATAAAATAGGTATAAAAATACCTCCCAGTATAATTGTGAGGATCAAATGAGATAATAATTGTAAAACTTTTAGTAGAATACCTGGTATATAGAAAATATTATATAATTGTTAGCTATTATTTACAGCAACTGGGTGGTATAGTGTGCTAGGCCTAGAATCAGAAAGATCTGAGTTCAAGTTTGACCCAGACATTTACTAGCTGTGCAACCCTGGACAAGTTACTTAACAATGTTTGCCTTGCTTTCTTCATTTGTATGAGCTAGAAAAGAAAATGGCAAAGCACTCCAGTATCTTTGCTAAGAAAACTTCAAATGGGAATTTTCATGAAGAGTAAGATATGGCAGGATAAATAATATTATTCATAGATTATAACTATTTCATGAAAAGTCTGATTATTTTATTTGTTGAGAATCTAGATCACTAAATCCCAATTCACAATTCTTTAAATTTTAGTCTTGTATTTTTCAAGATCAAAGGGCTAAAACTTGAATAACATGTCCTGGAGCAACACTGATATCATAGACAACTTTCATCATAAGAAAATAATTTTTTTTTAACTTTGGTACATCAGTACATACCAATTAACTCCTCTCGATGCTTGTAAGTTGTTTGAAAATCACTTCTTTAGTCTCTCAAATTAAAGATTAAATATTTTTAAGTTTTTAAAAATGTCACAATTCTATGAACTGAAGGATTTTTATCTTTGGCACTAACAAATTATAAGAACAGAAGCTTAAATGAACAAATAAAAAGACATATATGAAAATGGTAAAGTATCTATCAAGTAAATCTTCAAATTTAAATGATAGCCCAAGACACAGTAGATGAAGAAGAGGATGGAGAATGGAGATTGGAGATGGGAAAGGAGAGAAAGCACCCAACAAATGTGATCCTTGAGTTTTAAAATAACTGAATTCTAAATTTATTTGAAAACAGGCGTAGAGACAACAAAACAGAAATTTGAGATCAATATAAGGAATGTCGGCACTGAGTTAAGTTAATAAGTTTAGCTAGAAAATATTGCTTGGGAGTTTAACTTAGTACAAATTAAAGAAATGCCAAGGAATGAGAATACAAAGCAAAATATTTTCTATTTAGGTCATGGGGTTAACAGGTTGGTATCCAACATCTGGAGATAATTAAGTATATTTTAGGTGGCAGGTGGCTTTAAGAAAAGAACCCTTGTAGAAAGTTTAAAATATTTCCCTCAGTAAAGTATATGTATTTGATTCTTTGTTGATTGTCCTTTTGTGGGCTGTTTAAAATGTGTAACTTATCTTCAGATGCATCAAAGTTATTTCATATGTAGCAATAGCAAAAATTCTCCACTCAGATAGTCAACTCTTTTTTGTTCACAAAAGTTTCCTTTCCAGCACTTTATAAGCTGAATGTGAACAACTGTAAAAATATGTTACTCAATTTTATTGTCATTTTTATTAAAAAAAGCTATTATGTATTGGTATTCTTTCTAAAGTTTAATTTGATAGATGTCAATACTTTTACAACCCAATTAGCTTCTTAGAAATGCCACAGATGTTAAGCCAAAGAAAATGACCTCAGTTTTGACAGTAAAAATAGCATATTGAAAACTAAGAACTTTACTTTTTTATATTTTTATTTTATTTGTTTAAATAATAGCTTTTATTTTCAAAATACATGCAAATTTTTCAGCATTCACTCTTGCAAAACCTTGTGCTCCAAATTTTTTTCTCCCTCCCTTCTCCCCATCCCCTCCCTTAGACAGCAAGTAATCCAATATATGTTAAACATGCATTCTTCTAAACATATTTTCATCATTATCACGCTGCACAAGAAAAATCAGAATAAACAGTGGGAAAAATGAGAAAAAAAAGCAACAACATGAAAAGGTGAAAATACAATGTTGTGATCCATATTCAGCACCCAAAGTCCTCTCTGGATGCAGATGGCTCTCTCCATCACAAGTCTATTGGAAAAAAAGCTATGTCCATCAGAATTGATCATCCCATGATCTTATTGTTGCCATGTACAATGTTCTCTTGGTTCTACTTACTTCATTCAAGAATCTCCAGGCCTTTCAGAAATAATCCTTCTGATCGTTTCTTATAGAACAATAATATTCCATAACATTCATACACCATAATTTTTTAATCATTCTCCAAATGATGGGCATCCACTCAGTTTCCATTTCCTTGCCATTACAAAAAGGGCTGCCACAAATATTTTGCACATGTGGAACCTTTTCCCTTTTTAATGGTCCCTTTGGGATATAGGCCCAGTAGAGACACTGCTGAATTAAAGGGTATGTACAGTTTGATAGCCCTTTGGGTATAGTTCCAAGTTGCTCTCCAGAATGGTGGGATCACTTCACAACTCCATCAATAAGGTATTAGTGTCCCAGTTTTCCCACATCCCCTCCAATATTTATCATTATCTTTTCCTGTCATTTTAGCTAATCTGAGAGATGGATAATGACACCTCAGAGTTGTCTTTATTTGCATTTCTCTAATCAATAGTGATTTAGTTTTCATATGATTATAAATGGTTTTAATTTCTTCATCAAAAATTGTCTATTAATATCCTTTGATTTATCATTTGAAGAATGGTTTGTATTCTTATTCATTTGAGTTGATTCTTTATATATTTTAGAAATGAGACCTTTATCCAAACCCGTGGATATAAAATTTTTCCCAGTTTTCTGCTTCCCTTCTAAACTTGTCTGCATTCTTTTGGTTTGGATAAAAACCAAAATTAACCATTTTGCATTTCATATTGTGCTCTAGTTCTTCTTTGGCCATAAATTCCTTCCAAAACTAAGAATTTAAAAAAAGTGCAATTTTAAAAAATAAAAAAAGATGTTGCCATGACATTTTTCTCTGGAAACTAGCTACCTAATTCTTCTTGCCAAAATGTCTTGATGTTTTTTAATGCTGTATTCAGGCTTTCTTTAGTCTAGTTTTATGTATTTCAAAATACAACTATAATTTCAAACAATGCTAAATTCATTGGATATTTATGGTCTGAACTGATGAAAATAAGTAAATTTTCATTCTTTTTCACCCCTCTCTTAAAAAACAATCAGTTTACTAAATTCCTTTTAAAACTGGTTGTCTCCTAAGTATTATACACTATACTGTCAGAACAATACATACTGATAAAATCAAGGATACTTGAAGTATGAACAGTTATTCCTACTCAAAAAGGACTGTGCAAAGAAACAGTTTTGGACATCCAGTTGGAATTTTTAATCAATTGTTCATTTAATTTGAAATGGATAGTTAACAGTCTTCAAAATTATCTGAGATCAGTTTCCTAGTGCCTAACTCATATATCTTTTTTTCTGCAGAAAATGCTTCTAGGAAATCTAGTCTTAAAAATCCTAAAAATTACTACAATTAAAAGAATCCTATGTTACATCAACTTTATATCCATCTTTCTTCTAACTAGTTTCTTTCCACTTTCTGCTTTTTCACAATAAATTAACCTTTTATTGGAACTTTGTGAACATCAAATAAAAAATCAAATTTAAAATGATTAAAAGAAATTTAAATTAGACTAAATAACACAGTAAAAAAATTCTAAATGATTAAATATATATCTATATAAGTTCTAGTATTTTTCTTCACATTTTTCCCAGCAATGGAAAGTCTCTTTTCAAGTAAAAAGATGACTCAAATCAATGGTATTTTTTTTTCAGAAAATGGGGGATTTCAGAGAATTTCAAAGCTATCAGAAAGACCTTGAAATGAGGTTTGTACCTTAAAATCAAAAATTTAAAACTGCTGTTTGGTTTAATATTTGTTTCTCTCTTTTCCAATTTTTTTTCTTTATCTTTTCACTTTATTTCACTTTATTCACAAAGCAGTACACATTTCCACTGAGGTTTTTTTGAGTCTTGTTATTCTTCCTAAAATAAATTACATTTCTTCTCATAGTAATGCAGGAAAGAAAGATCTATTGTAGTTACAAGATTTTTAGAGGTAAAAGAAAGATCATAACTTGAACTATTCAGCTTTCTTTGTCTTTTCTACCCAGTCAAGAACAATATAGACCTACAGAATCAGTGTTTCATGAGCTATAAACACTTACCCAAGGTGAATATTTTCCACCAGTAAACACCAGTATTTTTTAGTGGATACTCTATGTCTTTAAATAATGGAACCCAAAAATCTCTGAAGATTGAAAGTTTCAATTGACTCAAAAGTCAATAAGATAAGATGGGAATAAGTAGATTGCAATTAAAAAACTAGGATAAAAACATTATCCATGGTAGAACAAAGAGATGAGATGTTAGCACTGCAAGAGTAAAAAATAATGGATGGTCAGTACAGGTTCTATGCTGATACCCAGGAGAATGTCCAAAGATAGAGAATGCTTTCAGTAAGTTTAATTAGATCATCTATTGAGGGTTCATAGACAGAGTTACACAGGATCAGAATGTGTGGATGGATCTATTATCTATACCTCTTAAGAGAACAGACATATTGATAATAGATTTTGGTATTATATTTGTGTCAAAGGATTTTTCTGTATCTACTGATATGACTTATACTGTTCTGTTATTAATGTGATCAATTATACTGATAGTTTCCCTAATATTGAATTCATCTTGAATTTCTGATATAAATCCATTTATTCAGAATATATTATCTTCTTGATATATTCCTGTTATTTCCTTGTCGGTATTTTGTTTAGAATTTTTCCATCAATAATTCATTAAGGAAATTGTCCTATAAGTTTATTTTGATTTTTTGCCTTTCCTGGTTTAGATTTCAAAATAATATTTGTGTGATAAAAGAAGTTTAGTGGGGCTCCTTTTTTAGCTATATTTTTTTAATTCTCTATTACTATTGGAATTAATTATTACTTAATTCCAATAGTAGAAGAGCATTTGAAAATTTGATATATTGAAAATTTGAAGATTTGATATAATTCATTTGTAAATCCATCTGTTCTTAGGGATTTTTTCCCCTTAAAGACATATTCAATTTATTTTTCTAAGATAGGATTATGTAAGTACTGCATTTTCTCCTCTGTTTATCTGGGCAATTTATATTTATCTAAATATCTATCTATTTCACTTAGTTTTACTGACATATAACTGAGCAAAATAATTCCTAATAATTTTTTATTTTCATCTTCATTAGTAATGCATTTGTCCTTTTCATTTTTGATATTGGTAGTTTCTTTTTAATAATCAAATTAACCAATGGTTTGTCTACTGTAAAACTAGCTCCTAGTTTTATTTTTTTAGTTCAATGATCTTTTTCCTCTCCTTTGATGTTAAGGAATTCCATTTTTGTATTTAATTGGAAAAGGGAGTTAATATGTTCTTTTTTATATTTTTAAGTTTAATAACCAAATCATTGATTCTCCTGTTTTTTCTCCTATAGTAAGATATGCATTTTGTCATTCTTTATTTTATTGTTTCTATGATTTGTTCTTTGACCTCCTAATTATTTAAGATTATATTATTTAGACGAATGTTGGAGGGGATGTGGGGAAACTGGGACACAGATGCATTGTTGGTGGAGTTGTGAACAGATCAAACAATTCTGACTCTGGAAGTATGCCCAAAAAGTTATGTGCATACCCTTTAGTCCAGCAGTGTTACTACTGGGCTTATGTCCCAAAGAGATATTAAAGAAGGGAAAGGTACTTGTATGTGCCAAAATGTTTGTGGCAGCTTGTGATGACTGCGTATTTTAAAATCAGCCCGAGTCAGGAATTCAGGTTAAGGGAAAATCTTCAATCTTTATTCTCAGTAGAGGTGAAGAAGGATAGGAGGTTAAGGGGGATCAGAGGTGAAGGGGGATTAGCAATGTCAGCAGCTGCGTCAAGAAGCCAGTCAGACCAGAAGCCAGCCAGACCAGAAGCCAGCCAGCAGTCTCTCTGCCCCTCTGCCTCCACCCACCAAAGTCATTATTTCCTATTCAACACATCAGGACTTGCACAAAGAGTGGGCGGGGGCCATTCTTTCTCCAAGCATAGAGTATGGTCCAATTACTATTTAGCCTCACGTGCTTGGGACCTCAGTGCATCAACTCAAGCTTCAGCCCATTACAGCAACCCATTTTGTAGTGACTAGAAACTGGAAAATGAATGGATGCCCATCAAGCGGAGAATGGCTGAGTAAATTGTGGTATATGAATGTTGTGGAATATTACTGTTCTATAAGAAATGATGAGCAGAATGAATAAATACAGAGAGGCTTAGAGAAACTTACATGAACTGATGCTAAGTGAAATGTGCAGAACCAGGAGATCATTATACACTTCAACAACAATACTATATGAGGATCAATTCTGATGGACATAGCTCTCTTCAACAATGAGAGGATCCAAATCAGTTCCAGTTGATCATTAATGAACAGAACCAGCTACACACAGCAAAAGAACACTGAGAAACGACTGTGGACAAACAACATAGCATTTACACTCTGTTATTGCTTATTTGCATTTTTGTTTTTCTTCCCAGGTTATTTTTACCTTCTTTCTAAATGCTATTTTTCTTGTGTAGCAAGATAACTGTATAAATATGTATACATATATTGTATTTAACATATACTTTAACATATTTAACATGTATGGGATTACCTGTCATCTAGGGGAGAGGGTGGAGGAAAGGAGAGGAAAATTTGGAACAGAAGTTTTTACAAGGGTCAGTGTTGAAAAATTATCCATGCATATGGTTTTTTTTAATAAAAAGCTATAATTTTAAAAAAGATTATATTATTTAGTTTTCAATTACTTTTTAACCTACGTTTTATGGCCCTTTTTGACTATAATATAGTTGCATTATAGTTTTTAAAGGATGCATTTAATATTTCTGCTTTTTTGTATTTAATTGTGAGGTTTTTATGTCCTAATAATACATGGTCAGTTTTTGTAAAGTTGCCATATATGTACATTTGTAAAAACTTATATTCTTTTCTATTGCCTTTCAACTTTCTCCAGAAGGCTTTAATTACTATTTTTTCTAAGATTATATTCATCACCTTAACTTCTTTCTTTTATGTTTTATGAATATATGTATACTTAAGTCTGTGAGGGTAAAGTACAGGTCTCCTACCAGTATAATTTAATTATTTCCTTCTGTAATGCATTTAAATTTTCCTTTTAAAATGTAGATGCTATGCAATTTGGTGCATGTGCATTTAGCTCATATATTACTTCAATGTCTACAGTACCTTTTAATAAAATCATATATTACTTCATTGTCTTAAGTATCTTTTAACAAATCATACTTACCGTGCTTATTTCTTTTAACCTATTTTTACTTTTGCTTTTTCTGAGATCATGATTATCACTACTGTCTTTTTTACTTCAGCTGAATCATAGATTCTACTCCAGCCCCTTATTTTAACTCTATTTGTTTCTTTGTCTCATGTACATGTCTTATAATCCACATACTATTGAACTTTTATTTCTAATCCATTCTTCAATTTGTTTTTTTATGAATGAATTCATCCCATTCTCATTAGTCATGATCATTAACTATGCATTTCCCTGAATCTTATTTTTTCTGTCTATTCTTCTTTATCTTTTTATCATTTTTCCCTCTAAAGTATGTTTTGCTTTTCATTACTGCTTTCTTTTATCTGCACTCCCTTTTATCATCCCCTTTTATGTTAATCCATCCTCTTCCTACTTCATTGTTAGTTAAGAAATATTTCTATTACCATTTGAGTATGTAGATATATAATTTTTCCTTTTTGAACCTATTTAGGTATATGTGAGTTTCAAGCACTTTGTACTACCACCACCATTCCTCCCCTTTAGTATAAAAGTTCTTCCCTGCATCCCCTTTCTAAGTGAGATAATTTTCCCCATTCCTCTTTTCTCTCTTCTCAGAGGGCATTCTTATTTCTTGGTTATCCATTTTATTTACATCATCTCAACATCATCAAAGTTACATGTATCATCTTCTCATGTTGAAATGAAATGTAATTTTCAGGATTACACAGCATTTATTTGTTTATTTTAATAGCTTTTCACTTTTTCAAATACATGCAAAAATAGTTTTCAACATTCTCCTTTACAAAATCTTGTGTCCAAAAATTTTATTCTTCCCTTCCCTCCTCTCCCCTCCTTTAGATAGGAAATAATCTAATATTGGTTAAACATGAGTTAAACAACATTTAACCTTATTGAGTCCCTAATGATTTCTCAAAGTTTACCTTCTAATCCTTGTCTTGACATTTTTATTTGAAAGTCAGTTTTTTTTATTCAGCTTTTGTCTTTTCATCAAGGATGCTTGACTATTTCACTAAATATCCATATTTTCATTGGAAAAATTATACTCAGTTTTCATGGGTAGATTATTTTTGGTTGAAATCATAATTTTTGTTTTCTGAAGTATTATATTCTAAACGCTTCACTCCTTTAACATGGTAGCTGTTAAGTATTGTATAATCCATGTTTAACATATATCAGATTGCTTCCAATCTAGGGAAGGGGGTAGAGAGACAGGAGGGACATAAATTTGAAACACAAGCTTCTGCAAAGGTGGATATTGAAAATTTATCTTTGCCCGTATTTGGCAAAATAAAAGTCTATTTAAAAATAAATAAATACCTGTTGTGTTATCCTGATTGGGGCTTCCTTTCTTTCTGACTGCTTGAAGTATTTTATCTGATATAGAAGATCTGAAATTTGTTTGTATTATTCCTACAAGTTTTCATTTTGAGATCTTTCTGGGTGGAGGTCAGTGGATTCTTTCAATTTGCATTTACCCTCTTATTATAGTATAGTAGAGCAGTTTTTCTTTTCTTCTTTTTAAGTACACATTTCTTTATAAATCATATGGGGAGAGAAAAATCAAAACAAAAGAAAAAAAACCACGCAAGGAAAAAAACAGGAAAAAGAAGAAAAGATTACATAACTTAACAAGTATTGATTTATATTCAGTCTCCATAGTTCTCTCTGGATGCAGATTGCATTTTTTATCCAAAGTTTATTGGGATTGTGTTGGATCACTGAACCACTGAGAAAAACCAAACTTTCATAGCTGATCATTGCACAATCTTGTTATTACTGTATACAATGTATTCCTGGTTCTGCTTGTTTTTCTCAGCATCAGTTCATGTAACTCCTTTAGTCCTTTTTAAAATCAACTTATTCATTATTTTAATAGAAAAATAAAATTTGATTACTTTCATATTATATAACTTATCCAGAAATTCTCCAATTGAATGTCATCTACTCATTTTCCAATTCTTTGATCCCACAAAAAGAGCTGCTACAAACATGTTTGCACATGTGGAACTTTCCCCTCCTTTTTTTATCCTTGGGATACAGACCAATAGTGGCACTGCTGGATCAATGGTATACACAGTTTTATAGTCCCTTGAGCATAGTTTCTACAGAATGGTTAGATTATTCTACAACTCCAGCAACAATGCATAAGTGTCCCAGGATTTCTCTATCCCTCCAACATTTATCATTATCTTTTGCTGTCATCTTAGCCAATCAGAGAAATATGAGGTGGAATCTCGGAATTGTTTTAATTTGCATTTCTGAAATTGATAGTGATTTAGAGCATTTTTCATATGATGGCTTTTTCATAAAGATGGCTTTTATTTTATCATTTGAAAATTGTCTGTTCATATCTTTTGACCATTTCTCATTTGGGAATGATTTGTATTCTTATAAATTTGACACAATTCTTTATATAATTTATAAATGAGGCCTTTATCAGAAACACTGCCTCTAAAATTTTTTTCCAAGCTTTGTATTTTCCTTTTAACCTTGTTTGTGCAAAAAAAACCTTTTTTAAGTTAATATAATTAAAGTTCTCCATTTTGCATTTCATAATGTTCTCTGTTTCTTTTTAGGTCATAAATTCTTCCCTTCTCCAAAGATTGACAGATAAACTATCCCTTTTGAGCAGTTGGGCTTAATAAATTCTTAAAATAAGATGTCTAAGGGTGGAGCTAAGAGAGTGAAATAAAGCTGCTCAAGCTCTCCCAGTTTCCCTAAAAATAAATCACTTGAAATAAAACCTCTGAACAGAATCTGATGGAATGAAACGACTCTACAACTCAGGATATGTTGGAAAAACTTTAAGAAAGGTCAGTCTCACTAAGGTGAAAGGGGTGTTCAGCTCAGCTCAGATAGACTCTGGAAAAGTCAGTGAGAGGGTCTTAATCAAAGCAGATCAGCAACTGAGACCCTCAGTCCCAGCTCAATAGTGGAGCAAGCAAGTAGCATAGTCTCCAGTCCCAGCTCAGAAGGTAAATTCTGGGAAACCTAGGATGTTTCCTGCAAAGAGCAGATAAAGTTACCCCTGCAAACATAAGGATCCCATGTGCTCAAAGCCAAGACTCAGAACTGCCAAGGAAATTTGGAATAGTGCCCTTTTCACCCTAGAAGCAGATCTTGACAAGAAAGGTTAAAAAGAGGAAATACCAAAAGGGAAAGAAAGAAGATGAGCAAGAAACAGAAAAGAACCTTAACCACAGAATGTTATTACCATGACAGGGAAGACCAAAACACAAACTCAGACAAGGGCAGAATATTCATGAAAGAAATCTCAAAGAGTGAGAAAAATTGTTCTCAAACCCAAAGAGGCTTCTTGGAAATGCTCATAAAATACTTTTAAAAAGTAACAAGAGAGATAGAAGAAAAAGTGATAAAAGAAATGAGAGATATGCAAGAAATAGTCAACAGCTTGGAAAAGGAAAGCAATTTATTAAAAAGATACAATTGACCAAAAGCACAAAAAAATCCACTGAAGAAAACAACACATTCAAAAGTAGAATTAACCAAATAGAAAAAAAAAGATGCAAAAACTAATTGAAGGAAATCATGCAAAAAAAAAAATCTAGAATGAGATAAATGGACTCTAATGACTCTAGCAGTAGCAGTCAAAGAAACTAAAATGAATGAAAAAAATGGAAGAAAATGTAAAATATTTCATTGGAAAAATAGCCAACCACAAAAATAGAGCTAGAAGAGACCATTTAAAAATTACCTGTCTACCTGAAGGCCATGACCAAAACAGGAGGCTAGAGAGTATTCTTCAAGAGATTATCATGGAAAATGCCCCTAGACAGAAGGAGAAATTGTCATTGAAAGAATCCATAGCTCACCTTTGGAAAGAAATGGGGTAAAGCAAGAGGAGAGGATGCAGAGACAAGATGGAAGAGAGTAAACAGATCTCTCCCTTAGTAAAAGTCTTCCTGGCATTCCTCAGATCAACACCAGATTAACTAAACTGGAGTGCAACAAATTTCCAGAACAAAATATTTTGGAAGATCTTTAGAAAAGATCTGTTTCAATTGGCCATGGGGGAAGGCCGTCAAATGGAGGTGCAGTGCAGGGACACAGAGCAGTGTGGTGTCCATGTGCTGGGGAATCTACCAGGATCTACTAAGATCTGTGGAAATCACAACATAGTATTTTCACTGTTTTTGTTGTTGTCTGTTTATATTTTGTTACTTTCTTATTTTTTTTCCTTTTTGATCTCACTTTTCTTGTGCAGCATAATAATTGTAGAAATATGTATAGAAGAATTATACAAGTTTAACATATATTGGATTACTTGTCATACAGGAGATGGGGTGGGGTAAAGGAAGGAAAAAATGGAACACAAGATTTTGCAGGGAATTTTGAAAATCATCCATATATATGTTTTGAGAATAAAAAGCTTTAATAAAAATATTCAAAAAAAGGAGATCCCTTAGGGAAAATGCCAAGGAACACTTTTGTAAAACTTCAGAACTACAATCTCAAGGGAAAAAATGCTGCAAGCTGTCAGACAAAAGCAATTCAAATATCAAGGAGCAACAGGAAGGAATACCCAGGATTTGACAGCTTCTATAAGAAAGTATCAGGGGGCCTGGAATACCATATTCTGGAAGACAATGGACCTGGAGTTACAACCAAGAATTAACTACCCAGAGAGACTGAGCATCATCTTGCAGGGGAGGTGATAGATCTTCAATAAATTATGAGATTTTCAATCATTTCTATTCAAAAGCGCAGAACTAAACAGAAAGTTTACTCTTCAAACAGAGAATTCAAGAGAAACATAGAAGGGTAAAAAGAAAAACTTTATTTTGTAGAAATACAAAGTATTTAAAAGTTAAAGTATTTACATCCTTAGATGGGAAAATGCTATCTGTAACTATTAAGAACTGTATTTGTTACTGGTGCACACAGAAAGGGGTATTACATGGATGGTGAATGTCTTTGTGAATGTACTCTAATGTGATGATATCAAAGAAAAATACATTAAAGGGTGAGAAAAAGACTGTACTAGGAGAGGAAAGGGGAGGTATAATAGGACAAATTAGATTACATGAAGAGGCACAAATGACCTAATACAATTGAAGGAAAGAAGGGAGGGACATGAGCATTGTCTGTACCTGGATCTCATTTGTTTTTGCTCATTGAGGGAATAATTTTGTATTAACTTTTTATTTTAAAAATATATACAAAGGTACTTTTCAACATTCACACTTGCAAAACTTTGTGTTCCAAATTTTTCTTTCTCCCTTCCCCTTCCCCTCCTTTAGACAGCAAGAAATTCAATATATGCTAAAGATGGGCAATTCTTCTATACATATTTCTATACTTATGCTGCAAAAGAAAAATCAGATGATAAAAAGGAAAAAATAATGAGAAAGAAAAAAAGGAAACAAAAAACTACAAAAAAAGGTGAAAAATTATGTTATAATCCACATTCTGCCCCTCCATTTCTGGATGCACTGACTCTCTCCACAAAACTATTGGAATTGGCCTAAAACATAATGTTGAAAAGTATCACATGCATGAGAATTGATCAACCCATTATCTTGTTGTTGTTTCTCTTGCCTCTACTCACTTCATTGAGCTCAGGTGAGGTCATATGAATCTCTCCAGGTCTTTCTGAAATCATTTAGTCATTTCTTATAGAATTATAATATTCCATAATATTCATGTACAATAATTTATTTAGCCACTTCCTAAGTGATGGGTATTGCTCAGTTACCAGTTTCTTGTCACAATAAAAAGGGTTATTACAGATATTATTTTGCAAATGTGGGTCCTTTTCTCTTTTTTATGATCACTTTGGGATACAAGCCCCACAGAGATACTGCTGGTCAAAAGATATACACACTATGATAGCCTTTTGGGCGTAGTTCCAAATTGCTCTCCAGAATTGTTAAATCAGTTCACAAGTCCAGGAACAATGTATTACATCCCCTCCAACATTTATCATTATCTTTTCTTAGCATCTTAGCCAATCTGAGAAATGTGTAATGGTACTTTAAAATTGTCTTTATTTGCATTTCCCTGATTAATAATGATTTAGTTTTCATATGATTATAAATGGTTTTAATTTTTTCATCTGAAAATTGTCTGTTCATATCCTTTGACCATTTATCAATTGGAAAATGGCTTGTAATGTTATAAATTTGAGTCAATTCTCTATATAGTTTAGAAATGAAAATTTTATCAGACCCATTGGATGTAAATATTTTTCCCAGTTTTCTGCTTCCCCTCTATACTTGTCTACACTGGCTCTGTTTGTACAAAAACTTGTTAATTTAATATAATCAAAATTATACATTTTGCATTTCATACCATACACTAATTCTTTTGGGGCCATAAATCTGTTCCTTTTTCACAGATATTAAAGGTACACTATTCTATGTTCTTCTAATTTGCTTATACTATAACTTTTTATGTCTAAATCATGAACCCATTTCAACATTATCTTGATATAGGGTCTTGGTCAATGCCTACTTTCTGCCATATTATTTTTTCAATTTTCCCAGCAATTTTTGTCAGATAGTGAGTATTTATCACAGAAGCTGGGGTCTTTGGGTTTTTCAAACACTGGATATATATAGTTATTGACTATTGTTACTTGTGAACCTAATCTACTCCACTGATCAACTACTCTATTTCTTAGCCAGTACCAAATGGTTTTGATTCCCATTGATTTATTACATAGTTTTATGTCTGTTATAGCTAGACCATCATCATTTACATTTTTTCATTAATTCCATTGAAATTCTTGACCTTTTGTTCTTCCAGATGAATTTTGTTATTATTTTTGTAGCTGTGTAAAGTAGTTTCTTGGCACTTTGATGGGTATGACACTGAATAAGTAGATTAATTTAAGTAGATTCATTATTTTTATTATATTAGATTGTATATCTTTGAGCACTTGATATTTTCCAGTTGTTTAGATATGACTTTATTTGTGCATATTATATTGGAAACGTTAGCTTTAGCAATAAGAAAAAAAAGGAATTAAAGGAATTAGAATAGGCAATGAGGAAATAAAACTATAACTCTTTGCAGATGATATGATTATATACTTAAAGAATCCTAGAAAATCATCCAAAAACCTACTCAAAACAATGCACAGCTTTAGCAAAGTCACAGCATATAAAACAAACCCATATAAATCATCAGCATTTCTATTTTCAATGAAAAAGCCTATCTGCAAGAGATAGAAAGAAAAATTCCATTCAAAATATTTGGAGGTCTACCATGTACTTGGGTACATGATTTGGGAATAAAGGGTGATTCCATAAGTAAATTAGGAGAGCTAGGGATAATTTACCTATCAGATCTTTAGAGAAGGTAGAAACTTACTACCAAAAAACTAGAGAACATTATGAAAGACAAAGAGACAAATTTGATCACATTAAATTAAAAAGGTTTTGCACAAACAAAACCAAGAGACAAGATTCAAACATAAGTACAAAATGAAAAAAAAAAATTACATCCAGTCTTTCTGATAAAAATCTCATTTCTTTTTTTTTTTATTTAATAGCCTTTTATTTACAGGTTATATGTATGGGTAACATTACAGCATTGACAATTGCCAAACTTCTTTTTCCATTTTTTCCCCTCCTTCCCCCAGATGGCAGGATGACCAGTAGATGTTAAATATATTAAAATATAAATTAGATACGCAATAAGTATACATGACCAAACCATTATTTTGCTGTACAAAAAGAATCAGTTAACCTGTACAGGAAATCCAAAATGCAGGTGGGCAAAAATATAGGGATTGGAAATTCAATGTAATGGTTTTTAGTCATCTCCCAGAATTCTTTCGCTGGATGTAGCTGGTTCAGTTCATTACTGCTCCATTGGAAATGATTTGGTTGATCTCATTGCTGAGGATAGCCAAGTCCATCAGAATTGGTCATCATATAGTATTGTTGTTGAAGTATATAATGATCTCTTGGCCCTGCTCATTTCACTCAGCATCAGTTTGTGTAAGTCTCTCCAGACATTTCTGAAATCATCCTGCTGGTCATTTCTTACAGAACAATAATATTCCATAATATTCATATACCACAATTTATTCAGCCATTCTCCAATTGATGGGCATCCACTCGGTTTCCAGTTTATAGCCACTACAAAGAGGGTTGCCACAAACATTCGTGCACATACAGGTCCCTTTCCCTTCTTTATGATCTCTTTGGGATACAAGCCCAGTAGTAACACTGCTGGATCAAAGGGTATGCACAGAAAAATCTCATTTCTAAAATATATTAAAAACTGAAGTTTTTATAAGAATATAAGTCATCCATGGTCCTCTTCAACAATGAGATGAACCCAATCAGTTCCAATAGAGCAGTAATGAACTGAACCAGCTACACCCAGTGAAAGAACTCTGAGAGATGATTATGAACCACTACATAGAATTCATTGGTCAAGCTGCCATCTGGGGAAAGGAGTGGGGGGAAGGAGGGGAAAAGTTGAGACAAAAGGTTTTGCAGTTGTCAATGCTGAAAAATTACCCATGCATATATCTTGTCAATAAAAAGCTATAATAAAAAGAAAAAGAATATGTCATTCCCCAATTGATAAAGAGTCAAAGCATAGGAACAGACAATTTCAGATGATGAAATTGAAGCCATCCATACTTATATGAAAGTATGCTCTAAATCACTAGTGATTAGAGAAATGCAAATAAAACAACTTTGAGATTCACTCACATTTCTCTGGCTGAGATGACAGGAAAAGATAATGATAAATGTTGGGAGGAATATAGGAATACTGGAAAACCAATGCATTGTTAGTGGAGTTGTGAAATGATCAAACCATTCTGGAGAGCAATCTGTAACTATGCCCAAAGAGCTATAAAACTGTTCATACCCTTTAACCCAACAATGTGACTATCGTATCTGTCTCCCAAGAAAATCATAAAGGAGGGAGAAGGACCCAGAATGAGCAAAAATGTTTGTAGCAGCTCTTTTTGTGGGATCAAAGAATAGGAAAATGAGTAGATGCCCATCAATTAGGGAATGGCTTATCAAGTAGTGGTATATGAAGCTAATGGAATATTATTCTATAAAAAATGATTAACAAGCTGATGTTATAAATGCCTGGAAAAATGTACATAAACTGATGCTGAGTGAAACAAGCAGAAGAAAGAATACATTGTACACAGTAACAGCAAGATTGTGTGATGATCAACTATGAAAGACTTGGTTCTTCTCAGTGGTTTAATGATCCAAAGCAAATCCTAATAGACTTTGGTTAGAAAATGCCATCTTCATCCAGAAAAAGAACACTGGAGATTGAATGTAAATCACCACGTGCTATGTTCACTTCTTTTTTTGTTTTGTTTTGTTTTTCTCTCTTCCATTGATTTTCCTTTTTTTGTTTTGATTTTCCCTCCCTGCATGATTCATAAAATAATGCTTATTAAAAAAAATAAATGTTTTTTTAAAAATACAATGCCTATGTTCTTTCTTTGTTCATAACGTTCAGTTCTTAAATTATCTCTCCTCAATTTATTTTCCATATCCGTTATATTTCCAATGATATATTTCACATTTTCTTCTGTTTTTTGTCATTTGATTTTGTTTTATTCTTCTTGATGTCTTGTTGAGTCATTAGTTTCTATCTACCCAATTCTAATTTTTAAATTATTATTTCTTTCAGTGAGCTTTTTGTACCTTTTCCCCACTTATCCAATTCTTCTTTTTATGAAGTTATTTTTATCAGTAATTTTTTTACTTTTTTTTTCTTTTGTCAATTCTGTTTTTAATGTGTTGTTTTCCTCCATGTTTTTGTGTCTCTTTTGTCAAACTATTCATTGTCTTTTCATAATGTTCTTTATTTGTTCTAATTTCTTAGTGTTTTTTCTCTTTTCCACTCATATGTTTTTGAAATTTATTTTTTAGCTTTTTCCAGGAATTCTTGGGCTTGTATTCAATTGATGGTTTTAATGTTTTGTTTATATATGTTTTGAGTTAATTGTCTTCTTCTGAGTTTTTGTCTTGAACTTCCCTGTCATATTAATTTTTATCATTATATTCTTTGGTTATTGTTGTTTGCCCATTTTTCTACCCTAATTCATAATTTTTAGTTTTATGGTAAAAGTTGGGCTCTGCTGCTGTTGGGAGGAAGGCACTCCATGTTTCAGGATTTTTCAATATATATTTTCGAAGCTAGTTCTATGGGTTTGAATTTTGGTTTCTGGTGCTTCAAAGATCTTATGATCTGGGGAGAAGTGTGGTCATAGTTCTCCTTATCTGCACTCTGACCCTTAACCTGAAAGGGCTTCTGATCCCTTTGGACAAGAAGTAATTTTATTGGTCAAAAGCCATGATCTCTTGAGACCAAAATTGTACTTTCTGGCTTTGAATTATGACCCAGAAATGGCTATAGACAATAAAGTTTCCATCTAGATTAGCGTAACACTAAGTTACTTTGCCATCTCTTTCTGACCAATTGCATATTTGTTATAGTAAATTGTAAATTTCTGAGGCTAATGCTACTTCTATTACTACCCCCAAATACTGGTATATCATTCACATGGGCTCTAGACCATCCTATATCCCTATGTTATAAATCTCTTTTTTTCACCTCCTAGGTTATCTTGGACAAGAAAAAGTGTCACTCATTTTGTTGCCTCTGTAAATTTAGAATTCAATTTGAGGAATTATGTAAAGTTGTTTGGAGAGGAATATTAGGAGAGTTTGGCTGAGCATTTACTCTATTCTGCCTTCTTAGCTGCAGCCCTAAAGTATTCCAGATTATCTTTTGAAAGAAAGTGTCCATTGCATAAAGGCATATTGTAAAACTTCTGAGGAATCTACAAGTCTTTGGCTTTTTTTTTTTGTTTCTCAAGTCTTCAACATGTTTTTAGTCATATTCCTTCTTTTACCTTACTCACTATCACAATGAAGTTATTGTATCAAAGGATAGCTTAACTTAATTTAAAGGACTTTCTTCATGAAATTTTCCTGCCTTTTCGTTCTCTACAACAGATGTTGGTATATAAGATGCAATTGTATTCATGATGGTGATTTTTTTTTCTTATCTTGTCATGAATACAGCAGGCTGAGATAACCAAGTATTCTCTGAAATGATGTTTTCTGTTGCCTTTGGGAAAAGGATAAAAACTACCCTTGCCAAGTCTTTTATTTGCCTTTCTGAGGAGAACCTGTGAGTAATTTCTTCTATTTAGCAGAACTTTTCTTTCCTTTTCTTAATAGAGAGATTTTTCCATATTATGTTAATGTCAGTTCAGTTTTTCAAACGATATGTTAATTGGTTGGTCATTAGGCAGAGATGTCACAGTTCTGGCATTAAGCACGGTGTCTTACATATGGAAGATGCTAAACAGTTTTTTGACCATGTGACAGTATCTACAATTAAGTTAATGTTTTTAAAATGTCAGAACCCTCTCCCTCACTTTTAGTTACTCCCCCATTTTTAGTTATCATCATATTAATTATAAAATTCTCTGAATTTTTAGGCCCAAGACAAACTTAGTAGAAACACTCATGTCCAGGAGATATTAGATCTAAAATGATGAATTTTTTGGCCAAAGCAACCAAAGAAACAAAGCAAACAAAAAATTACAAACTTTTAAAGAGTATCTTATGAAAAATTGCTGTTTTTTTCTTAAAACTGTATGCATATTATTGTCATTTCCATTATACTGGTAGATATGTCTCTTCTAGATAGTATTATTTTATTATTGAAGCAGCATATGGAGACCATGTTGCTGGGGGTTGCTATGAAAAATATGTTGTTTGTGTTTAATGGCAGATTAAATAGGCATGTAAAACCTACATGCTTGCTTATAGTATAAATGTTAGTTAGATCTCTCTTGGTACCTTAGCACAATGTATATAGAAAGGATTCTAATTATTTCTTTAACTCTTTCATCTATCCACTATTTATGAAGCTATATTTCCCACTCCAGTTCCCTTTCGTTGTGATTTAGGAAAGAGTAGGGGGGAAAGGAAAAAAGGAAAGGAAGGAAATAAATTTGGTTATAGTAGTGACAAGTTTTTATGGATTAAAGACATTATAAAGCAGCTCTGAGTTACCTTCTTCCCATCAAGAAAAATTTCATTCTACCTATGCTCACCAAAGAATGAAAAGCTAAAATATGTGCAAAGAAGAGAATCATAGTAATGTATCCTCAGAACGCACTAGAAATGCAACAAAAAATGCTCCCTCTTATCCAAGCATATCAGAGGACTGACAGCAACTATCCAGATAAAATTATGCGAGGTCAGGGAAAGAAAATTTATGTTTATTCAAGTTACCTGAAAAATGTAAATGGTTTCTCTGTTATTTCTTTTTGTCTAAAGATTAGACATTAATAGTATATAAATCATAGAAACAATGAGTTTTAGTGGCAACAAAGCTGGTCTTGGAATTATGAAGCACTGGATTCAAACCTTACTTCTGGTGCATATTGATTATTTGATCATGATCAAGTAACTTAGCCTCCTAGTGCCTCAAATTAACCCTCTGAGACTAAGTTAAAGAGGAGCTGCCTACCTTCATTAATGACATCCTTCTTATTAATGAAATTGCCAATATAGACATCACTCCAATAGTCCTCCAAAATTATTTTTAATAATTGTAGTCATTCTGTTTTTCTGTTAGGTACATAGAATGAAAAGGCTAGAAGGAATCTTAGAGGTCATCTGATCTAACTGAATACCACCAGATCAATATCCTAGGTAAACTTCCTTACCAATGATAATCTAACTTTTATTCGAACACCACTAACAAGAAATTCACTAATTCACAAGGGAGTAGGTAATACAGTCAATAGAATACTGAGGCTAGAGTAGGGAAGATATGGGCTCAAATTCAGCCTTATATAATTAATAGCTATGTGTTTTTTCATCTGTAAAAAAAAGGATACAATAGCACCTGGCTTGCAAGGTTGTTTGAAGATCAGATGAGATAGTTTTTGTAAAGTATTATATAAATGCTATCCATTTTTATTTATTTTTGAACAGTTTTAATTATTAGGGAAAAGATATGTTGAACCAATTTACAGCCAAAAGGAGTACTGAAAATGCTCCACTAGTCAGGTAGTCAGAGTAAGAAAGTCAATCAAACATTTATTAAGAACTTATTTTCCAGGCACTGTGCTAAATGCTAAGAATACAAATAAAATCAAAATACTGCCCTCAAGTAATGCACAGTCATATGACAGATTTAAGCAAACAGATATGTATAAGCTAAAACCTGATAAATATGAAATAATCAATAGATGGACATAGAAGAATAAAAAAAAAAAAAGATTGAAAAAAGGCTTCTTGTAGACATTGCAATTTTATTTGCAATTTGAAGCCAGGGAAGCCAGGAGTTAGCACTCACAAAGGAGAACATTCCAGGCATGGGGGGAACTAAACGAAAAAGCCTAGAGCCAAGAAATTGTCTTCTTTCTAGAACAACAGAGGGTAGCTAGTGTCTTTAGCAGAAGTGGAAAGGGGAAAGTGTAAGGTATAAGAAGACTGTCAATATGGAGTAGGGTTTAAATAGTAAGTGTTTTGAACTATGAACAGAAAAATTTGTGTTTGAGATGAGAGGGAGCCTCTAGAGTTTATTAAGTATGAGGCTGACTTGGTCATTGTAGTGCTAGGAAAATTACTTTAGTGACTGAAGTGAAATGGGGAGAGATTAGTGGCGATCAGTGCAAAGAGCAGGGTTTTGCCATAGTCCAGACATGAGATAATGAGAGCCTGCAGTAGGGTGCAGACATTAGCAGAAAGAAGGGCATGTATTTGAAAGATGTTGCAAAGATAAGATTGGTGATCCTTGGGAAGAAGTAAAGGTGGGAAAAATGAGAGAAGTAGAGGATGATACCTAACTTGTGACAAGGAGAGTGAGAAGATGTTGATAATCTGAAAAGTAATAGGGAAGTCTGAAAGCAGGGAAGGTTTAGGGGGAAAATCATGAGTTAAAGTTTTGACATGTTGAGCTTAAGATGTCTACTGCACATACAGTTTAAGATGTCTGTTTGAGGTGTCTCCAGCCCTCAGATGAAATATGAGACCAGACGATATAGGGATGTTCCACATAAAATATTTTGGGATCACTAAGTTGTTAGCAGTTTTTCCGACTGAATTTCTTACTTCTGTCAATGGCGCCATGATTTACTTAGTCACCCAACTAAGAAATCTAGAAATCATTTTTTCTTAATCTTTTCTTTGACTCAAATATCTAATCAGTCACTAAGCCCTATTGATACTTCTTTGAAAATACTTCTCGGGTCTGTCATTTTCTCTAAATTCCCACTATCCTAGTCAAGATTTTCTTTACTGTTCACTTGGATTGTTGAAATGGCCTCCTAACTGGCATTCCTGTTCAAGACAGTAGAAAACATTCAATAAGTATTTGTTGAATGGAAATCAATCGAACACTTATTTAGATTTCTTTTTAAAACCTGAATATATAGCAAGAATTATTCTGAGTACAATTTTATATTCTTTGATCCATAAAGCACTTTGTGATCTTGTATTGTCTCAAGCTCTTTCCACTTTAAGGCTCAAGTCTATTCAATCAAATCTATACATAGCTGCCAGACTATGACAGATAGCACAGTATAATGGAAAGAACTATGGCTTTGGATTTGGATGTCCTGGCTAAAATTCTGATTCTACCCATAAATACCTGAGTTACTAGACATATCACAAATTCTCTGCGCCTGTAACAGGAAGAAATTGGACTATCAAGCATGCAATATTCCAAAGTACAGCCTAAACCAGATGAAAATGTATTGGGAGAAACTGAGCAAGATAAACAAAATACAATATAACAAAGATAATGTTGATATGTCGTTTTCTACTTGATTATGCAACCCACAGGGGCCCTTATGTGTGATTTAGTAGCTTTCATTTTTTTCTAAGTGTGACAGTAGGATAAAAATGAAATCTATGCTCTATATTATGCTCTCAATGGTTCAAAGTCATAATCAGTAACTTTCCTGCTGTCTTTCATCAATATCCTTCATGCCTATTGTCTATCAAATAAAACCCAATTTCATGAATAGTGATGGCAATCTTTAAAATCAAGTCCATTTTTTCATGTATTTCTAGTTTATTCATGACCTCTAACTTTATATCAATAGGGTTTCTTGCCATCCCTAAATGCTGTGCCATATTTTCCAACCTCTCTGTCTTAGTGTGGGTTATATACCTCCTGGAATTCCTCCTCCTCATCCCTGCCTATTAACTAAATAACCATCTTTCAAGGCCTGCTTCAAAGTATCTTCCAAGAATCCCTCCTTGGCTCCCAGCTAGAATTAACTTTTCTCATTCATTATAATGCCATTTTATTCTCCTTTATGTATATATAATTCTAATGAATTATATATATTTAGCTTTGTGAACTAATCAATAAACATGTATTAAGCACCTCCCATGTAACAATCTATTTTCTGGCAGACTGAGATTTCCTTGAGAATAGAGACTTTTAACTCACTATTTGACACAAATTTCTGGGAAAATTGGAAATTAGTATGGCAGAAACTAGGCATCGACCCACACTTAACACCATATACCAAGATAAGATCAAAATCAGTTCATGACTTAGGCATAAAGAATGAGATTATAAATAAATTGGAAGAGCATAGGATAGTTTACCTCTCAGACCTGTGGAAGAGGAAGGAATTTATGACCAAAGAAGAACTAGAGATCATTATTGATCACAAAATAGAAAATTTTGATTATATCAAATTGAAAAGGTTTTGTACAAACAAAACTAATACAGACAAGATCAGAAGGGAAGCAACAAACTGGGAAAACATTTTTACAGTTAAAGGTCTGATAAAGGCCTCATTTCCAAAATATATAGAGAATTGACTCTAATTTATAAGAAATCAAGCCATTCTCCAAATGATAAATGGTCAAAGGATATGAACAGACAATTCTCAGATGAAGAAATTGAAAGTATTTCTAGCCCTATGAAAATATGCTCCAAGTCATTAGTAATCAGAGAAATGCAAATTAAGACAACTCTGAGATACCACTACACACCTGTCAGACTGGCTAGAATGACAGGGAAAGATAATGCAGAATGTTGGAAGGGATGTGGGAAAACAGGGACACTAATACACTGTTGGTGGAATTGTGAATACATCCAGCCATTCTGGAGAGCAATTTGGAACTATGCTCAAAAAGTTATCCAACTGTGCATACCCTTTGATCCAGCAGTGCTACTACTGGGCTTATACCCCAAAGAGATACTAAAGAAGGGAAAGGGACCTGTTGTGTGCCAAAATGTTTCTGGCAGCCCTGTTTATAGTGGCTAGAAACTAGAAAATGAATGGATGCCCATCAAATGGAGAATGGTTGAGCAAACTGTGGTATATGAATGTTATGGAATATTATTGTTCTGTAAGAAATGATCAGCAGGATGAATACAGAGAGGCTTGGAGAGACTTACATGAACTGATGCTAAGCGAAATGAGCAGAACCAAGAAATCATTATATACCTCAACAACAATACTGTATAAGGATGTATTCTGATGGAAGTGGATTTCTTCAACAAAGAGATCTAATTCAGTTTCAATTGATCAAGGATGGACAGAAGCAGCTACACCCAAAGAAAAAACACTGGGAAATGAATGTAAACTATTTGCATTTTTGTTTTTCTTCCCGGGTTATTTTTACCTTCTGAATCCAATTCTTACTGTGCAACAAGAGAAATGTTTGGTTCTGCACACATATATTGTATCTAGGATATACTGTGACATATTTAACGTGTATAAGACTGCTTGCCATCTAAGCGATGGGGTTGAGGGAGGAAGGGGAAAAGCCGAAACAGAAGTGAGTGCAAGGGATAATGCTGTAAAAATTACCCAGGCATAGGTTCTGTCAATAAAAAGTTATAATTATGGGAAAAAAAAAGAGACAACCCCTTCTCCCTCATAAGTAAGTGTGCATATCTGTTTGTATACAGGTAAACACATAAGTGTCTTATTTTTTTATCTGAATAAAATGCAAGCTCCATAAGGAAAGGGTTATTGCCATCTTAAACTCAAAATAAAATGATTACTATCAAAAAAAAACAGAACAGAGACTTTTTATTAATCTTTCCTATATCCTCATAAATATCCATTGAATGAATAATCAATTTCATCATTTTTTACTTGACCAGAAAAGAGTATATGTGCCAGTTAATAGATTTCAGATAGAAACAATACTGGATAAAATAACTTCTGCTATTTCTCAACAGAAAGTGAATCCTTCTGAATAAAGATTAGCCTCTCCAGTCAGGACAGCATAGGATCAAGTCTTGTCTGACACATGATGCATGTTTGACTTTGGGCCAGTAACTTACACTCACTTTTTATGCCTTAAAGAGATCACTGGAACTCTAAAGTTCAGAATGGTCACTGATTTGAATGAGGAAGGGAGTCAATATAATCCATAGCCTTCACCAAAATTAATTAATTAATTAAAACAGAATAGGACAGAATAAAAACCTATTATAAGTAACAGACAAGAAGTAAATTTAATGGAATATTTCAAATATGACATTCTATATGACTGCAAATCAACATAATATCATCTATTTTACATTAATGGCAAAAAATAAATTTTGCAGTTGAGCGATTTTCAGCAAATCCATACAATGATTCTGCAACCTAGTCATTCAAATGTTCAATTAATATTCATAAACATATCCTAAAGGATTCCAAAAGCTTTACACTGTCATGTCATTACTAACATAAAAATCTTAACCTCCCCCCAGTCTTTCTATCATCTATTGCTATAAAAACAGTCCTCAGTTGCTTTCTGAAATACTCTACCTTCCACATTCATCTAGGTCTATTTCTAACTAAAGTCACTTTTATGCTTCCCTGAGTTTCTTTTAAAATCACTTTTCCCAGCACTGCTCCTCATTCTGATTTATGTGCTTTGGTTGAGCCCCAGGTATTTTTTTTCGTCACTAACTGTGTTACACTACTTTGTATTTTTATTAAAGAAATAGATTGTTTGGGGCAAATTTACATGTAGCTGCATAATGCTTGTCTTGTGGGTTTCGTATTAATCTATTTTGACACATTTCTTTTCTTTAGAAACTATACAGATACTTGGAATGAAATGTGGAACCTTGCAATGAATTTTTATAATAATCACTGCTAAGTCTTTCTCCAATATCTGTTGTAAAAGACAAAAAACAATCATTTGCAAAGCACAGGGAAATAATATATATTTGGATATGGAAGATGGATATTTAGGTTGGAGAATTGCAAGGGCAGTAATATTATAACAATAACAGTAAAACAGTGAATTTACCTATTACAGTAAATGAAATGATCCTTTCAGGAGTTTTGAAATGAATTTTAAAAAGAAAAAAGTTCCAAAAATTGTGTATGCACATGTATCTATTCATGATCTTACATTTTCGTCTAAGAGTCTCCATACACATAGACAGCCATATCTAGCTAGCTTGATTGTTTTCCTTCTTCAAGATTTCATTTGCTTTGTAAATACCAATGTAATAGGCATTTAAAGGGATATTTTTTAATTTGCCATCTCCTCCTGCCCCTTTCTCTTAGCATGAGTAATCTAATTTTTCTGCATAGCATGTTGCAGTTTGATAGACAGGTCTCTGAGGGGTGTCTTGTGTGTCAGCATCAGTGAAAATGAGTTCTGAAGCAAACTCACACCCCCATGTGCGTGTGGAATCCCAATCACCCCCGAGTTATAGATCTGTTTGCCCCATGCTTCACTGATGGATAATGTATTCATTTGCCTCTGGCTAAAAAAAAAATGAGAAACCACCATCGCATATTGATGTCATCCCTAAGAAGCTGTCATTGGAAATAGTGAAACATCGGCATGGCACAGGCCAGGAAGCTACAAGCTGCTGCCTACTTCTCTCACTCAACACTCAACTGAGGGAGAAGAAGGGGAGGGGGAGAGGCAATCCAAAATGTCAGTTGAGCTCGAAGCTATCTCTTGCTTTAAGGAGAAAAATTAAAGCCTATTTCCTCCACAAAAGATGAATGCAGTTCCAAACACTACTAAATATTATAGCTAAAACTAAGTATCATCCTATTAAGATAAAACCCCGAGGGGAAAATTCTTAGATTCAATGTCTACTTATGTTATGTTTATGTAATATGCAATATGTGTATACTCTCCTATATTTGAACACTGCATATAGACTCATAAAGAGCAAAATAACTCAGTGACTGGGATGTTTAAAGCATGGCACTCAATCCATTGAAAGAAAATTTAGCAATAAGCAATCTTTGAATTTCAGTTTATGGAACTGAATGGAGCTCTTCGCAGAATTTTGTACTAATGGCATCCCAGAAATAGTTGCAGAGACATAAAAACGTGAGTGACTTGAGAAAGAGTAGAGAGACTTCCACTGAGGATCCAGATGTGCCCAATTCCTCTTTCTCCAATGTGCCTTAGAAGACAGTTAAAAGAAATATCACTAGGTTCACAAATCACTAATGTCCCATCATATAATTTTGCTAAGGCTATCTAATGCTCCAAGTGCTTCAGAAATTACATCCCCTGATTTTTGATCATGCATTTTCCATTGTATGTGCTCAGGGCTAAAAATTTAATATAACCTTTTTGTTAAAAAAAAAACTTTCAGCATGTCTATCTAGCAACATTAATCACATGCATTAAACGTTTTCACTCAGATTCAATGATTTTGTTTTCTACTAAACAAATACAGTTGTCCCTATTATTAGAAGCCTCCATTTCACAGATTTCATTATTTCAGTTGAATAATTGTTAATGATTTAGAATTGACATTATTAATCATAATTTTTTCAGGTTATGTTGTTTTGTTTTAAAGATAAATAAACAAACTATGTTAGTATCAATTGATGTGCTTCTGAACAGGGGATTAGAAATTTTAGAGAAATCTTGAGATTAGCCTATTTTGTACTAAATATGAATGACACACAATTATGTTATGAGCTCATTTGTCATGGTCACTAAAATCTACTTGAGAAGCTAAACTCACAATCTAGTTTATGAATTCAAAGTACAGAGAAAGTTCTTAATGAGAGTCAATTGCTACCAAAGTAGAAATATTCAATAAAGACCTTAATTGGTTTTCTTAGGCAGTATGCTTCATTTCCTCCTTCTAAGTCCAGTGGTCACTAACCTCCATGCAATCTATAGAAATCATTAGATTAGAAATATTGTCCTTCATCGGGCCCTTATTCAAAAGCATTTCATGATGAGACAATTCAGTACAACTTATGCCCTGCTAGGAGAACCTTCAAGAATCAACCATCATCTTAACATATTAGAAAAGGAATTTAATGGATATTGTCATTTGATAGTACTATATAAATGTTATTAGAAATGGTGCCAAATAAACAATAAAATTGAATCAATAATATTGACTGATCAAACAAAAATGACTTTCTATTCAATTGTATGCATAGTTTATTCATATTCTAAAAATAGACAATTATAATATTATACACTTGGGACTTTCAAAACACTTTGTAAAATGTAAAGCCTAAAATATCTTTATTATCAAATTACTTATAAGGATCTTCTTATAAGAAGAAAATGTGAGTGTGAGAGGGTCAATGTTTTAGATATGATAATTGACATGCAAAAGAACCGTATGAAGCCAAAGCTTAATCTATAAGACTGAGTAGCACTAATTGGTAAGCACTAAGTCCTATCTATTGCTTATATGATATTAAGACAATTTATGACAAATAAGATTATCTAGATATCTTAGTCATTACAAAATTTCCCATTGAAGACTCTCTGTGTAACACAATTTACATGCTTATTTCAATCTACAAATTCTTCAGGATACAAGGATGTTTTGTAGTTATATATTTCTTCCTCTCAATCACTTGGAAAAAGACAGCATTGAGCAAAGAAATAATAATTAGTGCTAGGTTTTCCACAGAAATTCAGTCTTTTTTAATGAAGGACAGAAGATGGGAGTGTATTTTCTTATAGTAAAAAAACCCTAATTTTCTTTTAAAGAAAAAGCCATTTCTTTAAGGAAAACAAGAAATTTTCCTTATATTTTCCCACTTCTTTTGAATCGTTCTTTTCTTTTCTCAGATCTTCACATTTTTAGGTGAAGGATACTAAGAAGAAAGACTCCTATCTCTTGAGAAGTTGAAAATTTCATTAGAGAAGCAAGACATATATATATACATACAAAATAACCAACAGCAGGAGGCCCTAATAATTTAAAACAGGATTTATCCTCCTTGAGGGCAGATACTTGCTTAATTTTCCCCCAGACAGAGATGCAAAAGAGGCAAAAAGAAACAAAAGGATTATTTAGAGTTAAAATGTGTATATTGAGTCATAAAAATATTGTTTTATTTTCAATGAGGGAAGAAGAAAAAAGGCAAATTCTAAGAACAAAGGGAGAATTTATCATGATTTCTTTGCTTTTGAATTTTAGTTTCTCTTTTTTAAGATATACTCAATTCTAACATAAAAAGGTAAATCAAATAATGATTATTCACTTTACAGAAGGATTCAGACTTGACAACTTTGAAGTAGATAGTTTATGACCTGGTCCAGCCTTTCCTAAAAACAATTTGGAATTCTGCAAGAAAAATCATTATTCTGTTCATATCTGTGGATCCCCCTTTGGGCAGATAGACCTTTAAAATCCCAAAACAGAAAAGTCTCCTATATACCAAAATATTCATAGTATCACTTTTTGTGATAGAAGAAAATGAAAAAAAAGAGAATAATATATTTGAAGCATACAGATGTAATATTATTGTTCAGTAAGAATTATCAAATAAAATAAATTTAAAGAAACATGAAAAGATTTTTATGAGAAAATACAAAGAAATGTAAGCAATATTAGAACAATAAACAAAACTACCCTAATTAATGATAATATTTTAAACTCATAAAAAGTCAACTAAAGTCAGATTATTTAGTAATCAATCCTGAACCCAGGAAATAAAAATGAAACACCTTTCTCTCCTCTTAGTATAGAGGTGAGAGAATAAAAGGGAAAGATAATGCATACAATGTCAGATAAGGTTTCTTTATCATTTGATTGATTTAGCCTTGGTTTTCTTTGTTAAGAGGGATGGTTTCATTGGAAGATTATGTTGAATATTTACTGTGGTGTGAAAAACAAAGAGCATCAAGATAAATTCTCAAATTGTTTGTTTGTTTTTTTATTATTTTTTTAAGAAAGAAAAAGGGGACAGCTAGGTGGCACAGTCCTGAAGTCAGGAGGACCTGAGTTCAAATTTGACTTTAGACACTTAACACTGTGACCTGGGCAAGTCACTTAACCCCAGAAAGAAAGAAAGAAAAAAAGAAAGAAAGAAAGAAAGAAAGAAAGAAAGAAAGAAAGAAAGAAAGAAAGAAAGAAAGAAAAGAAAGAAATGAAATGAAATGGGGAAATTATTTCTTTTCTCCATTTTAAATGATAGTAGATGAAATTGATTTTATATACTTTTTCAGAAATCCAATTCTTGAATAAAACCAATTTAAAATTGTCTATTATTTTTTCACCTCCTCCAACCTAAACATACAAATACATCCTTTGATTCTTCTTTCCTAAAACTGGAATAACAATATTCTTAAATGTAGATGGAGACAAGATGTCAGAGCAAAGGCAGAAAGTCACCAAACCTCTCCCTCAAACTCTTCCATATACCTTTAAATAATGACTCTAAATCAATTTTAGAGCATCAGAACACCCAAAAAGACAGAGAAGAACGTTTTCCAGCTGAAGGAAACTTAGAAGGTCAGCAGAAAAGGTCTATGACAGCAAGGTGGCAGCGTAGTGTGCAGTCCTGGTGCAGGACATGCTAACAAAGCCCTGACCTCAAGCCCAGCCTGGTCCTGCTGTCACCTAAGTAGGACCTCCAAATCAGCAGCAATATTGGTGGCTTTTAGACCCCTCAGCCCAGAGACACCCAAAAGGACTTAGAGGTGGTGACAGGGTCCAGCACACAATGCCAGCATAGGCCACACCAGTGCAGCCCTAGCCCCATCCCAGAAATCAGCAAAGCAGGACTCTTGCTTCAGCACACTAGATCTTGCAGCTACAGTGGGGCCGGGACACTCCAACAGCTCCATGGTAGAAAAGAGTGTTTGTGGCCATTTCCTAGAAGGATCTCTGAAGACAACTGCACAAAACCTCTGAAGCTTAGGACAGTTCACTCTGCACCCTGGAAAAACCCACAAGGCAGATCAAAACACACTCAGAAGATGATAATGAAGTTAAAGCTCCTATATTCAAAGCCTCCAAGAAAAATCAGAATTGTGCTCAGGCCATGGAAGAATTCAAAATGGATTTTAAAAATCAACCAAGAGAGACAGAAAAAATTAGGAAAAGAATTGACAGAGATGTAAAAGGAAATGCAAAAAGCTAATAAGGAGAAGAATGCCTTAAAAAGCAAAATTGGTCAAGTGGAAAAGGAGGTACAAAATATCACTGAGGAAACTAATTATTAAAAATTAGAATTGAGCAAAGGGAAGCTAATGACTTTATGATAAATAAAGAAAATATAAAGCAAAACCAAAAAAATGAAAAAATAGCAGAAGTAGATGTGAAATATCTCATTGGAAAAACAAGTGAACTGGAAAATAGATCCAGGAGAGATAATTTAAAAATTATTGGTCTACCTGAAAGTCATGATCAAAAAAAGAACTCGAACTTCTTCTTTCAAGACATTATTAAGGAAAACTGTCTTATATTCTAGAGCCAGAGGGTTAAATAGAAATTTAGAGAATCCACCAATCACCTCCTGAGAAAGATTCCAAATAAAAACTCCCAGGAATAGTGTAGCCAAATTCAGGAACTCTCAGGTCAAGGAAAAAAAAAATATTTCAAGCATAGAGAAAGAAACAATTCAAGAATAATGGAAACAAAGGTTTAGCAGCTTCTGCAATATAGAACTGAAGGGCTTGGAATGTGCTATTTCAAGAGTAATGGAGCTAGAATTACACCAAGAATCACTTATTCAGCAAAAATGAGTATAATCATTCAGAGGAAAAGATGGTCATTCAATGAAACAGGATTTTCAAGCATTCCTGAGGAAAAGACCAAAGCTGGATGGAAATTTTGATTTGTATATATAGGATGCTGGATAAGCATAAGGAAATCATTAGGAAAGTGATATTATAAAGGATTTAATAAGGTTTCTGTTTACATTCTTACATGGGAGGATGATACTTGTAACTCATTAGAACTTTTTCATTATTATGGCAATTAAGAGTATATAGAGTCAGAAGGCACAGATGTGAGTTGAATATGAGGGGATAATATCTTTTTTTCAAAAAAATGATGAAATTAAAAGATGAGAGAGGAATGTACTAAGAAAAAGGAAAGGGAGAATTGAAATGGTGCAAATTATCTTCCACAAAAAAGAATCAAGAAAAAGGTTTTACAATGAAGGGAAAGAAGGGAAGGAAAGAGAGAGAGGGTGAACTTTACTCTCATCAGAATTGGCTCAAAGAGGAAATAACATGTTCAATATGAGTTTAGAATCTATCTTACTCTGCAGGAAAATAGGAGGGGAATGGAATATGGAAAGGTGTCAGGGTGATAAGAGAAGGTATATTGGAAGAGGGAGTGGTTAGTACTAAAACACTTTTGAAGAAAGACAAGGTGAAAAGAGATAAAGAATAAATGAGGGGAAATACGTTAGTAATTGTAATTGTAAAAAGAATTTCAAAGTAAATTTCTCTGATAAGGCCTCATTTCTCAAATAGAGGGAACTGAGTCAAATTTACTTTAAAAATAAAGAGCCATATCCCAATTGATAAATGATCAGAAGATATGATCTATGCCCAAAGGGCTATAAATTCACACATATATTTGACCTAATAACACCACCACTTAGTAACTTATCAAAAGACACTAAATAAAAAACAAAATGAACTTTTTATTAAAAATATTCATAGTAATATTCTCAGGGCAAAAAAATGGAAATTGAGAGGATGCCTATCAATTGGGGAATAATTCAATAAACTGTGGTATGTGTTTGAGATGAAATATTGTTCTATTGGAAATGATAAGCAGAATGCTCTTAGAAAAAATCTGCAAAGTCTTCCATAAACTCAAGCAAAGTGAAAAGTACTTTGAACAAAGTAATAGCAATATTCTGGGATGATCAGCTATAAATGACTTTGCTATTCTCAGTAGTACAATCATTCACAACTACTTCCAAGGACTTATGAGGAAAAATCTATCCATACCAAGAGAAGATATTGATTGTGTTTGAATACAGATTTAAAAAATTCTCTCTCTCTCTCTCTCTCTCTCTCTCTCTCTCTCTCTCTCTCTCTCTTTTCATTAGCATGGGAGATCTATATTTTCTTTCACAATTTGACTTTCATGGAATTGTTTTTCATAACTTCACATGTGATTTCTTTATTTTGAATAGGGATGAGGGAGAGAACCTAGAATTCAAAAATCTTAAATACAAATGTAAAAAATGTTTTGAACATAACAGGGGAATAATAACAACTATATAAATAAAAATGCAAAAAATAATATGCTTAAATGATGCAAGTGACTGCTCTTAAAATACATTAAATATTAAATACATTAAATATAAAATTAAAAATAAATCAAACCAAATTTATTAAGCAGCTATCATGTTCCAGGCATCCTGTCAAATGCAACTGCAAAGAATGAAAAATCCCTATTCTTAATGACCTTACATTCTAAAAGGGAAGAGAACACAAAGTACAAGTATAAATAGAACAAATTCAAGGATGTGAAACATAAAGCACATACAATTATTACCCGTCAGATGAAGAAACTGAAGCTGAGAGGTTGTCAGAGTCATATGGCTAATATTTCCCTAAGGCAGTATTTGAATTTGGAGCTTCCTGACTCTAAACCCCCCAGCTGACACACTGTGCTGGAAAAGTTTTTGTATTCTTTTGTTATTTCTGATGGAGGTGATTTTTCATGAAGCAGAGGAGGTACAAGGAAAGGAAGAAGAGTGCATTTTAGGTAGATTGCAGAGTGAGTGAAAGACTGGAAAGATAGATTGAAAGGTTTTGATATTGAAAGAGAAGAAAATATGAATTTCCTAACAAAAATAGCTAAAACACTCAAATGCCAAAGGTTAAAAATAATCAATCCAAATCTATAAATCATACAAGCTTAAATTACAAAAAGTCCCCAATCTTCCACCCTTCCTTTGGAATAGTTTCCATGGGAATCTGTGATACTTGCTATGCTCACCATTATGAGAAGTAGTAGGAGACTACTGAATTGAAAGATGATTGTAGGAAAAATAATGTAAAAATTCAAAGAGAGAAATTTCATTGGCTGATTTCAAATGTTGCAGAGCTTTTAATGATTTTTAGTGCCTTAAATATCTGTCCTTTTAAAGAACTAATAGCATTTTTAATGTCTAACTCTTTTACTTATAAATACATAAATAAAGTCACTGAGGTGGCACAATTGAGACAATGGTGGACCATATGGAATTAGTCCTGCCTTACACGCATACTAGCCATGTAGCCTTGAAATTTGATTTAACTTCTGCCTAGAATTTGTTCATCTATAAAATGGGAATAATACTATCTCCCTCCTAAGGTTGTTATGAGGAGAACATGGAATAATATTTATAAAGTTTTGCAAGCCTTAAAATGTTAAATGAATGCTATTATTATTAACTAATGTTATTATTATCATTACCTATTATCGATCATTGTCATTATTGCCATCATAACAACTTTGTAAGACAGTTAGGCAAAGGGAATATTTTTGCCCACTTACTAAACTCTTGTTTATTGTTTCCATAATAAAGATGCTTAAATAACAACATTAAACTTGTGGCTTTGAGGGAAAAGATGTTTTTCCTACTACCCATAATAGTAAACATAGAAAATGTATCTTTCTACAGTCCCAATGCTCAGTGAATATTCATACCTGTGTTTATATCTTGAGTGTGTGCCAGGTTGAACTTGGTGTATTTGTCCTTTACCTTGAAAGGGCTGAAAGCCTCTTGCCAAAAAATATCTAATGCTGTACATCTCTACTGTCTCAATGAAATGAGATTGCCACTTTTACAAGGAAAGTTCCAAGTTGTATGTCAACATTGATATTTGTTCACATGCCAAAAGGCAGCCAAGATTGTTTTGCTTTCACACAGTTGATTCTATTCTCATTTTTCACACATTGGGAAATATTGTTTTCACAAAAGAACAAGTGTTTTTGAATCAGGTCAGAATCAATGAAGAAAGTTGTGACTTTGAAAGAGATTATCTATAATCTTCTGAAGCCATATCCCATAGATGGCATTATGGTCCACCAGGTGAATATGAGCACTTGTGAACTATATGTATATAACTTATAGAAGTCAGAGGAATGGAAATAGATTGTATTTTATGTAACAAACATATCACATTCATTCAAAACTTGTCCTCTCTCCTCCCCCCTCTATATTATCAGAATCCTTTGTAACCAGCTGGAAATTTTCTTTGAGGGGTTGTTTTCTTGCCAGTTGACAAAATGAGCCATTTTCTCTCCACCCCCTGAGCCTGCCAGGGAACAATGTCAGCATGGTTTCCTGGCATCCAAGAGATATGTGTTGGAGCAATCTGACAATTTAAACAGCTTGATTTGTCACGTAAAAGTAGAAGTTATTAGCAGAAATGCTGTTTTGTTAGGAAAAGGCAGGAGGATGTTGCCTCAGATTGCAAAAGGACGCACTACCCCGAGTGCCTTCAGAAGTATGTTTTTTAGCAATCCATCCCTACCCGCCCCTATAAATCTGCAGTCTCCTAATTTGAGATAGTTTATTTTTCCCTTTTCTCTTTAAAGGAGTTGTTAATAATTTTCAATAGTCAAATAGATATTCTATGAATACTATACAAGTGATCTCTATTAGTCTCATTTATAACACAAAGTTCTTCCTATTCAGTGTTTTCATTATGTAATTCAACAGTTCTCACATTTTTGGTCCTAGCATTCCTTTACATTCTTAAAATCATTGAGGACCCCAAAAAGCTATTGTTATGTATGTTAAACCTATCAACATTTACTGTATCAAATATTAAGATTAATAAATTTTAAGATATTTATTAATTCATTTAATAATCACATTAAACAAATTGCATGTTAAATAAAATATTTTAGGAAAATCACTAAATTCTCGTAAACAAAAAATAGTGAGAAGAGAGGAAGTTTCACATATTCTATTCACATATTATATTTATATGTACAGCTTCACATAAAATAGTTGGCTTTTCATATCTGCTTCTGCATTCAATCTATTGTGATATATTGTTTTGGTTACAGTATGTAAAAAATATAACAAACCATAATTACAAATAATCATACTTATCAAAAAAGTAAGCAATTGGAAAAGAGAAGATCATTTTAATATAAATAAAGTCTTAGTACTTTGAGAATATTTCTGACCTCAATGATCCCATGAGAGTTACTCTTGGACCTCCAATTTTCTGAGCCCACTTTGAGAATTCCTAGTCTAATTTATCATAAGCTCTGAATTCAAATTCTGATTCTGCCAGTCACTATCTATATGATCTAGGATGTAACTCAGTTCCTTATTCTGTAAAATGAGAGAATCAAAGGAGGTATCCTCACCACCTCTACACTCTTTGATCCTGTGAGCAGTGGTCAGTATTGAAAAACTTCTATAGCCTTGCCCTTAATAGACTGAAAAATGAATATTTGCTCCAGTATATTGTCCATCAGAATCTTTAAAAATTTCAAATCCCCTTAAGAGAACCCCCACAATTAAGCATAAATGGTTAAGACTTCATAGATACCAGTACACACACGCATACACACGCGCGCACACACACACACACACACACACACACACACACACATATGCACACATGCAAAATATGCAAGTAAAAAGAAATCAAATTGAACACAAATCAAAATATAGATCATAATCATAATATCAAAGGTATTTCTATTGCCCAGTGTATTCACCTGTGATTTATTTTCACTAAAGCTTTTAGGGCAATAATACTAATAAGTCCCATTTCTATATTTTAAGGTTTTCAAAATACTTTCCTCACAACCACATGAGGTGGGAAGTACATCCCCATTAGATGGATGAAGAAATTAAAGAGTTAAAAGTGATTTTCCTCCTCTTATAGTTTACTAGGTATCAAAGTCAGGATTAAAGCCCTGATCACCTGACACCACATTCAACATTCTTTCCACTCTGCCATACTCTTCTAAATAAACAAAAATGATGACATTTAAAATGACACCATAATTAATCAGTTATAAATCTATAAACAAAATTTCTTGGAGAAGTACTACAAGCTAAAAGCATTTCCCATTTTTTAAAGTCTTTGAAAAACCTTTATTATCACACCATCATCTGATGTTATTTTAATTTTCTAATTTTTCTAATAATATAATATCTTTCTGTGACATGTTCAAATATATGACCTTAAAATGTATTATTTAAAAGCATAATTAGCTAAAAGTTTAGAGATAGTGGTACATACAAAAATATTTTTAAAAGAAAGAGAGGAGTGTTAGGTACTACAATTCATAGTTTAATCAAATTACTTAAATAATTTCATAAAACATAGCAGAAAAACTCAAATTTTTTAAAATGTGACTGCTGAGATGTTGCACAGAGATACATAGATCAATGAAATATACATCTTCAAAAATGGCCACAATATTTTTTACTACATTGCCTATTGGAATGAATCAAATTTAAGACAACCAGACCTCATTCTGATTTCATTTTATAGAACTAAAAAAGGACTCACCTCTCAGTAATTATATATGTAATAGTGTATGTTTTGTACATATACATATATGTATTATATACATATGTGATATGTGTGATATGCATTGCATATATTATAATAAATGCTTGTATCATATTGTGTTTATGAATAATATATGCGCATGCATAAGATATATGAATTATGTGCATATACATATATTATTGCTGAGATGCTGAGTACTTGGATTTATGAAAAACATATGTATATGTGTGTATTTTACTTTTATGTGTATATTTTGGGTGTATATGTGCATGTACACATATATGTGTATAAATATGCATGTGTGTGTATATTTTACATATATACATATGGATATATATGTATTTATATATATACACAAAATAGTATATATTTGCATATATACATAGATATATATATACAAACATACATATATGTTATATGTACATACACAAATAACATATATATTACTATTATATAGTATATATTATATTGCATATTATATAATATTAATATTATTTATATATATACATACATACATAAACATGCATATGTGTTTATAGAGAGAGAAAGAGAGAGAGAAATAAATACACATATATATGGCTGTATCAAGTTTGAAATGCTTATGAATGAAATCAAAATATGTGTTAACACCTAGGCATGAAACTAAGTCTTTGGAAAAAATGGATTGTCTTAACATATATCCAATTACTGTTGCCATTTCCTGTCTACCACAAGTGAGGTCCATGCTGTTCTCTCTTCAATCTTGAGTTTTGAAAGTATTTTGTTTCTTTTCATTGAACAGCACATTCTTTTTCTTGGCTACTTCTTCTAAGAAGACTATTCCCAAGTCCTTTTATGTGGCGCTCCAATATTAGGCACATTCAGTGAATTTTGAGTATTACCTCACCACTGGCTTAAGCACTACTTAAACAGATGAATGTTTGATGAAACAAAAGACAAAGAAAACTTTAATTCAGAGATAATAATACTCACATTGACTATGTAAGAGGTTTTGTGAGAAAAAGTCATTGTAACCTTAAATTGAAACAAAAATACGGAATATTTCAAACAAAAGTCTTATTTCATGTTACATTACTTAATAATTCACATTTATATAATATGTTAGGATTTATAAAACATTTTCCTCTCAACAGTCTTGACATATTAGTGATGCAAAAAATATATATATTCATAATCAAGAAGCTAGGTTCTAAGTCTGACTGATTCAAAAATCACAATTCAAGTATTTTTTGCATAATTTTTTTTTATTTTTCCTCAACTACATATAAAATAATGTTTTGTATTTGTTTTTAAAGATATGAGTTCGAGGGGACAGCTATCTGCAGTAGATAGAGCACTAGCTCTGAAGTCAGGAGGACGTGAGTTCAAATCTCACCTCAGAACCTTAACACTTCCTAGCTGGGTGATCCTGGGCAAGTAATTTAACCCCAATTACCTCAGAGGGAAAAAAAAAAAAGTCTTGAGTTCCAGATTCTCTCACTTCCTCCCTCTCTGTCCCATCCCACAAAATATTTCCATAAAAGTCATGTGTAGAAAAAAAACATAGATTTCCTTCCCCACCCCCCCCAAAAAAAACCTCAATAAAATAAGTTTTTAAAAGTATGTTTTTTCTAAAATATATAGAGAATTAACTCTAATTTATAAAAAATCAAGCCATTCTCCAATTGAAAAATGGTCAAAGGGGAACAGCAATTCCAGTAAGAAAGAAACATTTAGTCCTGAAAAAAGTCCGAAAAAGGAAATCAAATTAAGAAACTCAATTTCCACCTTGATTAAAAGGGAAAAAATTATAGGGAGGGAAAAAACCTTGAGTTTAGATTTTTATTTCGTCCCATTCAAAAATATTTCAAAAAGCAAACTGATCCCTTTCCCATTTCCCTTATATAAATTATAAAAGGAAAGGGACCTGTAGGCACGAATGTTTTGGGCAGCCCCTTTTGCTGGATGAAACTGGAATGGATGCCATCAGTTGGAGAATGGTAAAAAGGAAGAATATTTAAATATTCTTTCAAAAATGACCAACAGGATGATTTCGAAAGGCCTGGAGAGACCACTAACTGATGCTGAGGAAATGAGCAGACCAAGATCATTATAACTTCAACAATATATTGATGACCCAGTTCTGATGCAAAGGATCCTCAGAACGAATAACCAAATATTTCAATGGAAGTAATGAACTGAACCAACCCAAGAAAGAACTCTGGGAGATATTAAAAATTACATTGAATTCCCGCCCTATATTTGTTTCCCATTCATTTTTGTTTCCTTCACAAGTAATTGTAAATATTTCGAACTGATTTTTTTATAAAAAATAATGTTTTTTCTTATACATTTTACTAATTTATATTTTAATATATTTAACATCTATTCATCTCCTGCCATCTGGGGAGGGCGGGGGTAAAAAGTGAAAAATTGGAACAAGAGATTTGGCAATTGTTAATGCTGTAAAGTTACCCATGCATATAACCTATAAATAAAAGGCTATTAAATTAAAAAAAAAAAATAAGGGAAGGGTACAAGAAAGAGGAACGGATTCAAAGGGAGGAGGGAGGGGTCCTAAAGAGGGAGAGCTGCGTGACACAAGTGGGACCAATAAGTTTAATACTAGGGAAGGGGGGACAGGGTGCAAGAAAAAGAAAAGCATAATCTGGGGATAGGAGGCAGGAAATAAGAATTAGAATTTCAACCACAAATGTGAATGGGATGAACTCTCCCAAAAGGGGAGGCAGATACCAGACTGGATCAAAAGTCGAACCTACAATATGTTGTTTACGAAACATATTTAAAAAGGGAATACATAGAGTAAAGGTAAAGGCTGGAGCAGAATCTATTATGCTTGGTTCAAAAAACAGGGTTACATCCTTTCCAGATCAAGCAAAAGCAAAATTTATCTAATTAAAAGAATAAGGAAGGAAACTATATTTGTTAAAGGGGCTAAGACAATGAAGGAATATTAATAAAAATATATGCACCAAGTATAAGCATCTTTCCTTTTTTTTTTTTTTAAGCCTTTTATTTCAGTTTAATGCAGGGTAATTTACGATTAAAATTTGAAACCTCTTGTTCCAATTTTCACCTTTACCCCGCCCCCTCCCTAGATGGCAGGATGACCAGTGATTTAAATACATTAAATATAAATTAGATACAAATAATATACATGACAAAAATTTTTTGCTGTATAAAAGAATCAGACTTGAAATTGGTTTGTTTGAAGGAAATCAAAATGCAGGTGGGATAAATAGGGATTGGGAATTAATGTAATGGTTTTAGTTATCTCCCAAAAGTTCTTTCTCTGAAATAGTTGGTTCAGTTCATTACTGTCCATTGGAAATGATTTGGTTGATCTCCTTGTTGAGGATGGAGTCCATCAGGACTGGTCACTTAAAATTTTGTTCAAGTATATAATGATCTCTTGGTCCTGCTCACATAGCATCAGTTGTGCCTCCCAGACCTTTCTGAAACCATCCTGTTTATTTCTTCAGAACAGTAATATTCCAAATATTCATATCCAAATTTATTCAGCCATTCTCCAACTGATGGACATCCATTCAGTTTCCAGGTTCTAGCCACTAAAAAAGGGCTGTCAAAACATTTGTGCAAACAGGTCCTTTCCTTCTTATAATCTCTTTGGGATATCATAGTAACACTGCTGGATCAAAGGGTATGACATTTGATAATTTTTGAACTAGTTAAACTACTTCCCAGAATGGTTTTCACAACTCCACCAACAATGCATCAATGTCCCAGTTTTCCCAAATCCCTCCCAAAATCATCAATTTTTCCTGTCATCTTAGCCAATCCAAAGGTGTGGTGGATATTAGAGTTGTCTTAATTTGCATTTTTTATTAATAAAGACTTGGACATCTTTTCATATGACTAGTAGTTTCAATTTCTTCATCAGTTGTCTGTTAATCCTTTGACCATTTTTCAATTGGAGAATGGCGATTTTTTAAAATTAGGTTAATTCTTATATATTTTGAAATAGGCCTTATCAGAACCTTTGACTGTGATTTTCCCGGTTTTTTCCCTACTAATCTTTCTGCATTAGTTTTGTTTGTACAAAACTTTTCAGTTTGGTATAATCAAATTTCTATTTTGTGATGTAATGATCTCAGTTCTGCTTTGGTCTAAAGTCCTTCCCTTCCACAGGTCTGAGAGGTAAACTATCCTTGCTCCTCAAATTTATTAAAATTTTATTCTTTTGCCTAGGTCATGAACCCATTTTGACCTTATCTTTGGGTAAGGTGTTAAGGTGGATAAATGCCTAGTTTCTGCCATATTAGTTTCCAATTTTCCCCGTTTTTATCAAACAATTTCTTTCCAAAAAGCTGGGGTCTTTGGGTTTGTCAAACACTGGTTGCTTATTTATTGACTGTTTTATCCCTTGAACCTAACCTTATTCCACTGTCAAATAATTTATTCCTTAGCCAATACCAAATTGTTTTGGTAATTACTGTTAAAATATAGTTTTAGATCTGGTACACTGCCACCTTCATTTGATTTTTTTTTCATTAATTCCTTGAAATTTTGATTTGTTTTCCAATGAATTTTGTTGTTATTTTTTCTGGTTTAAAATAGTTTTTTGGGGGTCTGATTGGTATACGCAAATAAATAATTAGTTTTGGTAATATTATCTTTTATTATATTTCTCCGCCCTATCCAAGAGCATTTAATATTTTCCAATTGGTTAGATCAGACTTAATTTGTGTGAAAAGGGTCTGTAATTTTTGCTTAAAGTTTCTGATTTTCCCCTTGAAAAAATTCCTAAATATTTTTATATTATCATAATTACTTAAATGGAATTTCTCTTTGTAACTCGACTTTGGATTTTGTTATGATAATAAGAAGTGGTACTTATTGGGTTTATTTTATAACCACAACTTTATTTCAATAACTTTTAGTAGAATTCTGGGGTTCTCTAAATTAATCATGTCATCCAAGAGTGATAATTTGGTTTCCCATTTATTCTTATTCCTTTAACTTTTCTGTTTTATTCATAGCTAGCATTTTAATACAATTTAAATAGTAACGGTGATGTGGGCAACCTTTTTACCCACAGATCTTATTGGGAATGGTTGCGTTTGTTCCATTACATATGATGTTACGATGGTTTAAAAGATGCTGTGATTATTTTAGGAAAAGTCCATTTATTCCTAGACTCTTAATGTTTTTAATAGAAATGGATGTTGGATTTTGTCAAATCTTTTTCTGCATCTATTGAGATGATCATTGGTTTTTTAATTTGTATTAATTCGCCAAATATTGATAGTTTTCCTAATATTGAACCAGCCCTGCATTCCTGGTAAAATCCACTTAATCTAACTTCCTAAAGGAGAAGTTAGGAGCAAATCTCAATTTAACCTCTGATTTAGATAAATCTCACAAAAAAATAAGAAAAATTAAAGGGTAAATAGAATATTGAAAAATTATCTTGATATACCCTGTAGAAAACTGAATGGTGACAAAAAGGGGTATACTTTCTTTTCAAGGTTATGGAACTTCCCAAAATTAATATATTAGGACAAAAAGCCTCAAAATTAAATGAGGGAAGGCAAAAAAAAAATGTTTTCTTTTCGACTAATGCAAAAAAAACTACGTTCAACAAAAAAGTTGGGGTAAATGGACCAAAAAGAATTGAAATAAATAATCTTTTAAGAATGATTGGGTGAGGGGGGAAAGATGGCGGAGGCCCGACTTTCTAAGCTCTTTCTTACCCTCTTTATCAATATTTATATCGAGCCTCAAAAATAGTCTTGACTGCCAATTGTAAAGATAAAAGAGAACAACCCCGGCCAAAGAAAATCTGCAGTCTCACCAAAAAAGGTTGGTTGGGGCCAGGGGGATCGGGCGCAGACGGGGAGAGAAATTGGTTCCGAGGAGGGTCTCAAACCAAGGGTGAAGGCACAGATCCACAGGCCCGGGTCCCAACCTGGTACGGGGCCTTTTGGGGAGTTGGATCCTCAGGCGGAGGACGAGCCCAGGTTAGCCTCCCAATCTGCCCAGTGGGGAGCTCGGCGGGATAGAGTTTTCCAGGGCCGATTTGCATCAGGCAGAGAGTGGGCAAAGGTTTGTCCTGCTTCTGCAGTCGTCAACCACAGTCCCACAAGACTCCGGCCTGGGGCAGGACACTTTCACCATAGCCAGCGGGGCACCGATAATCCACCAGCCCCTACTAACAGTTTGATACTCGGCCAGTCTGAATCCACTTTTTGGGGAAGGGAAAACCTCACCCAAATCCCATACCTGGGCAAAATCGGTTTTCTTTCCCTGCTCTGAAGGGCTGGTAACCCTGCCCTGGAGACCACCCTAAAGGCTTTAAAACTGAATAAAAAGATGAAAAAGGTTGACAGCTTCTATGAAAAAGAGCAGGTCAGCAAACCTGAAGAGACCTCAAAAACAAAAATGATCAAGGTCCTCCTTTTTAATGCTCCTCAAAAGAACCATAAAAAGTCCCAAAAGAGAAAGAAGATAAATGGGGAAAGGAAAGAGAATTTACAAGAGGCAAACAACTTCCAAATACGAATTGGAAAAGTAAAAAAAACTGGAAAGAAAGTTGTGAATTGAAAATAAAGAATTACAGAAAGTAGGATTTGTGAATTGAAAAGACAAAGAACTCAAGAAAGTAGGATGTAATTGGAAAAGACAAAGAACACAAGAAAGTAGGATCTTGTTGAAAAAAGAAAATAATTCACTAAAAAAAATTAAATGGAAAAAAATTCCACAGACCAAAACAATACATTCAAAAAACTAATTGGACATATACAGAAAGAAAAAAAAAGCATTGAAAAAATAATTTTTAAAAATTAGAACTGAACAAATTGAAACTAAGATTCAGAGACGAAGAATCAGTCAAGCAAAACAAAATGACAAACTGGAAAAAACCACGTTATCTACTCAAAAACGACAGACTTGGAAAATAGATCTAGGAGGAGATAATCTGAATTATTGGACTTTCTAAAACTATGAGAAAAAAAGAGCCTAATACTATTTTACAAGAAATCATCAAAGAGAACTGCCCAGATGAAAGAATCAGAAGGTAAAATAGGCATTGAAAAATCACGAACACCTTCTGAAAGAAACCCTAAAAAAACCCCAAGGAATATTGGGCAAAATTTCAGAACTATCAGATTAAGGAAAAAATTTGACAACAGCCAAAACCATTTAAATACCGGTGCCAAAATAAGGATCACCCAAGATCTTGCCTCTACATTAAAGGAAAGAAGGCCTGGAATATGATATTCCGAAAGGCACAAGAACGAGATGCAGCCAAGAATAAACTACCCAGCTAAGTTGAGCATTTTCTTCCAGGGAAGAAGATGGACATTTAATAAAAAATAATTCCATTTGTTTCTGAAAAAAACAGAACTAAACAAAAATTTATTCTCAACCTAGAACTCAAGAGATAGAAAAGGTAAAAAACTCTTGAAATTGTATTTTGTTGTGGATAACAAAAAGAATACATGTATAATTTGATTTACGAATAAATAAAAAGGGAAGTAGATATGGAAAAAGGGATGATGGCAGAACAAGGTGGGGGAGGGATAAAAAGAAAACCACATCCCACAAAGAGGTAAGGAAACTTATCATATCTGAGGGAATTTAGAGAGGGGAGGAACATTTGTGAATCTTACCTCATCAGAGTTCCAAAGAAATAATAATTGACATTTGTTTTAGAAAATTTCCGCCTCATTAAAAAAGGGGGAGAGGAAAAAGGAAAAAGAAAAAAGTAAAGGGAAGGAAGGGGGAAAAGACCAAAGGGGGGAGGGAGGGAATTTATAAAGAGGATAAATCGATAAAGAGGGGTACATAAGTTTAAAAGGGGGAAAGAGGGTTGGGGAGGCAAGAATAATGCACAATCTTTAAGGGATGGGGAAAAAGATTTAGTAATTCAACTAAATGTAATGGGATGAACTCCCCCAAAAAGGGAGGCAGAAGCAGACTGGATCAAAGTCAAACCCTACAATATTTTTAAAAAACACATCAAAGCAGGGGGATTTATAAAAAAAGAAAAAGGCTGGCAAAATTTTATGGGTGAAAGCAAAAAGCCATCCATTCGATCCAAAAAGAAAATTGATCTAATTAAAAAGAGATAAGGGAAGGTCAATCCTCAAATAAATAAACAAGAAGCAATATCAAATTAAACATATATAACCAAGTGGAGGCACTCCTTCCTAAGGAAGTTAAGAGGTGCAAGAAAAATAACAACAAAACTGTAATAGTAGGAGATCTCAACCTTGATTTCAAGGAATTAAAAATCAAACCACAAAACAAATAAGAAAGAAATTAAAAAGTAAATAGAATATTAGAAAAATTAGGTATATTGGATCTTTGGAAAATGAATGGAGATAGAAGGGAATATATTTCTTCCTCAGCAGTTCTGGAACCTATTCAAAATTGACCAATATTAGGACAAAAGACCTAAAATTAAAAAGAAAGAGAAAATAGTAAATGCCTTTTCAATCATACTCTCATTCAACAAAAAGAGGAAATAGACCAAAAAGTAATTGGAAACAAACAATCCATCTTAAAAATGATTGGGTGAAGCAAAATTATAGATACAATATCAAGATAATGACAATGTGAGGACATCATACCAAAATTTTGGGATCCCAAAAGCAGTAATAAGAGGGAAATATCCTTAGACACTTGAATAAAACAGAGAAAGAAAAAGATTAATGAATTGGCCAACTAAAAAAAAAAACGACCAAATTAAAACCCAATAAATATAAATTTTTAAAATTAAAAGGAGAAATTAAAATATTGAAAGTAAAAACATTGAACTAATTAATAAAACTAAGAGTTGGTTCATGAAAAAGCCAATAAAATAGATAAGCCTTTGGTAAACTGATTAGAAAAAGGAGGAAAATGAAATTAGTAGTCTTAAAATGAAAAGGGAGAACCTTTCCACCAATAAGAGGAAATTGAAAAATAAGAGTTATTTTGTCAACCTTTATTTAATAATTTGATAACCTAAATGAAAATGGATGACACCTCCAAAATATAGACTTCCCAGATAAAAGGAGGAAGTAAATTTTTGACTACCCATTTCAGAAAAAAAATAGAAAGGAAATTAAACAACTCCTAAAAAAAACCCCAGGACCAGATGGTTTTATATGTGAATTTTCCAAACATTTAAAGAACAATTGGTTAATGCTATATAAAGTATTTGATAAAATGAAGGAGTCCACCCAAATTCCTTCATGACACAACATGGTATGATACCCAAACCAGGTAGGCTGAAAACAAGAAAGAAAAATAGACCTATCTCCATGAAATTGATGCTAAAATCTTAAATAAGATATTAGCAAAAAGACTAGAAAATCATCTCCAAGATAATACAAGTCAAGTAGGATTTATACCAGGTGCAGGGTGGTCAAATTGGAAAACATCAAATAATTGGCCATGTTAATAACCCAAATTAACAAAAACCATATGATCATCCCCAATAGAGAGAAAAAGCATTTGATAAATAACATCCATTCCTATTAAAACATTGAGAGTATGAATAAATGGGCTTTTAAAAAATCAGCAGCCTATTTAAAACCATCATAAGCATCATTGTAATGGAGACAAACCAACCATTCCCAAAAGATCTGGAGTGAAACAAGGTTTGCCCACATCAGGTTACTATTTAATATTGTATTAGAAACGCTAGTTATAGAATAAGAGCTGAGAAAGAGATTAAAGGAATAAAATAGAAATAGGAAACCTTATTTTGGATGACATGGGTATTTAAGAACCCAAGATTCGCTAAAAAATTATTAGAAATAATCCAAACTTTGTAAAGTTGGGGTTTATAAAATAAACCCATAAGTCATCAGATTCTAATATATCATAAAAAATCCAACAGTCAGAGTTACAAAGAAATTCCATTTTGGGAACTACGATAATATAAAAATAAGGGAATCTATCCAAGGGAAAATGAAACTTTAAAAAAACAGACCCTTTTCACACAAATTAAGTCGATCCAACCAATTGAAAAATATTAAAGTTTTTGGATAGGGCGAAAATATAATAAAGATGAAATATTATAAACTAATCTATTTATTTAGCCATACCAACGACTCCCAAAAACTATTTAATGACTAGAAAAATAAAACAAAGTTCATAGGAAAACAAAAGGTCAAAATTCCCAAGGGAATTAATGAAAAAAAAAATCAAATGAAGGGGTTTATTTAAGATCTAAAATTATATTATAAGAGCAGTTACCAAAACTATTTGGTATTGGCTAAAAGATTAGTTGATCATGAATAGATTATTAGGATAAACAGTCAACAAAATAGCAACCTAGTCTTGAAAACCCAAAGATCCCAGCTTTGGGATAAGAACCATTGTTTGATAAAATTGCTGGGAAAATTGGAAACTTATGGCAGAAACTAAAGATCCATATTAACCGAACCAAGATAAGGTCAAAATGGGTTCATGACCTGGCATAAAGAATGAAATTATTAATAAAAGAGGAAACAGGATGTTTACCCCGACTTGGGAAGGGGAAGGGCTTTATGACCAAAGAACTAGATCTTAATGATCCAAAATAGAAAATTCCGATTATACCAAACTGAAAAAGTTTTGCAAACAAAACTAATGCAGACAAGATTAGAAGGAAGCAATAAACTGGGAAAATAATTTTACGGTCAAAGTTTCTGATGGCCTATTTCCAAAATATAAGAATTAACTTAATTTATAAAAATCGCCTTCTCCAAGAAAATGGTCAAAGGAATGAACAGACACCCCAGAAGAAATTGAAACATTTCTAGTCATATGAAAAGATGCTCCAAGTCATTATTAATCAAGAAATCAAATTAAGACAACTCCCTAAGATAACCCTACATACCCCGATTCAAGATGACAGGAAAAAATAATGATTATTGTTGGAGGGGAGGAAAAACTGGGACCTTGATGATTGTTGGTGGGTGGGGAATCCAACCATTTTGGAGAGTAGTTTGAACTTCTCAAAAAGTTATCAAATTTGGAACCCTTGATCCAAGTGTTACTACTGGGATTATATCCCAAAGAGATTATAAAGAATGGAAAGGTACCTGTTGGCACGAATGTTTGGGCAGCCCTTTTTCGTGGTTAAAACTGGAAACGAATGGATGTCCATCAGTTGAGAAGGCTGAAAAATTGTGGTATATGAATATTTGGAAATTACTTTCAAAATGACCAACAGGATGATTTGGAAAGGCCTGGAGAGCTTCAGAACTGATGTGGAGTGGAAATAAGGACCGGGAGATATTAATACTTTAAAAATATTTAGATGATGACCAGTTCTGATGGATCAGGCCATCCTCAGCAAGAGATCTACCAAATCATTTCTAATGGAGAGAATGAACTGAACTAGCTATGCCCAGAAAATAATTGGATGATAAAAAACCCATTAAATTTAACCCTTTATATTTATGAAAACTGCAATTTCCTTCAAAGTAATTTAAAATTTGAGCTGATTCTTTTGTACAAAAATAATGTTTTGGTTTGTATACTTATTTTATCTAAGTTATTTTTAATATATTTAAACTACGGTCATCCTGCCATCTAGGGGAGGGGGGGGGAGGTGAAAAATTGAACAAGGTTTAAATTGTTAATGCAAAGTTACCCATTATATATTCTTAAATAAAAGGCTATTAAATAAAAAAATAAATAAATAAATAAAAAGAAATGACCAACAGGATGATTTCAGAAAGGTGGAATTCATAACTGATGCTGAGGAAATACGGACCAGGAGATCTTATATACAACAATATATAAGGGATGACCAGTTCTTATGGACCAGGCCATCCCCAGCAACGATCAACCAAATATTTCAATGGAGGAATGAACTGAACAGCTATGCCCAGAAAAAGAACTCTGGGAGAGATAAAAACCATTACATTGAATTCCCAACCCTAATTTATGCGACCTGCATTTTTTTCCTTCACTTTAATTGTACAAATTTCGAGCTGATTCTTTTTGTACAGCAAAAATAAGTTTTGGTCATGTATACTTATTGTGTATCTAATTTATATTTTAATAATTTAAATCTTTCATCCCCATCTAGGGAGGGGTGGGGGGTGAGGTGAAAATTGGAAAAGATTTCAAGAATGCGGGTTATCCAGATATATATCCTTAAATAAAAGGCTATTAAATTAAAAAAAAAAAATATTCCAAGCTTATTAATCAAGAAATGCAAATTAAGAAAATTTAAGATACTACACCGTGATTGACTAAATGACAGGGAAAGATAATCTGAATGTTGAGGGCATTAAAACGGACATGATTCATTGTTGGTAGTTGTAATCCAGCCATTCGGAGAGAATTTGGTTATTTAAAAACATAAACTTAACCCTTTGATCCAGAGTGTTTACTGGTCTTATACCCCAAAGAAAATAAAAAAAAGGACCTGTATGCAAATGTTTGTGGGAGCTCTGTTCATGGCTGAAACTGGAAAATGAAATGGATGCCCACCAATTGAGAATGGTTATAAATTGTGGTATATAAATGTTATGGAATATTATTGTTCTGTAAAAACCGAATGAATAAGAGAGGCTTGGAGAGACTTAATGAACTGTTGAGTGAAATGGAGAACCAGGAAATCTTTATACCCAACATCAATCAAATGAGGATGTATTCTGATGGAAGTGGATTTCTTTGACAAAAGACTAACTCAGTTTAATTATAAGGGATGGATAAAAAACTATCCCCAAAGAAAGAAACTGGAAATGAATGTAAACTGCTTGCATTTTTTTTTTTCCTGGTTATTTTTACCTTTGAATCAAATTTTCCTGTGCAAAAGAATTGTTCGGTTCTACAATATATTGTATCTAGGATACATTTGACATATTTAAATGGGACTGTTTCATCTGGGGGAGGGGTGAAGGGAGAGAGGGGAAAAAGTTTGGAACAAATTGAGTGCAAGAGATAATGTTGTAAAAAAATTACCCAGGCAAGGGCTCTGTCAATAAAAACTATAATAAAAAAATCTTTATGGGATACATGTCTAGTAGTAGTATTGTTAGGTCAAGGGATATACATGATTTTATAACTATTTGGTAATAGTTCCAAATTGATCAACAAAATAGTTGAATCAATTCACAATTCCATTAACAATGCATTAATGTCTCATTTCCATAACCCCTCCAACATTTGTTATTTTTCTTTTCTATCCCATTTTAATAGGTATAAAGTAGAACTTCGGAATTGTTTTTACTTTGCATTTCTCCAATCAATAAAAATTAGAGTATAGTTTTTAAATAGTTATAAATAAAATGATAACCCAACTATTCTGATTCCCTTCCTACTTTTATTCGTCCCTGTTACTCTCTTCAACCATGTATTACTTAGGTTGCTCACTGCTCAATGATATGCAAACAATAACACTTGCAACCATTATTTTCAGGTGGATCCAGTAGGAGAATAACAAACACACACACACACACACACCACCACCACCACCACCAACACCAACACCACTATCACCACCATCACCACTAACAACAACAACAACAAACAACAACAACAACAACAAAGAAAAAATTGAAATTTGGGCAAATAAAGTGAGGCTCAGATATAAGAAAGAACACAAATGAAGTGGCATGTAGGTAGCTAGTCATATGAAGTCAATCTGTATATTCTAGTCTTGTTCAGATGCTTGTAGTTTATTTTGCCCATCATTACATAAGTATGAGAGTCAGGATTTAAACTCGAATCTTGCCAATTCCAAATTCATCATCCTTTCTATTAAATAACAACACTATCTCCCTTCTATTTTGTTTTTCTCTAATTCTTGCATATATTTGTTGTTGCTTAATATGAATCCTTCTTGGCAAAGATACTGGAGTAATTTGCCATTTCCCTCCCCAGTGGATTAAGGCAAATAAGAGATTAAGTGACTTGACCAGGATCACACAGCTTGTCAAATTTGAACTTGAGTTTTCCTGAATCCAGACCCAGAATTCTATCCATTGAACCACTTAGCTGCCTCTTGAGCATAAGGACTCCATTTAATCAAGCTTTAAATTTCTAGAGTACAGGCAATATGTCTTATTTTCTTATATATTCCTTAGTATCTAATATAGGTTGAATCACACAGAAAGCACTAAAATACTTGCTGATATTTTCCCCTCATATAAATCAAATTTGCTTTAAGTTGTGACTTTATTCATAAGTTACTTGATTATGCCATGCTTCTTATTTACAAGCAGCTAGGTTATCCATAAAAACTACTTTGGGTCCATCTTCTTAGGGCATGACAAAAACTTCCTGGCAGCCTAAGAAATCAGCTCATCCAAAACCCTCATTATCAAATCCACATATATAAATTTCATGTTTGTGATATCAAACTCAGGGGTACTATAGTTATGAACAACAATTCAAAAGACCTAGTTGTAAAATAAGCTGCCTTCACTCTAAGACCCACTAAAACTAGTCATGAATCAGAAATTTGAAAATCCAAGTTTTCTTTGGGATCCTTCCAAGAGACAAGGACTGAAGGTCAAAACTGATCTGAAAAAACAAAACATTTGGATAATTAGGGGACAGAAAAAGAAAGAAGTTTGTACTATACTTTAGAATATGACCAGCACAATTTGTTCTGACTTCTAAAGGTTACTTATTTGTATTTTCTATTATAAAGGATACACTATCTCTCTGCTCCTGTCTAGAAAAATATATCGGATAAGGACTCAAAGTATATTTTGGTCAATCAGACTTAATATAACCATGTCACACAAAGCAATCTGGAAACACTGGTCACAGCACATTGCTGTCATTAAGATAGACCTTAGGAAGTCAAAAGAGCCTAAGTACATAGACTTGATCTTTTATATAGTTACTATATGAAGAAATTCATTAACATTTCTTTGGAAGAGAGATATACAAAAACGACTCTTCAGATAAGATTTAGCCTCAAATCCATAACTTTTTTCTACTCTTCTCTCAAATTCTGTAAATAACTATAAACCAACATTAGATTTTTCATTTTCTTATTAGTGGGATTTTCTCTTTCACTGAGAACTCATTAGACTTATTTAATCCTTAGGGAATACTTTCCACAAATTCCATAACTTAGAAGAAAGTTTTTGTTTGCAATTTATCTCTGAGAAGTGGTTATCCTCCATAATCTTATTTTGTTTGACACTGTGAACTCTCTTCCTGGATGCAACCACTCTTGAATGTATCATTGTGTACTCAGATGTTTGTATTTTATTTTCTGTGTTTTCTGGCAAGAGGAAAGGTATGCCTTTTGTATCTTTGAAGGACCTTTCACGTACCATTTATTCTCATTCCCTTTCCTTCTGCATGTTTCCCCTGATCTTTCAAATTACACCTTGTTTACTCAAAGAGAACAAAGTTCTCTATTTCCTATCCCCACCTTTCTCCACATCCCTACCCTTCACTCCCAAATTCTATTTCACCATTCAGTGGCTCTGGGCTATCTGTTACTGGAGACAGACAGCTGTTTTTCTTCTATTTTCCCACTATTAATGTTTACTTTTTATGTGAACTTTAATCCATTTAATTCAAAAAAGAATCAAGCATCAATACAAATGAGGCTACATCTGAAAACTTTAAAAATCATTTTTTTCTCTACAAGGTAAAATTAAAGATACCACTTAAAGAAATATAAACCTTCCTAAAAAGGAAATTACTTTTTTCAGGGATGAATGAAGGTTTTCTGACACATTTTTAATATCGGGTATACTGTTTTCACTATCGTTTTTTAAGCGACATACTAAAGACTGATTTGGAGGTTATTTTTACAAACTTTATATCCCTCTTTTGAGTAGAGGAAAAGAGCTCTATTTCCTCTTTTACAGATGTAGAAGCAGAAGAGCACAGAGCTTTATCTAGATGTCATTTATAGAAATAAAGGGGGGACTATTTTGGCCATACTCTTTATCTAGATGTCATTTAAAGAAATAAAGGTGGGAGTATTTTGGCCCTACTCTCCATTGTTGGGTATTAGTGAGGCACAACAATGTATTAGACAGTGTAGAAAAAAGAGATACAGATGGTGGAGGTTAATAAACCCAATTCATTTTTTTTATTTGATAGCCTTTTATTTACAGGTTATATGCATGGGTAACTTTACAGCATTAACAATTGCCAAACCTCTTGTTCCAATTTTTCACCTCTTACCCTCCACCCCCTCCCCCAGATGGCAGGATGACCAGTAGATGTTAAATATATTAAAATATAAATTAGATACACAATAAGTATACATGACCAAAACGTTATTTTGCTGTACAAAAAGAATCAGACTCTGAAATATTGTACAATTAGCTTGTGAAGGAAATCAAAAATGCATGTGTGCATAAATATAGGGATTGGGAATTCAATGTAATGGTTTTTAGTCATCTCCCAGAGTTCTTTTTCTGGGTATAGCTAGTTCAGTTCATTACTGCTCCATTAGAAATGATTTGGTTGATCTCGTTGCTGAGGATGGCCAGGTCCATCAGAACTGGTCATCATATAGTATTGTTGTTGAAGTATATAATGATCTCCTGGTCCTGCTCATTTCACTCAGCATCAGTTCGTGTAAGTCTCTCCAGGCCTTTCTGAAATTATCCTGTTGGTCATTTCTTACAGAACAGTAATATTCCATAATATTCATATACCACAATTTATTCAGCCATTCTCCAACTGATGGACATCCATTCAGTTTCCAGTTTCTAGCCTACTACAAAAGGGCTGCCACAAACATTCGTGCACATACAGGTTCCTTTCCTTCTTTATAATCAGTTTGGGATATAAGCTTCCAGTAGTAACACTGCTGGATCAAAGGGTATGCACAGTTTGATAACTTTTTGAGTATAGTTCCAAACTACTCTCCAGAATGGTTGGATCGTTCACAACTCTGCCAACAATGCATCAATGTCCCAGTTTTCCCACATCCCCTCCAACAATCATCATTATTTTTTCCTGTCATCTTAGCCAATCTGACAGGTGTGTAGTGGTATCTTAGAGTTGTCTTAATTTGCATTTCTCTGATTAATAATGACTTGGAGCATCTTTTCATATGACTAGAAATAGTTTCAATTTCTTCATCTGAGAATTGTCTGTTCATATCCTTTGACCATTTTTCAATTGGAGAATGGCTTGATTTTTTATAAATTAGAGTTAATTCTCTATATATTTTGGAAATGAGGCCTTTATCAGAACCTTTGACTGTAAAAATATTTTCCCAGTTTATTGCTTCCCTTCTAATCTTGTCTGCATTAGTTTTGTTTGTACAAAAACTTTTCAGTTTGGTATAATCGAAATTTTCTATTTTGTGATCAGTAATGATCTCTAGTTCTGCTTTGGTCATAAAGTCCTTCCCCTTCCACAGGTCTGAGAGGTAAACTATACTGTCTTCCTCTAATTTATTAATAATTTCATTCTTTATGCCTAGGTCATGAACCCATTTTGACCTTATCTTGGTGTACAGTGTTAAGTGTGGATCAATGCCTAGTTTCTGCCATATTAGTTTCCAATTTTCCCAGCAATTTTTATCAAACATTAAGTTCTTATCCCAAAATCTGGGGTCTTTGGGTTTGTCAAAGACTAGGTTGCTATATTTGTTGACTGAATAAACCCAATTCATTTGCTAGATTAATGATCAGTGTATAATACTGTAACATTATTATAGCCCCCACCATATGGAAGGCCAGATAAGTTACATTTCACCCTAAGCCCAGGGTTCTCCAGGTCCCTTAAGAAAGTTGGGGTCATCTAAGTTCTCTGCTAATGGCTCCTATCCCAACTATTGGTGTCTCACCCAAATTTAAGAAGTGGTCCCCATTCACCACAGTTCAATTTAGCCACTAACAATCCGATTCACTTTTAGAAAGAAATATTCACTTCAAAAGGTAAAATCACACACACAAAAAAAAATTACTCCTCCAATTCATGGGATACATAATTGATTTCCCTCCTATGCCATCTCAGTCTCAGAGAAGGAGAGCAATATTGGATTCATGGTTTTTGCTTGTTTCCTACAGAACATGGTCCTACGTCTAAGTCCCAAACTCCCAACAAGATATGAGTATCAGGTATAAGAACCAGGGAAGTACTAGAACCAGCTTCCCCTAACTTCCAGGCTGGTGGGTTGCACCATTCTTCCTGATATTCTAATTTCATGATGGCCATCATCTGGAACTAAGGAGATCAAAAAATCCACAACACAGAAATAAATATTTATTCCCCTTTCATGAAGCCAGGATAAAAGAGAAGGAGTCTCCTTCAGCCATCCAAATCATCGTCTCCTGGCTGTGGATGAACTGCGATCTTCACCCTCAGCATGTATCCTACAAGAGCTACAGAATAGGGAACAGCAGAGAAAGAGGCACAAAAGAATGATCATCTTGGTCTTGCCAGTTTTAAAGACTCAGGTAACCCATTAAAGGAGTCTTACCTATACTGACATTGTAGAAAATGCAAAGGACTCCACAGAGGCAAAGTGGTCCATGCTTTAAAGTCCCTCCAAGAGTGTCTTTATGACAGAAGAACCAGGCATGCCCAAAGAAGTTACACTATGGTTATCATTTTGTCTGCCATGCTTTATTGAAATGCTTGAGACATCCAAAAGGACCAGGTAGTTGTGTCATTAGTGAGTTTGTTTACCTATGGACACAGACTACAGTAAAATTACAAATGTAAATCAGAGCACTGTGTGTTACAGTTAAAAATAAACCCAACAACACAGATCTTGGGGATATTAGCCCAGATTCTAGTTGCAGCCTTGCTCCTTTCTATCCAGTTGTCCTTGAATAAGTTATTTGGCTTCAATGGTCATCACTTCTTTTATCTGTAATGCAAGGACACTAGATTATGTTACTTTCATTTTTCAAAGCCTAAAATTCCATTAAATATTTTTGAAAGCATTACATTTAAGCCCAATGACAGACCTACAATCTTCTATGACCTTGAATTTAGAGTGATGCAATAAGGTGCTTGATGAGAATGGCTAATGGGATAAATAGAGGGGAAGAACCCCCAACACTCTGGCCTCCTCAGTAAAACAGGTTTGTCTATCAAAATTCCTCTCTACCACATGTCTCTACCAGAGGGATATTAGACTCAAGGTCTCTTTTTTTCTCAGAAGTTTCTCTCCAAAGAAAGGCCAGTAGAAAAATTTTGATATAATTATGATAGATGGCTCAAAATTTTCCATAGCAGGAAAATTTGGTTCTTAGCACAGAGGGAAAGTGCTTAATAACCCTGTAGTTAGAAGACTGGAGGACCCAGAAGCAATTAACCAAAAGGTGGTATATATGGGCCACCACATCCCAAGAATTCTTTTTTTTTCTTTTAACCTAAGTTACACCACAAAGGAAAGGAAATGAAGACCTGACTAAATAAAGGCATTGGTAGAAATGGGGTATTGCATGAGATCCTAAATGATGTTCCCTTTCTGTTCCATTATCCCTACAAATAGTAATAGGAGTAGTAGTAAAACTACTTGGGGGGGGGGCGGTGAGTTCTGGGAGCAGAGACAAGATGGCAGAATGAAACCAGGAAGTTACTCGAGCTTTCCCAGTTTTCCTTGGAAATCATGTGAAATCAAGTCTCTGAACAGAGTCTGATGGAATGAAACCCCTCTCCAGCTCAAGATAGATTGGAAAAACTTCAAGAAATGTCAGTGTCACTGGAGTAAAAGGGACATTCAGTCCAGCTCAGATAGAGCCTGGAAAGCCAGTGAGAATGTCTTAGTCACCCCAAATCAGCAACTGAGACCCTTAGTCCTGGCTCAGTAGAAGAGCAGATTGGGGACAGTCTTGAGTCTCAGCTAAGAGGACAAAGTCAGGAAAATCAGGCTGTGTTCTGAACAGAGAAGTTAAAGCTACCCCCTACAAAAATAAGGGGCTCCTTAATGAGAGGTACGCATAAGAGAGTCAACAATTTGGAAAAGGAAGGAAAAAAAATTGTCTGAAGAAACTTAAATGGCAAAATAAACCAAATGGAAAAAGAAATACAAAAGATAACTGTAATGGGCTGAAGCTTGAGTTGATGCACTGAAGTCCCAAGCACTTGAGGCTAAATAGTAATTGGACCATACTCTATTAATATATATGGTTGGAGAAAGAATGGCCCCTGCCCACTCTTTGTGCAAGTCCTGATGTGTTGTATAGGAAATGACGATTTTGATGGGTGGAGGCAGAGGGGCAGGAAGAGAGGCGGGGAGAGACTGCTGGCTGGCTTCTTGGCATAGCTGCTCACATTGCTATCGCTATCCCCCTTCACCTCCCATCTCCCTTCACCTCCCATCCCTCTTCACCTTCACAAAGAATAAAGATTGAAGATTGTCCCTTAACCTGAATTCCTGACTCCAGCTGATTTTAAAATATGCGGTCATCACAGATAACTGAAGAAAATCACATATTAAAAACTAGAACATGGGAAATGGAAACTAGTGACTTTGTGAGACAGAAAGAATCTGTCAAACAAACTAAAGAAGAATGAAAAAAATGGAAGAAAATGTGAAACACTTCACTGGCAAAACAGTTGGCCTGAAGATCCAGAAGAGACAATTTTAAAATTACTGGCCTACCTGACAGCCACAACCAAAAAAAGAGCCTCGACAGCATTCTACAAGAGGTCATTAAAAAAGAACTGCCCCAGTATTCTGGAAACAGAGGGGCAAATACTCATTGAAAGAATATACCAATCATCTCTGGAAAGAGATTCCACAAGGAAAACATTGTTGTGACATTCTAAAACTATAAAGGAAAAAAAAATACTGCAAGCTGCCAGACAAAAGCAATTCGATTATCAAGGAGAAATAGTCAGGATTACATAGGATCTGGCAGTTTCTACAATAAAGGACTGGAGGGTCTGGAATATCATATTCCAGAAATCCAAAGACCTGAGGTTACACAAGAATCAACTCTCCACTGAAATTCAGCAACATCTTTCAGGGGAGAAGATGGAACTTCAATGAAGTAAGAAATTTTCAATCATTTCTATTTAAAAAAAAAAAAACAGAACTAAACAGAAAATTTAGTCTACAAATACAGGACTCAAGAACCACAGAAAGGTACTAAGATAAAAATATGTATTTAAAAGTTAAACTCTTTACATCCCTAGATAGAAAACAATATCATAACTTTTGACAGCTGTATCTGTCACTGAAGCAGAGGGAACGTGGACATGGACAGAGGATGTGATCATGAATGGACTCTGATGTGATAACAACAAAAAGACATTAAGGGTTGGGAAAAAGTATGTACTTGAAAAACAGGAAAAGGGTAGGTATAATGGGACCATTAGTTCATATGAAGAGGGGCAAAAGACCTATTACAATAGAGGGAAAGAAGAGAGAGAGATGAGCATTGCCTGAAGCCTAATCTCATCAGTTTGGGCTTTAATAGGAAACAATCATTAAGTTGGTATAGAAATTAATCTAATCTTTTAAAGAAGTAAGAAGAGAAAGAGGAAAAGAAAAAGGAGGAACAGGATAGAAGGGAGTGTAAAAACACTAGGAAAAAAAGTAAGAGAATGGGTAAGAGGTGATAGAATAAAAGGTAATGAGGGGGGTGGGTAAAAAGAACACATAACTGAGGACAGGGTGGAAAGAGAGAAGAAAAGTATGTATAGGGGAGAAAATAGGATGGAGTAAATACAGTGAGTGTTAATGGGATGAACTCTTCCATGGAAGATAGGAATAGCAGAATAGATTAAAAAACACAATCCTACAAAATTTACAAGAAACACATTTGATAGAGACACATAAAGAGTAAAGGTAAAAGACAAGGACAAAATTTATTATGCTTCAGATGAAATGGAAAAAAAATGGGTAGCAATTCTGATCTCAAATAAAGCAAAAGTGAAAATAGATCTTACTAAAAGAGATCAGAAGGGAAAGTACATCTTGATAAAGGATATTATAAATAATGAAGTAGTAATATACTAAATGTGTATGCACCAAGTGGTTGAGCATGCAAATTCCTAAAGAAGATATAAGCCAAAGAAATAAACAGCAAAACTATTCTACTGAGGAACCTCAACCTTCCCCTCTCTGAATCAGACAAATCTAACCACAAAATAAATAAGGGAAGTTAATAGGATCCTAGAAAACCTGGACTTCTAGAGAAAACTGAGTAGGGACAGAAAGGAATACACTTTTTTCTCGGCAGTACATGGCACTTACACAAAAACTGACCATATATTAGGATATAAAAACCTCACAATCAAATGAAAAAAGGCAGAAATAGCAAATGCTTCCTTTTCAGACCACAAAACAATAAAAATTATATTAAATAAAGGACCAGGGAAAGATATACTAAAAAATAAATTGGAAATTAAATAATTAATTCTAAAAAATGAGTGAGTCAAACAAAAAAAAAAAAAAAACAATTCATAATTTCATCCAAGAAAATGACATTAATGAGACAACATACCAAGACCTATGGGATGCAGCCAAAGCAATTCTTAGGAGAAATTTAATATCTCTAAATAGCTACATCAATAAAACAGAGAAATAGGAGATCAATGAATTGGGCATACAACTACAAAAGCTAGAAAAAGAACAATTTTTGAAACTCCAATTAAATACCAAATTAGAAATTTTGAAACTCAAAGGAAATGCTGATAAAATAGAAAGTAAGGAAACTATTGAACTAATAAATAAAGTGATTTAGTTTTATGAAAAAACTAATAAAATAGATAAATCTTTGGTTAATTTGATTAGAAAAAGGAAAGAAAAAAAATTACCAGCATAAAAAATGAAAGCAGTGGATGAAATTGCCCAACTCTATGGTAGCAAGTTTGACAATCTAACCAAAATAAATATTTAAACATTTAAATATTTGAATAAATATTTACAAAAATATTAATTACCCAGGTTAACAGAAGAGGAAATAAAAATACTGAAATAGTCCCATTTAAAAAAAGAAATTATACAAGTCATTAATGAACTTCCTAAGGAAAAAAATCTCCAAGGCCTAGGATTCACAAGGGAATTATATCAAACATTTAAAGTGGAATTGATTCCAATACTATGTAAATTATTTGGAAAAATAAGTGAAGGAGTATTGTCAGATTCCTGCTATGACACAAATATAGCATTGATACCAAAATCAGGAATGGCCAAAACAGAAAGAAAATAACAGACCAATCTCCCTAATGAATATTGATTCAAATATTTTAAATAAAATATTAACAAAGAGATTACAGTAACTTATCAGCAGGATAATACACTATAACCAAGTGGGAGTTACACCAGGAATGCAGGGCTGGTTGTATATCAGGAAAATTATTACCACAATCAACCATATCAATACAAATCCAACAGAAATCATTGTTTAATCTCAATAGATGCAGAGAAAGCTTTTGACAAAATATAGCACCCATTCCTATTAAAAACACTAGAGAATATAAAGGTAAAGAAAGCTTTCCTTAAAATAATAAGTAGCATCTATCTAAAACCTATAACAGACATCATTTGTAATGAAGAAAAGCTAGATGCATTGCCAAAAAGATCAGGAGTGAAACAAGGATGCCCATTATCAACACTATTATTCAACATTGTACTAGAAATACTGGCTTTAACAATAAGAAAATAAAAAATTAATTAAAGGAATTAGAATAGACAATGAAGAAATAAACTATAGCTCTTTGTGGATGATGTGATGACAGGAAAAAATAATAACAAATGTTGGAGTGAAGTGGGAAAACTGGGGCACTAAGGCACTGTTAGTGAAGTTGTGAAATGATCAAAGCATTTTGGAGAGCAATCTGGAACTATGTCCAAAGGACTATCAAACTGTACATACCCCTTTGACCCAGAAATGCCATTACTGGGTCTATATTGCAAAGAAATCATTAAGGAGGAAAAAGGACCCAAATGTGCAAAAAAGACTGAATGTAAATCAACACATGCTATTTTTTCTGTGCTTTTATCTCTCCCATAGGTTTTTTTTCCCCTTTTGCTCTGATTTTTCTCTCCCAACATGATTCATAAAACAATGTGTATTAAAAATGAATAAACTTACTACAATTAAAGAAACCACCTTGAAAAGTCAAATTAATCAAATGGAAAGAGAGATACAAAAGCTAATCGAAGAAAATCACTCATTAAAAACTAGACTGGGGCAAGTGGATGCTAATGACTCTAAAGAGACACCTAGAATCAATGAAGCATGTAATGATCTCTTTTAGGTTTTCTTGGGATCTCTGGGAACAGTTTCAGTTCAAAGTAATCACCACATGAACATCCAGGTGTTAAAGTCCAAATCCTTTATTATCTCCTTGCCTGGGGACCAGGCCAGCTTTCTTGAAGTCCTCCTAAATGTGTCTTGGTTTTTGTGTAACTAGTTAAAAAAACTAACTAGTTAATTAGTTAACTAGTTAAATTACATGACTAGTAGTACATGACAAAGAACTGGAAATGGATAGATATCCGTCATTTGGGGAATGGATGAATAAGTTATGGTACATGAAGGTAATGGAATATTATGTTCTATAAAAAAATGATGAACAAGCTGATATTAGAAAGGACATATAAATAAAAATTTATATGAACTGATGCTGAGTGAAACGAACAGAAGCAGGAATACATTGTACACAATAACAGCAAAATTGTGTGATAATCAACTAAGAAATACTTAGTTCTTCCCAGGGGTTAAATGATCCAGGACAATTACAATAAACTTTGAAGAGAAAACACCATCTTTACCCAAAGAGAGAACTATAGAGTTTAAATATAAATCAACGCATTTTTTTCTTTTCTTGTTTTTTTTTCCTTTGCCATGGTTTTTCCCTTTTGTTCTGATTTTTCTTTCCCATCATCTTTCATCCCTAAATGTGTATTTAAAAAATTAATATATATGTATAACCCCACCCAAAAAAAGAAAACAATAAAAAAGGAGGAAAAAAGAATTTAAAAACTACTTGGCCACACATCTTCTCTGTCTTGATCTAGTCAGTATAAAAGCTACTTTTTCTATACTCATGGTGTTGTGTCTCCCCAGATGGTCCTGTCCATTTGACACCTCTTGCTTCAGTTTATATCACTGTCTAACATCTTTAAGAAAAAGAGTTAAGTATTTGGAATACATTTTGAAGACAGGAATCATGGTTGTAAGAGAAGTTTATAGCTGGTGTATAGAACTCCTAAGTTCATCATAGCTCAACATCCTCATTTTACAAATGGGGAAACTGAGAACCCTTCCAAACTTCAATCTATGACACTCTGATCTTATTACCTAAAGTTATCTTTCCAACCTTCAGTCTGGTTTTTGACAACACAACTTAACAGTTCTTTACAACGTTGCAAATAACCTAGCAAGTGTTAAAGCCAGTGTTCTTTTCCCTGGTCTCATCCTACAGCTTTTAACAGTGGAGAAGTCTCTCTGTTGCTTTTCTCTTTCAGCTTGCCTGACATTGCTCTCTTCTGGAGAATCCAGAAGATCTTATCTATCTGACCATATCTACTCAGTATCTTTTACAGAATCATATATGTGTGTGTCTGTGTGTGCATACAGACACATACACACACAATGCACATACTATATATGTCTCTATGCATGTACACTGGTGTGCATGCACATACATACACACATACATTTGGGCAGTGAGGTGGGACAATATATATATATATATATATATATATATATATATAATCCCATAATCAGAGTTATCCTCAAAGATTCTTTTATTCTGGGTTCTCTCACTGTAATCTATTTACAGACGTAGATGACTCCCAGATGTGTATGACTTTTGATCTAGGTAACCAACCCTAATCTCTCTCCAGAGTTCCCATCCTCTATCAACAGCTGTCAGAAACCCTCAAATGGCTGACCTATTGGCATCTCAACTCCTCTCTCCCCTTAAATTTACCCTTTCATCAGATCTTCCCTATTCCTAATCCTGTTCCTCATGAGAGCTTCATTACCCACACACTCTGCTTCATGACTGATCTGAAATCTTCCCTCTTCCTTACCTACTATAACCAATGAATAGAACTTCCTGTCAATTTTATTTCTAGAGCATCTCATGAAGCTTGTTTTTTCTCTTCACCTACATGACCATCATCTAGTTCAGGTTTCCATTATCTTTCCTTTTTTTTTTTTTCTGTGCAATCATTTCACTTGCGTCCAACTCTTCCTGACCCCATTTGGAGTTTTGTTGGCAGAGGGACTAGAATAGTTTTCCATTTCCTTTGCCAGTTCATTTTACATATGGGAAAACTGAGGCAAGCAGGATTAAATTATTTCCCAAGATCAAACAGCTAGCAAATGTCCGAGGCCAAATTTGAATTCAGTTCTTCCTAACCCAAGCCTGAGGTTCTACTGACTGCATCACCTAACTAATTTATTATAGGAATTTCCTCCTTGAAATTCAGCTTCTATTCTCCCCTCCCTCCAAACCATTTTTTAATCTAGCTGCCAAAATAAATGTTCACAAATATCTGCCTCTTCCCAATCTCTAAATGATAGTACCTTTCCTATCACTTTGACCAGGTTTAATAAACGTTGGTCACATCTCTGGGAGTAGAGGACAATTAAGAAGACATCAGTTTGAGTCCTGCCTCTGACAAATACTAACTTTGTGACCTTGGTTGAAGCACTAAAGTTTTCAATGCATCCAGATCACTCTCTGAAACATAATTTATAAATATTTTGCAAATTTGAAGGGAACCATAAAATTTCCCACACAGATAAAGTAGCAAATCTGTTACATATACATGTTTACACATATACAGTATATATCTGTATATTATATATGTCCATGTGCATTTGTATACATATTTACATATATACACAAACATATCAAAGTGATTTCCCTAGTTTCCTTTAAGGTCCATCCAAAATCTTAACTGTTAAAAGAAACATTTCCCAACCTTTCTTATTTCTAATGCCTTCCCTCTGTTAATTATTTCTTATCTATCCTATATAATAGCTTGTTTGTATATATTTGTTCACATTCTGTGTCCTCATTAGATTGTACATTACAACTGTTTTTTGCCTCTTCCAGTATCGTTGGTACTTAGCACAATGCCTGGCACATGGAAAGTGATTAATAAATGTTTATTGATGGATTAATATGCTTGAGATGATCATTTCAGGTAAAAACTATTTATTAGTTGATTTCTGTTTTTCTCTAACTGGTTTAAATTTGTTTCGACTACTGGTCTGGCCCCTAAGTAGGAGACTGGGCTGTGCTAAATCTATAAAGGGAAACCATTATGGATTTCTATGAGTTGAGAAGTTGTACTTTTCCATGCTTCTACAAATGTATCTTGAAAAGTCATATGAAAACTATCAATTCAATTTACCTTTTTTGTTCATTTGATTTAAAAGAAATTAAGACCTTTATTCAACTAATATCAGTTAGTATTTATTATTACAAAGATCTTTGAGGTTTACAAATTGTTTAAGATAATCTTAGTGCACATAAGTGACATTACAATCAACAATTGTCATTTTGGATAAGCTGTTATTGGGAAGACAAAAAAGAAAAGATTTAAAGGGAAGAATTGACAAAGATTAATACAAAAGGTTAAGTATGAGTTCGAAGTCCAGAGAATGCTTTTGGAAGGGAAATACGCCCCAATTCAGAACAAAGTGGATAAAGTACTATATGGAAGGAAAAGACCTTCAACTTTGATAATTCAGTCAAATAGAACTGAACAATACAAATTTGGCAACCTTGTGGGAGAAAATGCATCATACCAATTTCTACACTGGTAGTACTTTTACACATCAAATTTGTTGAATAAGCAATAAGTATCAATACTTAGTCAACCAATCAGCATGAATTAAGCTCCTATTTTGAGCTAGTTAATGAAGATGCAAAGACAAAGAATGAATATATCCCCTATGAAGAGTTAATGCCCTTCACCTCTGAACTCATATGACTTCCTTATGGCCATTCAACCCTTTAGTATATCAATATGTAAAACAGGAAGGAATATTTACTGCTTCCAAACCAATATCATTTAATTTCAATGCATAAATAAATGCATGCACAAATTCCATGCACAAGACTTCTTGTCATTCAATCAAGCTCTTAACTATAAATGCTTTAGAAAGAAATTGGCCTATTTTATGAAACTATGCACAGTACCACTCCACGAAGGACATCTGTCTTTCAGCAGGCATCACCCAATAAAAGTGCTTAACATGCTCTGTTTTTCAATTAATTTAGGGGTTTTATGAGGTGATTTCTGGTTACCTGACAGCCTTGTGAGCTGGAATTATACTGTACAAAATTCTCATATTCAAAAGAGGAATTATTGCTCCACCAAACAGTAAAGCTGGTTAATAAAAATATACAAAGGAAAATCAACTTTTTTAGAGCAAACAAACTGCTTTCCCCTTGTTCTACCCAGATCATATATCTCACTCTTAGCAGACCTACTTTCCTTGATTTCCATTCAAGTTTGTGTGTAATTGTACCTGTTTTTTATCAAACCTGATACAGGAAAATCCAGATTGCAAAACAGATAAATTAGAGAGTGAATCTTCATTTTTAAAAAAATATCCCTAAAATCATTTTGAAGCTAGTCTTTCACAATGCTTGTTAAACACAATTCTCTTTACCAAAGAAAGATTATACTAAATTTTCTAGGAATATAATTGTTGGCTCTCAAGCCCCATGTACTTTCTCCCTTGCTTTCTATCCATAAAATGTAAATACTCTTGATATCATATAATTAGTATATTTCTGTATGTATGGCTGCATATATGTCAAATTTTTATGAAACTTAAAGAAAGCATGGATAAATTCTATATACTTATTTTATGTGATACTACATGCTAATTGGAATTTAATATGATTTTTTTTTTTTTGCTAAGGCATTTGGGGTTAAATGACTTGCCTAGGGTCACACAGCTAGAAAGTATTAAGTGTCTGAAGTCAGATTTGAACTCAGGCCTTCCTTACTTCAGGGATAATATGATATTTTTAAAAGGAAAAATTATTTCCACTATGAAAGGACACTCAGAAATGTGAAGCATTGTTACTAAAATTGTTCTAATAGTTTAAAGTTGTAGTCATGTGTTCTATTGGCTACAATTTCTTAGGGCTCATTTTAAGTCAAATAATAGAAAAACAAAAACTCAGCTTCATCAAAAAGCTATCCTCCACATTTCCAGGAGTGGAGCCAAGACAGTGGAGTGAAGGCAAGAAGTTGCTCAGACTCTCCAAGTTTCTATTGAAACTGCATGAAACCAGGGGCGGAGCCAAGATGGCAGAGAAGACACACACGACTTTCTAAGCTCTTCTCTTACCCTCTTTATCAATATTATATCGAGCCTCAAAAATAGTCTTGACTGCTACGATTCGTAAAGATAAGAAGCAGAACAACTCACCAGCCGAAGAAAATCTGCAGTCTCGCCAAAAAAAGTTGGTTCCTGGGCCAGGGGGGAGATTAGCGCAGACTGGGAGAGAAATTAGGTTCCAAGGAGAGCCTCAAACCGAAAGTGAAAGCACAGATCTCAGCACAAGTGCGTGCAGCCCCAACCCGCAGTACGGGGCTTTTCCTTGGGGCAGTTGTGATCCTGCAGGGCAGGAGGACGCAGCCCGGGTTAGCCTCCAATCTGCTCAGTGGAGAGCTCAGCTTGGGGCCATAGAGCTTTTCCAGGGCCGATTTACATCAGGCAGAGACACAGGGGCAGAGTTCGGGGCCGTCTGCAGTCTGTGGTCAGCTGCTAATACCCACAGCCCCACAAGAGGCTATGTCCTGGGGCAGTGACACTTTCACCCCTTAGTCTCTGGCCACGGGCAATCACTAACCTACACAGCCCAATTGGGCACTTCGATAGCTCGGCCAGTGCTGAATCCACTTCCTGTTGGGGAAGGAAGATTCACCAACACCCCATACCTTGAGCCTGAAATTTTTACATCTCCCCTGCTCTGCAGCGGAAGCTGGAACCCCTTGCCTAGGGAACATACCCTAAAGGCTTTAAAAATGAATAAAAAGATGAAAAGAACCATCAACACTTCTATGCAGAAAAAGAGCAGGTCACAAACCTGAAGGACCTCAAACAGCAAAATGAAGACTGTCCTCACATGATGCTCTTGGAAATTAAAAGTCTAAAAGAGGTTAGAAGATAAGTGGGAAGGAAAGAGAAGCCTTTACAAGAGGCAACAACTTCCAAAATACGAATTGAAAAAGTTAAAACCCAAAAGTGCAGAGAAACAAAATTGGTGAATTGGAAAAATAAAGAACTGGGAAAGTAGGATTTTGAATTGAAAGACAAAGAACTCGAAGAAAATAGGATCTGTGAATTGAAAAAAAATAATTCATAAAAAAAAAAAAATTAGTGAAATGGGAAAAAAATTCAACAGACCAAAACAATACATTTAAAACCAATTGGACATAAACAGAAAAAGTAAAAAAGCTAATGAAGAAAATAATTCTTAAAATTAGAACTGAACAAATAGAAACTAATGATTCATTGAGACAGCAAGAATCAGTCAACAAAACAAAAAAACAAACTGGAAAAAACATGAATTATCTACTTGCAAAACGACAGACGAAAAAAGTCAGGAGATAATCTGAGCATTATTGGACTTTCCGAAAACTTGATGAAAAAAAAGAGCCTGATACTATTTTACAAGAAATCATAAAGAGAACTGCGATTAAATAGACTAGAAGGTAAAATAGGCATTGAAAGAATTCATCGAACACCTTCTAAAGAAACCTAAAATAAAAACCCCAGGGAATATTGGGCCAAATTTCGAACTATCAGATTAAAAAAATTTTAAAGCAGCCAAAAAAACCATTTAAATACCGAGGTGCCACAATAAGGATCACCCAAGATCTGGCTGCCTCTACATTAAAGGGAAGGGCCTGGAATATGATTTCGAAAGGCCAAAAACAGGATGCAGCCAAGAATAAACTACCCCTAAGCTGAGCATTTTCTTCCAGGGAAGAAGATGGAATTTAATGAAACAAATGAATTCCATTTGTTTCGAAGAAAAACCAGAACTAAACAAAAATTTGATTCCAACCATAGAACTCAAGAGATAGAAAGGTAAAATAACTCTTGAAATTGTATTTTGTTGTGGATATAAAAAGAATAATGTATAATTTATGTACTAATAAACATAAAAAAGGGGAAGGAAATGGAAAAGGGATGGCAGAATAAGGGGGAAGGAGGGATAAAAAGAAAACCACATCCCACAAAGAGGAAAAGGAAACTTATCATATCTGAGGGAATTTAGAGAGGAGGAGGAAATTGTGTGAATCTTACCTCATCAGAGTTGGCTCAAAGAAAAAATAATTACATTTTTTTGAGAAAATTTCTGCCTCATTAAAACGGGGAAAAGGGAAAAGAAAAAGTAATAAGGGATGGAAGGGGAAAGACTCAAAGGGGGAGGAGGGACCCAAAGAGGGAAAAGATTATACAAGAGGGGTACATGTTTAAAATGGGGAAAGAGGGTCGGGGGAGGCAAGAAAAGAAAGCATAATCTGGGGTTTTAGGATGGCAAGAAACAGATTTACTAACGTTGAATGGGATGAATTCCCAAAAGAGGGGAGGCAGATATATGACAAAAGTCAGAACCCCAATATTTTTTACAAGAAACACATTTAAAGAGGAGATAATAGAGTAAAGGTAAAAGGTAGCAAAATTATTATCTTCAGGTGAGTCAAAATGGGGTAGCCATCCTTATCTCAGATCAAGCAAAGTAAAATTGATCTAATTAAAAGATAAGGAAGGAACTACATCCTGCAAAGGGACATAAACAACAAAGCAATATAATATTAAAATATGCACCAAGTGGAGGGTATCCAACTTCCTAAAGGAGAAGAAGAGGTTGCAAGAAGAAATGACAACAAAATGTAATAGTAGGAGTCTCACCTTGCACCTCATGTAATGGGCTGAGGTTTGGCGTGCCCGGGTCCCAAGACATGAGGCTAGATAGAATTGGGCATACTCTATTAATATAAGATTGGATAAAGAATGGCCCGCCCACTCTCCTTGCAAGTCCGATGTTTGTATAGGAAATGACGATTTTGGTGGGTGGAGGCAGAGAGGAAGAAGAAAGCTGGGAGAATTTGAGTTGGAGCCTTTGGCGGTTTTGGCTGGGTCGAGCTAGCTTCTTGACTCAGCTGCACAATTGCTATCGATTCTCTTCCACCTCCAACCTTCTTACGAGAATAAAGACCGACGATTTTCCCTAACCGAATTCCTGTCTCGTGCTGATCTTAAAATAAATCTTAACATTTGGCGCCCAGATTTAGTTCAGACTCAAGCTGGGTTTTGGTGTGGTCGAGCTACTTCGGACCAGCTGCACAATTGCTATCGCCATTCTTTCCCCCGATCCTTCTTCACTGAGAATAAAGACACATTTTCCCAACCCAATTCCTGTCTCTCTGATCTTAAAATATGATCTTAACATTTGGCCCAAACGGGGAACCAAGGACTGAAAAGTCTCCGGTGACCGGGAACTTGGGTGATATTGTTAATGACAAATAAAACTTTTTTCTTAAAAACAAACCATAATCTTTTTTTTGGCTAAAAATGGGACAAAGGTAGCAAAACCTCCATCCCGCCCCCAACCCCACCCAAAGGGCATGGAAAGTGATTAAGCTTTGACAGAAATAAGGGTTACTTATAACTTGGGAACAGATAGGAATTTGGGTATATTAAACTGCATCTCCCTTTGGATCGTGGGGAGGGCAGATCTCTCGAATAACTGGTCCGGGTTGGACAAGAGATGTTCCTTTTTAGAATATGGTCCTCATTCAATTCCCATGGAGGCATTTTATTTTTAAAATGTATTTCAGTTGCCTAAGAATCCCTTAGAAGAAAGAAAAAACCACTCTTCCACCCCTCCCAAATTAGCCATGAAAGGAGGAAGACAATGAAGAGATTTGACCAAAGGCATGGAGACTTGGAGCAAGGTGGGCCTTTCCCTCAGGAGGGCTGCCCCACCCCAGGGCAAGTGATTGACTCTCCCCACCAACTCCCCTCGGGATGGGGAGGAGGGGGGGGGGCCTGAGGGGACCAACCTTGACGGTTCAAGAGGGCTTTGGGACAAAAAAAGGGGTGGACATCCGGGAGCCAAACCACTTTGTTTCCTGTAATTTCCCAGTTAATGCCCTTTCAACAAAGCCGAAGATAAGCCCTTTTAACGTAAAACTTAAGATCTTAAAAGGCCTGCACTAATTATGGGGCTACATCAGCTTATGTTAAGATGCTGTTACGAATTTGGTTTAAGTCTTGACCCGTGTAAACCAGAAGGTTTAGAACCTGGACAAATTACATGTGGCTTTTGAATATATGAGCTCTTAGGATACAAGCCCAACAAAATAGTCAAAAGTGTTCATGTTGGATCACCTATGACCTACTCGGTATAGGTCCATAGACGTCCACAGGTTAATTATTCAATGCATCAAAGCGTGGGATTCATTCACAAAAAAGATAAAGGTGAGGCCTTCAAAAAATAATGGGGCCTTTATTTGTGACTTTGTGGAGTTTGCAGACTGCATACAAGAACTAATGGGGAAAATCCAACAGATGTTTTAATAAGGCAACCTAAGGAAAATGCAATGAGGTGGCAGAAGGATTATACTAGGACTGTCCAAGGATGTCCTTTAGAGGAGTTCATAAACGTGTGCCACAGGGGCACAAATGCCTTTATAGCCAGACTATGATGCAGATTCCCCAAGTCCCAACATGGGGAGCAGGGTCCCCTTCCAGCAAGGGACTTCTAGAGAAATCAATGCTTTCAGTGTGGTAAAGTAGGGCATCTGAAAGCTCAATGTTGGTATAGAGGCAGAGGAGAAAGGGGGGGGGAGCAAGACCCAGATCCCATGTCCAAAATGCAACAGAGGCTTATTGGGCCCAGAATGAACAGGTTAGGAAAAGGGATGAGGGCCCAGCCCCCAGGGCCCGGGGCAAAACACTTGGGGCATGATGGCAGCCAATGGTGCACCCGAGGCTTAGACGGCCAATACCCCAATATGACCAACGTCAGGAAGCCATTGATGGCAGAAAGGGTTAAAATCAATCAGCCAGGAAGCAACTTGAAAAAGGATTCAATTAGGGGAAAGAGTTGTGCAGCTGAGAAATGAGATACCCCCTGGAGGGTGAAATTGTTCCTTCCAGCCTATGGATCCTTTGCCCCAGGCACAGTGGTTGACCTTTTACCCCCTGAGGAGTACAAAACAGTGTCCATCCACATACTGATGTGGGGAAATGGGAATGTAGATAATATCCCAGTCACCAATAAGGCGACAATATGTGACTTATCCCCAGGAGAAATAGTAGCATCAGGTTTTCCAAACAGAACTAATAAACAGCCTGGTGATATACCCGATTCTGTTCCAGATCACAAAAACCGCAGTTTACGGACAGAGTTTAAACGGAAACCTATGCTCACAATTATAAAATGGCCTTCCATTGGAAAAACTGGTGACACTGGTGCAGATCGGATTTCCTTTGAGGTCCATTTGGCCCAGTCACTGGGAAAGATTAAAGGACACCTACATGTCTGGTGGGGAGGACAATAAACGCTGAAGTTAGGCCCCCTAGAGTGGACTTTGAAGGCAAAACAGGGTTTTTCCCTTTATAGTTAAAAAAATCCCCATCAATCTTGGGGAAGAGAGTTTTAAGCAATTAGGGTTAAAATATACTTCGGTTTTTAACAGGGCTGCTTTAAGGCCCCTTTCACCTGTTCCATCCAATGGAAAACTGATACAGTGTGGATAGAGAGTGGCCCTTAAGTAAAGATAAAATTCAGGCCTTATTAGATATAGGAAGAACAGCTTGACAAGGAACAAAAACCTTCTTAAGTCCTTGAATTCCCATGTTTGTTGTGAAAAGAAATTGGAAAATGGAGGATGTTGGTTTAAGAAAAGTAATGAAGAGATGGAAACTATTGAGCCTTCAGCCTGGCTTTCCCCCGTTGCCTGAAATGGCCTCTTTGGGCATAGATATTAAGGATTGTTTCTATTCATCCTCTGGATAAGGAGGATAAAAAGATTTTCCTTTTCAGTGCCCAGCGTTAAAGCTGAGCCTTTAAAAGATATGAATGGACAGTTTTCCAAAAGGGTGAAAAACAGCCCACTATTGGTCAAATGTATGTTGCCCTGCTCTTGTCAGAAGAAAAGCATTCCCAAAATTTATGTATTCATTAATGGATGACATTTTAGTGCACCAGGAACAAATGTTAGGGCATGTCTAAAAAGACCATAGAAACACTAAAATTCAAATTATACATAGCACAAGAAAAATTAAAGACATGCTCCTTTCAATATTTAGGATATGAATACCCTAAGGTGCTTACCGTTCAAAAAAACTTCTTAAGAAAGAAAAGCTAAACACATTGAATGATTTCAGAAATTGATAGGAGATATCCAATGGATGCGACCAGGTTACGACTACCTATAGTTACAACCGTTATATGAATTTTAAGGGGACAGTGTTTAAATTCCCAACGCCACACAAAAGAAGCTCAAGAGGTTTGAGAGAAGTTGAACTGGCACCAATGTGGTTGAAAAGTCACCAAAAACCCTTGGAGATACAAGTTTTGCCACAAAGAGGCACCCAGATCCTTCATCAAGGACAAGTGTGAAGGTGGGTGAACCTCCCAGCACAACAGATCAAAGCCTTCCTTACCCAGGCTTGTTGAATTTTATTAAAGGCCACTAAGCAGGCAATTTCTGGGACAAGACCTGATAAGATAACCTTTATCCAATCCAAATTAATGTGTTGGAGACCATCCCAGAGTGGCAAATTTTATTACCATATCCAAATTTTTACATGGGTCTCCATTAAAGATAACGACTATTACATAATTGGGATGGACTCTTGAAGAAAAAAGTTTCAAAGTTCCTCTTCAAGGACCAACAAACCCTTTCACGGATGCATCCAAACATATTTGTGCTGTGTTTCAGATCTAACATAAAGGGGTCAGAACCTTTTCAGTCCACTAGCAGAATGAATTGTTTTGGATCCTAGCTCTTACTTATTATCCAGGAGACATAAATATAATATCTGATTCGGCCCTATTCGTAGGTGGTACAAAAGAATTGCCACAGCCCCTTTAAAATTTGAGCCTCTAATTATATCAGTTTTAAGAAACTTCAAGAGCAAGTGAGAAAGCATCCAGGTGATCATATAACATGTCCATTCTCATAGTGGACTTCAGGTCCCATATTTGATGGCAACAAAGGCAGATACCTTCAACTAAAGGGGTCAATACCCTTTGTTCCAAAGCTCAGGCATCCATTCTAAATTACAGGCTGCTAGCTTTTCGTTTACAATTTAAAACAAAAGGGAAGTTAGGAGGTAAAAGCCTTAGTTTGCCTTTTTCCACGCTCCCACACTGCCTCAGGGAAGAACCCTTGGGTTTGAGACCCAATGAAATCTGGCAAAGGATGACCCATTTAAAATCTTTTGGCGTCTGTCTTTCATCCATGTTGTGGTAGACACCTTTCAGGATTCACTTTTTGAATGCCAGCAGCAAAAGAGACAGCCCAGGGTCACTGAATTCCCTCATACAAGATTTATTATGGGTGTCACAAGCAATAAAAAAAGACAATTCCGTTATATTGAAACATTTTGCACCTTTGTGCACAGTATAAATTTTACACACCACGGGCAACCTTTTTAACCTCGGGGCAATAGTGGAGGGAGAAACAGAGAATTTAAGACACTACCCAAAAAAAAGAAAGGGGGAGCCACAGGAAGCCTAGAGAACTTTAAATCAGCTCTTTTACATTAACTTTTGATTTTTGACAAAGATGCACTGGTCCGGCTGGGTTTTTAAACCCCAAGGTCAGTGTCCGTGGACAGCTCCACTTCTTTAATAATCCCGGTGATGTGGAGAGACCCAGAAAGTGGTGAATGGAAAACCAGATACTCTCAGGGAAGGGTTTGTTGTATTCTACAGGTGGAAAGGAACAGATGGGGCCAACCATATTCCCTTGTCCATCGAGAGAGAATGGGCAGACCTTTGAAACAAAGGAAAGGGACCCAAGAAATATCGGGTGGTGCTGTTGCTGATTGTGCTCACCATTGAAAGACGTGGCAGTTTGGCGTTTGACTATGGACTAAAAGATTGTCGGACTTCAAAACCCTCAGGAATCATTGGATTCCTCTGAGCCATAGGACTCAAAACCCCAGGAATCATTGGATTCTCTGAGCCATAGGATTTGAAAACTCAGAATCATTGTTCTCTGAGACATGGATTTTGAAAAACCCCAGGAATCATTGGATTCTCTAGACATGGAGAAAACTCCGGTCTTGGTTCTTGAGACAAGGATTGAAAACTCAGAATCATTGGATTCTCTGAAAATGATAAGACTGTTACAACACTTAAAATCTGCTGGAATCTTGGTTCCCCTAAAATAAAAAGACTTTTTCAGGACTTAAAAACTAGGGGACATTGGATTCCCCTGAAGTGAAACAATGGACAAGATTGGTTTTTACCATCTCTCCGAAGAAGTGTATGTGGGCTGTTGTTTCATACCCACCTTCTAGGACTTTGGTGATCTTTTCCACACCATGTTGATTTATATTGTTTGCTATTCTGCTACTTGTGTGTCAATTTTTTGTTAACCACATCGAGCCGCACTGACTGAGGGAGGGGTCATCCCTAAACCTTGTTATTGCTATTGTTGTGAAACCTCCCATGCTGATGGGTTTTGATAAACCCTTCAGCCCAGAAACCCCACAACCTCCATTTCCCTTTGGTGCTTTTCACTCCCTTCCTGAGATGTCAGGGAGGGCGGATCATCTCCTTTTGTGCTTTCACGCCTTTCCTGGAGAAGTCAGGGAGGCTGTGATCCCCTCCTTTTTGGGCCACCCCTTCCTGAGAATTAGAGGCTTGATCACCTTTTGGGGGTTGACCTCCCCTGAGGAGTCAGGGATGGATGACACCGGTGTTCTAAAAAAAAGAAAGTGGGAAATGTTGGGTGAGGTTTGAGCTGATGCATGAGGTCCCAAGTACATGAGGTGATAGTAATTGGGCTATACTCTATTAATACATGATTGGATAAAGAATGGTCCCTCCCACCTCCTTGCAAGTCCTGATGTGTTGTATAGGAAATGACGATTTTGTGGTGGAGGCAGAGAGGAAGAAGACAAGTGGGAGAATTGGGTTCGAGACTCCAAGCCTGGTGTGGGCTGGTCGGCTGTTCGTGACTCAGCTGCAACATTGCATCCCGATTTCTTCCACCGATCCTTCTTCACTGAAAAAGACGAGTTTTCCCTAACCTGAATTCCTGTCCTTTGGCTGATCTTAAAATATACGATCTTAACCTCAGTTAGAAACAAACCACAAAACAAATAAGAAAGAAAATAAAAAGAAATAGAAAAAAAAATTAGGTGTTGGATCTTTTGAGAAAATTGAATGGAGATAGAAAGGAATATATTTCTTTTACGTTCATGGAACCTATTCAAAATTGAATATATTGGACATAAAGACTAAATTAAATGCAAAGAAAGGAAAAGAAATCTTTCTTTTCAGATCATGACAATAAAACACATTCAACAAAAAGTTAGGGGAAATAGAAAAAAAGTAATTGGAAACTAAACAATCTCATCTTAAAGAATGATTGGGGAAGCACAAATTATAATACAATTAATAATTTCCTAAGATAAGCAATGATGAGACATCATACCAAAATTTTGGGATGCAAAATTAATAAGAGGGAATTTTTATACCAGAGGCTTACTTGAATAAAACGAGTAAGAAAAGATTAATGAATTGGGCCAATAAAAGAACTAAAAAAGACCAAATTAAAACCCCCAATAAATACTAAATTGGAAATTTAAAATTAAAAAGGAGAAATTAAAATATTGAAAGTAAAAAAAAACTATTGAACTAATTAATAAAACTAAGAGTTGGTTCTAAGGGAAAAAGCCAATAAAATAGATGCCTTTGGTAAATCTGATTAGAAAAGGAGAGAAAAAGAAATAGTAGTCTTAAAAAATGAAAAGGAGAACTTTTCCACCAATGAAGAGGAAATTAGAGAAATAATAAGGAGTTATTTTGCTCAACTTTATGCCAATAAATTTGATAACCTAAGGAAATGGATGACTACTCCAAAAATAACTTCCCAGACTAACAGGAAGAGGAAGTAAATTCTTGAATAGTCCCATTTCAGAAAAGAAATAGAACAGGAATTAAACAACTCCCTAAGAAAAAAATCCCCAGGACCAGATGGATTTTATGAATTTTACCAAACATTTAAAAATTGGCCAATGTTACAAAGATTTGATAAAATAGGGAATGAAGGGTCCACCAAATTCCTTTCTATGACACAGACATGGCTGAAATTTAAAACAGGTAGGCTGAAAACAAAAAGAAAATTATAGACCAATCTCCCTAATGAAATTGATGCTAAAATCTTTAAAAGATATTAGCAAAAAAACCGAAAATCTCCCAAGATAATACACTATGATCAAGTAGGATTTATACCAGGGAAGGGGCTGCTTCAATATTAGGAAAAACTATCAATATAATTGGATTTAATAACCAAATTAAAAAACCAAGTCATCTCAATAGATGCAGAAAAGCATTTGATAAAATCCAACATCCATTCCTATTTTAAAATTTTGGAGTCTAGGAATAAATGGATTTTTTCCTTAAAATAATTTCAGCATCTATTTAAAAAACAGTAAGCATCTATGTAATGGAGACAAACTGCAACCATTCCAAAAAGATCTGAGGAAACAAGGTTGCCCACATCACGGTTACTATTTTTTGTATTAGAAAAGGCTTTGCAATAAGAGCTGAGAAAAGTTAAAAAAGAATAGGCAATGAGGAAACCTTATCACTTTGCCGATGAATGATTATATTTAGAGAACCCCAGAGATTCTGCTAAAAGTTATTGAAATAATCCACAACTTTAAAAGTTGTTGGTTATAAAATAAACCTAAGTCATCAATTCTTTATATCACTAACAAAATCCAACAGTCAGAGTTACAAAGAGAAATTCCATTTAAAGTAACTACTGATAATATAAAATATTTAGGAATCTATCTGCCAAGGGAAAATCAGAAACTTTATGAGCAAAATTACAGACCCTTTTCACACAAATTAAGTCTGTTAAAATTGAAAATATTAAATGCTCTTGGATAGGGCAAACAAATATAATAAAGATGACAAATTACCTAAACTAATTATTTATTTCCTAACCAATCAGACCCCAAAAAACTATTTTAATGACCTAGAAAAATAACATAAAGTCATATGGAAAAACAAAAGATCAAAATTTCAAGGAATTAATGAAAAAAAAAATCAAATGAAGGTGGCTTATGTCCCAGATCTAAAATTATATTATGACGCGTTACCAAAACTATTTGGTATTGGCTATGGAATAATTAGTTGATCAGTGGAAAGATTAGGTTCAAGGGATAAAACAACAAATATAGCAACCTGTCTTTGAAAACCCAGATCCCAGCTTTTTGGGATAAGAACATGTTTGATAAAAAATTGTGGGAAAATTGGAAACTAATAGGCAAAACTAGGCATTGATCCATATAACACCTAAAAGATAAGGTCAAAATGGGTTAACCTAGGAAAAGAATGAAATTATTAATAAATTAAGGAAACACAGGATGTTTACCTCTCGACCTTGGAAAAGGAAGGTCTTTTGCTAAAGAGAACTAGAGATCTTACTGATCACAAAATGAAAAATTTCGATTTTCAAACTGAAAAGTTTTTGTACAAACAAAACAAGCAGACAAGATTAAGGGAAGCAAATAAACTGGGACAATTTAAACATAAAATTCTATAAAGGCCTATTTAAAAATATGAAAATTAACCTAATTTATAAAAAATGAAGCCTTCTCCAATTGAAAAATGGTCAAAGGAATGAACAGATAATTTCAGATGAAGAAATTGAAACTATTTTGTCATATGAAAAGATGCTCCAAGTCAATTTTAATCAGAGAAGTGCAAATTAAGACAACCTAAGATAACAACACCTGCGATTGGCTAAGATGAAGGAAAAAAAATGATGATTGTTGGAGGAATGGGAAAACTGGGAATTAGCATTGTTGGGGAGTTGTGAACGAATCCAACCATTTTGGAATGTTTGGAACTTGCCGTTATCAAACGTGCATACCCTTTGATCCAGAGTGTTTCCTGGGAAATCCCAAAAGAGATTATAAGAAGGGAAAGGGACCTGTATGTGCACGAATGTTTGTGGCAGCCCTTTTGTAGTGGTAGAAATAAACCAATAGTCCACGTGGGAATGGCTGAAAAAGGTATATGAAAAATTATGGAATATTACTGTTCGAAAAATGACCAACAGGATGATTTCAAAAAGGCCTGGAGACTTAAACGAACTGATGCTGGGAAATGAGCAGGACCAGGGAGATCATTATATCTTCAACAACAATTTGGATGATGACCAGTTCGATGGACAGCCTCCTCACAACGGATCAACCAAATCTTTCAATGGAATAATGAACTGAACTACTACCCGAAAAATAACCGGAGATGACTAAAAACCATTGCATTAAATTCCCAATCCCTATTTTATGCCACGCATTTTGATTTCCTTTTCCAAGTTTTGTAAATAATTCAAGTCTGATTTTTTGTACAAAAATAATGTTTTGGTCATGTATACTTATTTTATCTAAGTTATATTTTAAATATTTAACATCTACTGGTCATCCTGCCATCTAGGGAGGGGGGGGGTAAGAGGGAAAAATTGGAACAAGAGGTTTGGCAATTGTTTGCTGTAAAGTCCCATGTATATATCCTGTAAATAAAAAAGGCATTAAATAAAATTTTAAAAAATAAATAAATAAAAAAAAAAAATAAAAAATAAAGAAGGGAAAGGGACCTGTATGTAAAATGTTTGTGGCGCCCTTTTGAGTGGAAAACTGAAATGAATGGATGCCCAAGTTGGAGAATGGCTGAATAAATTGTTATTGAATATTTGGAATAACTGTTCTGTAAGAAATGACCAACAGGATAATTTGAAAGGCCTGGGAGACTTAAAGAACTGATTATGAAATGAGCAGGACCAGGAGATCATTATTATTTCAACAACATTACATATGATGGTTCTGATGGACCAGGCCATCCTCAGCAATGAGATCAACCAAATCATTTCCAAAGGAGCAAATGAATAACCAGTTATGCCCCAGAAAAAGAACCTGAGGATAAAACCAACATTAATTCCCAATCCTATATTTATGCAAATGCATTTTGATTTCCTTAAGCTTAATTGTCAATATTTTAGGCCTGATTCTTTTTGTACACAAAATAACGTTTTGGTCATGTATACTTATTGTGTATCTAATTTATATTTTAATATATTTAAATCTACTGGTCATCCCGCCATCTGGGAGGGTTGTAAGAGGGAAAATTGAACAAGAGGTTTGGAATTGTTAATGCTGTAAAGTTACCCCATATATCCAAAAAAAAAGCATTAAAAAAAAAAGAATTAATCCACAATTTTAGCAAAGGTTGGTTATAAAATAAACGCACATTATACAGCATCCAACAGTCAGAGAAAAAAACCCATTTAAAGTAATACGTGTATAAAATATTTAGTAATCTATTAAGGAAAATCAAAACTTAAGGAGCAAAACTACAAAACGCTTTCCACACAAATTAAGTCTGATCTAACTAACTGGATATTAAATGCTCTTGTATTGGGGGAGCAAATAGAATAAAGATGACAATACTACCTAAACTAATCTAAATGCTAAACTGATATAGGTTAAATATGTGCAACTAATCTAAATGCTAAACCAAACAGACTTCCCAAAAATTATTTTGATGACCTAGAAAAAATAACAACAAAGTTCATATGGAAAAACAAAAGGTCAAGAATTTCAAGGGAATTAATGAAAAAAAATCAAATGGAGGTGGCCTATGTACCAGATCTAAAATTATAAAAATTAAAACATCTGGTTTGGCAAGAATATAGTTGATCAATGGAATAGGTTGGTTCGAAGGACAAAACCAATCTTTAATTATCTAGTGTTTGACAAAACCAAAGACCCCAGTTTTTGGGATAAGAAGATATTTGACAAAATTGTGGGAAAATTGGAAATTAGTATGGAGAAACAGGCATTGACCCACATTAAACCGTACACCAAGATAAGGTCAAAATGGGTTTATGATCTAGACATAAAGAATGAGATCATAAAAAATTAAGAGCATAGGAAGTTTATCCGACCTATGGAAGGGAAGGAATTTATGACCAAAAAGAACTAGAATCCTTTCTAAAAATTGAAAAATTTTGATTATATTTAATTGAAAAGGTTTTTACAAACAAAACTAATGCAGGCAAGATTAGAAGGAAACAATAAACTGGGGAAAACATTTTTACAGTCGGTTCTGATAAAGGACCATTTAAAATATAAATTGACTCAATTTATAAGAAACGCATTCCAATTGATAAATGGTAAGTGAACAGAAATTTTCAGATGATGAAATTAAAACTATTACTACTTTATGAAAGAGGTTCCAAATCACTATTGATCACATAAATGCAAATTAAGACCTGGATACTATACACCCAGATTGGCCAGAATGACAGGGAAAGATAATCAGAATGTTGGAGGGGGATGTCGGAAAACAGGGAAATTGATGATACAGGGGGTTAAACACATCCAGCCATTCTGGAAAAATTTAGAACATGCCCAAAAAGTTTCAAACTAGAAACCCTTTAATCCAGCAGTGTTCATGGGATACCCCAAAGAGATACTAAAAAGGAAAGGACCTTAAAGCAAAGTTTGTGGTAGCCCTGTTTTATGGCCAAAGCTGGAAATGAATGGATTCCCATCAATTGAGAATGGTTGAGTAAAAGGTATATGAATAGGAAATTATCGTTCTTAAGAAATGACCAACAGGACGAATAAGAGAGGTTGGGGATTACAGAAACTGATGCTGAGTGAAATGAGAAACCAGGAGATCATTATATACCCAACAGCGATACTGTATGAGGATGTATTCTGATGGAAGGTTTCTTCCAAAACAAGATCTAACTTAGTTTAATTGAAGGATGGAAGAAGAGTTTACACCCAAAAAGAACACGAGGAAATGTGAAACTGTTGATTTTTTGTTCTTCTTCCCAGGTTATGTTACCTTCTAAATCCAACTCCCTGAGCAACAAGAAAACTGCGGTTCTGCACAATATTTTAATCCAAGATCTACTATAATCTATTTAATATGTATAGGACTGTTTGCCATCTGGGGAAGAGGGTGGAGGGAGGGAGGAGGGAAAAACGGAAAGAAGGAGTGAAGGGATAATGTTGTAAAAATTACCCTGGGGCCCAAAAAAAGTTATTTAATAAAAAAAAAGAAAGGAAATGTAAACTATTTCATTGGAAAAATAGTCAACCTAGGAAACAGATGCAGAAAAAAATAATTTAAAAAAGATTGGTCTACCTGAAAGACAGAGTCTGGATAGCATTCTTGAAGAGATAATCAAGGAAAATTGCCCCAGTATTCTAGAAACAGAGCAAGAAATAGTAATTGAGCTGTAAAGTTACCCATACATATAACCTGTAAATAAAAGGCTATTATTAAAAAAAGAATTTAATCCCTATTTTTAACCATTTTTATTTCCTTCACATAATTGTACAATATTTCAGAGTCATTCTTCTTTTGTACAGCAACAAACGGTTTGGTCATGTATTAATAAATTTTATTTAATATTTAAACACTTATCTTGCCATCTGGGGGAGGGGGGGAAAGAGGTTAATTTTTTTTTTTAAATTTTTATTTGGGATATAATTTTTACAGTTTAAAATTGCCAAACAAGAGGGAAAAATTGGGAAGAGGTTTGGCAATTGTCAATGCAAAGCCAAAATAACCTGAAATAAAAATTAAATAAAAAAAAAAAAAAAGTAATTGGGTTCAATCCCCCTGAAAAGGATCCACCAGCAAAACCCCAAGGAATACTTTTGTAAAGATCTACAACTATAATCTCAAGGAAAAACTATTACAAGTTGCCAAACAAAAGCAATTTAAGTTTCAAGGAACAGTCAGGATTACCCAGGATACAACAGGCATCTACAATAAAGGATCATTAAGCCTGGACTACCATATTCCCGAAGGCAAAGATCCTGAGGATTCAACCAATAATTAACTATCCAACAAGACTCTATATCATCTTTCAGGGAAGAAGATGGATTTCTAATGAAGTAAGAAACTTTCAAATATACCTATTAAAAAAAAAACAGAACTAAACAGAAAATTTAATCTTCAAACACAGAACTCAAGAGAAGTATAATAGAAAGGTAAACAAGGGGGAAATATATATAAGAAACTAGGAATGTTAATATTATCTTAAAAAACTTTGGTATGATATACCTCTGTAGAAAATTGAATAGGGACAGAAAAGAAATAACCTTTTTCCAGAGTAATGGTATAAAAAAAAATTTAATCTTAGGGACATTAAAAACTTAAATGCAAAAAAGGAAAAATAATAAATATATATTTTTTTAAGATTCAATTTGTCCTTAATGGGAAAATGATATCTGTAAAACTTGGGAACTTTATTTGTTATTGGGTCAGTGATAGAAGGTATCACATGGATAGAGGATAGTTGCAAATGAATTCTGATGTGAAGTTATCAAAGAAAAAGACATTAAGGGCATAGAAAAAAAAGGAATGTGCTAGAAAAAGAGAAATGAGTTATAATGGGACTAATTAGATCACATGAAGAGACACAAATGACCTATTACAATAATAATACAATTCCCTTAATAAAGAGAAAGAAATAAGGGGGATGAGATTATCTGAAATTAAACTTATCAGGTTTGGCTCAAAGAGGGAGTAAAATAATCACTCAGTTGGGTATAAAAATTTATTTTATCCTACAGGAAAGTGGGAGAAGAGGAGGGAGAGAAAGGGAAGAGGGTAATAGAAGGGAGGGGAAGAAAACAGCAGAGTGTATTAGAAGCAAAATAAGACTAAGGAGGAACAGGGTGAAGAGAACAAAAGTATGTATAGGTGAGAGAATAGGATGAAGAGAAATACATAGCTTATAATCATAACTGGAAATGTGAATGAAATGAACTTTCCCATAAAACAGAAATAGATAACAAACTGGATTTAAAAGCCAGAATTCCACAATATGTTGTTCAAAAGAAACATATTTGAAACAGAGAAATACATACAAAATAAGGGTAAAAGGCTGGAGAATAATTTCTTTTAATTCTTTAGCCAAAGGGGAAAAAAGGCAGAATTGGCAATTCTGATCTCAGATAAAGCAAAAGTAAAGGAAATTACATCTTGTGAAAGGATACCATAAACAATGAAATAATATTGATATTAAATGTATATCCACCAAGTGGTAGAGTATCCAGATTATTAGAGAAGAGGTTAAGGTATTTACAAGTAGAAATACACAGCAAAACTATGTTAGTGGGAGATCTCAACCTACCCCACTCAGAATTAGATGAATTTAACCACAAAATAAACAAGAATTATAGTGTTCCAATTGGTTTTCTGGAGGTCTCTGGACCAGCCTTCCTTTCAGTAGAGTAATCACTACAAGAATAGCCAGGTATTAAAGTCCAAAGTCTAAATTCTTTATTGTCTCCTTATCTGGGGCTCAGCTGGCTTTCTTGAAGCCCTTCAGACTTCCCTTGGTCTCAGTGGGGGGAGCAGGAGGACAGGCCAGCCACCATGAGGCTGATGAAGATGGAATGAATGTCTCTCCTTGGCTCTGAGAGCTTGAGCTCCCACCTCCAGGCCTCTTCTTCTTGGACTCTGACCGTGACTGAGTTTGGCCCACCTTATACGCTCTACTCTAATTACATTATCATAGGTGTGAATCTTGTAGAATAGGTGTCAATCTTGTGGAACTATATTAAGTACTAAGTATATGTACTGAACTAGAGAACTATTAATCACCATGCTAAACTAGATAACTATTGTATTATCGATTCCACTGAGTTAACACCTTGTAAGAATCCTTGTTTTATTACAGAGTTCTGGCCCATAACAAAGAAACTAGGAATGTTAATATTATCCTAAAAAACTTTGGTATGATATACCTCTGTAGAAAATTGAATAGGGACAGAAAGAAATACACCTTTTTTTCAGCAGTAATGGTACCTACACAAAAATTGACCATGCATTAGGACATTAAAAACCTCACAAATACAAAAAGGAAGAAATAATAAATGCTTTCTTTTCAGACCCATGATGCAATCAAAATTATATTCAATAAAGGGCTATGGAAAGACAAAATAAAAAGCAAATGGAAATTAAATAATCAAATTCTAAAGAAGGGGTGAGTCAAACAACAAATCACAGAAACAATACATAATTTTATCCAAAAAATGACAATGAGACTACATAACAAAACTATGGGAAACAGCCAAAGCAGTTCTTAGGGGAAATATTATATCTCTAAACACCTACATGAATAAAATCGAGAAATATGATCAATGAATTGGGCATACAACTAAAAAAGCTAGAAAAAGAATAAATTAAAAACCTCCAATTGAATACCAAGTTAGAAATTTTAAAACTCAAGGAGAAATTAGGAAACTTGGAACCAAGAAAATAATTGAATTAATAAATAAAATTAAAAGTTGGTTTTATGAAAAACCAACAAAATAGATAAGCCTTTGGTTAATTTGATTACAAAAAGGAAAGAAAAAAATTGCTAGCATCAAAAATGAAAGGGGTGAATTTACCACCAATGAAAAAGAAATTAAAGCAATAACTAGGAGCTATTTTGCCCAAGTGTATGACAATAAATCTGACAAACTAATTAAAATGGATGAATATTTACAAAAGTATAATTTCCCCAGATTAACAGGAGAGGAAATAAACTACTTAGATAGTTCTATTTAAGAAAAAGAAATTAAACAAACAATCAATGAGCACCCTAAGAAAAAAAGCTTAAGGGAGCTGTGGATTTACAAGTGAATTCTACCAAATATTTAAAGAACACTTAATTCCAATACTCTGTAAATTATTTGGAAAGATAGGTAAAGAACTAGTCCTGCCATTTTTCTTCTTTGACATAAATATGGTACTGATATGTAAATCAGGAGGAGCCAAATTAGAGAAAGAAAATTACAGACCAATTTCCTAATGAATAAGTAATGCAAAAATTTTAAATGAAATATTAGCAAAGAGATGATAGCAACTTATCAGCAGGATAATATACTCTTAACAAAGTGGGAGTTAAACCAGGAATGCAAGGCTGGTTCAATAACAGAAAAACTATTATCATGAACAACCATATCAATAACAATACTAACAGAAATCATATGATAAACTCAATAGATGCTGAAAAACATTTTGACAAAATATAGCACCCATTCTTATTAAAAACACTAGAGAACATAGGGATAAAAGGAGCTTTCATTAAAATAAAAATAATAAGCAGTATATATCTAAAACAAATAGCAAGCATTATTTATAATGAAGATAAAGTGCATGCTTTTCCAATAAGATCAGGGGTAAAAGAAGGATGCCCATTATCATAATGATTATTCAATATTGTACTAGAAATGTTGACTTTAGCAATAAGAAAAGAAAAAGAAACTAAAGGAATTAGCATAGGCAATGAGGAAATACATTATCACTCTCTACAGATGATATGATATATTTTGAGAATCCTAGAAAATCATCTAAAAACGTAATCAAAACAGCTAACAGTTTTAGCAAAGTTACAGAATATAAAATAAACCCACACAAATCATCAGCATTTCTATTTATTACTGACAAAGTCAAGGAGCAAGAGATAGAAAAAGAAATTTAATTTAAAATACATGAGGACAAAATAAAATATTTGGGTGTCTATCTACTAAGATAAACACAGTAACTATATGAACATAATTACAAAATACTTTTTGGAAAAAATATTAATTGCTCATGGGTAAGCAGAGGTAATATAGTAAAAATGATAATTCAGCCTTCATTGGTCTACTTTTCATTACCATAATACTCAAACTACCAAAAATATTTTATATATCTAGAAAAAATAATAGCAAAATTCATTTGGAAGAACAAAGATCAAGAACAGCAAGAGAATTAATGAAAAAAATAGAAAAAATGATGGCCTAGCAGTAATAGACCTAAATCTCTATTATACAGAAGCAGTTATCAAAACCATTTGGTACTGGCTAAGAAACAGAGTAGTGGATTAGGGTAAAAGGTAAGATATACACAACACAATAATCAATGACTATAATAATTTAGTATTTGATAAATCTCCCAATTCCACTTTCTGGGATAAGAACTCACTATTTAACAAAAATTGCTGGGAAAATTAGAAAATAAATACGTCAGAAACTTGGCATAGAACCTCACCTCACACCTATAACAAAAATTCTAAATGGGTACCTGATTTAGGCATACAGGATAATACCATAAGCAAATTAAGAGAGCAAAGAGTTCTTTGACGAAGGGAGAAATATATGAGCAAAGAAGAACTAGAGACCACTATGAAAAGTAAAATGGACAACTTTGCTTATATTAACTTAAGAAAGGTTTTGCACAAACAAAACCAAAGTAAGATTAAAATAAGTACAAAGCTGGGGGGAAATTTTGCATACAGTGTTTCTGATAAAAGTCTAATTTCTAAAATATTTAAAGAACTGAGTCAAATTTATAAGAATACAAGTCATTCCCTAATTGATAAATGGACAAAGGACATGAACAGACAATTTTCAGATGAAAAAATTAAAATAATTTATGGTTATATAAAAATGCTCTAAATCACTATTGACTAAAGAAATGCAACTTAAAAAAACTCTGATACACCTCACAGATAGACTAAAATTACAGGAAAAGATAATAATAAATATTGGATGGGATATGGGAATATTGGGACACTAAATCACTGTTGATGGAGTTGTGAAATGACCCAACCATTCTGGAGAATAATTTGGAACTATGCCCAAAGGGCTATCAAACTGTACATATCCTTGACCCAGCAGTGCCCTTACTGTGTCCGTATCCCAAAGAAATCATAAAGGAGGGAAAAGGACCCACATGTGCAAAAATGTTTGCAGAAGCTCTTTTTGTGGTAACAAAGAAATTGGAAAATGAATAAATGTCCATAAGTTGGGGAATGGCTGAAGAAGTTGTGGTATATGAATATAATGGAATATTAATGTTCTATAAAAAATGAACAAGCTGTTTTAGAAAAGCTTGGAAAGAGTTTCATGAATCGATACTGAGCAAAACAAGCAGAACCAGGAATATGTTGTCTACACTAACAGCAAGAATGTGCAATGATCAACCAAAAAAAACTTAGTTCTTCTCAATGGATCAGTGATTCAAAGCAATCCCAATAGACTTTGCATAGAAAATTCCATCTACATCCAAAAAAGAACTATGGAGATTGAATGTAAATCAATACATGCTATGTTCACGTCTTTTTTCTGTTTTATTCTCTTCCATGGTTTTTCCCTTTTGTTCTGATTTTTCCTCTTCCCATTGTGATTCATAAATCAATATGTGCTTAAAATTAATAAATTTATTGATTAATTGATAACCAAAAAAGAAGTTCTCCTCCCCTATCACTTTCCAGTGAATCTTACATACAGAAAAGTCACTGAATTCTCGCTGGACAAAGATTTGTATGGTATATATCCAGGATAAAATCATCTTGAATAACATGGAAACGAGTGAAAACTTTGAAGAATAGTATAAAAACACATACCTACAAGAAGTAATGTAAAATTCCTTTTTTTTTAGCAGATAAGTGATATCGTGGACAGAGGACTGGATTTTAAATATGAAAGATCTGAGTTCACATTCAGCCTTAGATATTTACTTGACATGGACTAGTCATATACTCTCTGCTTGCCTCACTTTGTTCATCTGTAAAATGAAGATAATAACAGCATTAGGTTGCTCTGAGGGAAAATAATAAGAAAATTTGTAAGGTACTTTGTGAACTTTAAAAACTATATAAATGATAGTTACTGATTTATAACTACTGTGCTCAATTGAAACCTAAAGGAGGGAAAATTTTACACTAATTGATGCTCAGGGAATCCTTTATTCTTAGGAAATTCTTAAAAAATACATCTTTTTATTCTGTAAGCAATACATATTATTCTCTACTTTGATTTATTTTTCTTTTTTTTGTCTGATTCTTGATGTCTCATAAAATCATTAGCTTCTATTTGCCTCATTCTAATTTTTAATGTGTGATTTTCTTCAGTTACTTTTGTAGCTTCTTTTCAATTTCATTAATTTTATTTTTCAAAGTGTTGTTTTCTTCAAAAAAATTTTTTTTTGCATTTGGTCAATTGTATTTTTTTAATTATAACTTTTATTGACAGAACATATGCATGGGTAATTTTTTACAACATTATCCCTTGCACTCACTTCTGTTCCGATTTTTCCCTTTCCTCCCTCCACCTCCTCCCCTAGATGGCAGGCAGTCTTATACGTGTTAAATGTTATAGTATATCCTAGATACAATATATGTGTGCAGAACCATACGTTCTCTTGTTGCACAAGAAGAATTAGATTCAGAAAGTAAAAATAACCTGGGAAGAAAAACAAAAAGGCAAGTAGTCCACATTCATTTCCAAGTGTTCCTTCTCTGGGTATAGCTGATTCTGTCCATCATTGATCAATTGGAACTGAATTAGATCTCTTTGTCAAAGGTATCCATTTCCATCAGAAAATTGTTGGAGTGTATAATGATCTCCTGGTTCTGTTCATTTCACTCATCATCAGTTCACATAAAGCTTTCCAAGCCTCTCTGTATTTATCCTGCTGATCATTCCTTATAGAAAAATAATATTCCATAACATTCATATACCACAATTTACCCAACCATTCTCCAATTGGTGGGCATCCATTCATTTTTCAGTTTCTAGCCACCACAAAAAGGACTGCCACAAACATTTTGGCACGCATAGGTCCCTTTCCCTTCTTTAGTATCTCTTTGGGATATAAGCCTAGCAGTAACACTGATGGATCAAAGGGTATGCACAGTTTGATAACTTTTTGGGCATAATTCCAGATTGCTCTCCAGAATGGTTGGATTCGTTCACAATTCCACCAACAATGCATCAGTGTCCCAGTTTTCCCATATCCCCTCCAACATTCATCATTATTTTTTCCTGTCATCTTAGCCAATCTGAAAGGTGTGTAGTGTTATCTCACAGTTGTCTTAATTTGAATTTCTCTGATCAATAGTGATTTGGAACACCCTTTCATATGTAGAAATAGTTTCAATTTCATCATCTGAAAATTGTCTGTTCATATCCTTTGACCATTTAGCAATTGGAAAATGGCTTGCTTTTTTATAAATTAGTCAATTCTCTATATATTTTGCAAATGAGGCCTTTATCAGAACCTTTAACTATAAAAATGTTTTTCCAGTTTGTTGCTTCCCTTCTAATTTTGTTTTGCAAGATTTTTGCATTAGTTTTGTTTGTACAAAAGCTTTTTAATTTGATATAATCAAATTTTTCAATTTTGTGATCAATAATGATTTCTAGTTCTTCTTTGGTCACAAATTCCTTCCTTCTTCTCAAGTCTGAGAGGTACACTATCCTATGTTCCTCTAATTTATTTATAATCTCGTTCTTTATACCTAAATCATGGATCCATTTTGATCTTATCTTGATATACGGTGTTAAGTGTGGGTTCATGCCTAGTTTCTGCCATGCTAATTTCCAGTTTTCCTAGGAGTTTTTGTCAAATAGTAAATTCTTATCCCCAAAGTTGGGATCTTTGGGTTTGTCAAACACTAGATTGCTATACTTACTGACTATTTTGTCCTGTGAACCTAACCGATTCCACTGATCAGCTAATCTATTTCTTAGCCGAAACCAAATGGCTTTGGCGACCACTGCTTTATAATATAGTTTTAGATCAGGTACAACTAGGACACCTTCATTTGTTTTTGTTTTTGTTTTTTTCATTAATTACCTTGAAATTCTTGACCTTTTGTTCTTCCATATGAATTTTGCTGTTATTTTTTTATGTCATTAAAATAGTTTCTTGGGAGTCTGATTGGTATAGCACTAAATAAATAGATTAATTTGGGTAGTATTGTCATCTTTATTATATTTGCTTTGCCTATCCAAGAGCACTTAATATTTTTCCAATTATTTAAATCTGACTTCATTTGGATGGAAAGTGTTTTGTAATTTTGCTCATATAATTTCTGACTTTCCTTTGGTAAATAGATTCCCAGATATTTTATGCTATAGACAGTTATTTTGAATGGAATTTCTCTTTGTATCTCTTGCTGTTGGATTTTGTTGGTGATGTATAAAAATGCTGAGGATTAATGGGATTTGCTTTTATCCTGCAACTTTGCTAAAGTTGTGAATTATTTCTAATAGCTTTTTAGTAGAATCTCTGGGGTTTTCTAAATATACCATCATATTATCTGCAAAGAGTGATAATTTAGTTTCCTCATTACCTACTCTAATTCCTTTAATCTCTTTCTCAACTCTTATTGCTGAGACTAACATTTCTAAACTGGAACCTTCCATTTCTAAATAATACAATTAAATAATGGTTCCAGTTTATCCCCATTACATATGATGCTTATTGACAGTTTTAAATATATGCTCCTGACTGTTTTAAGGAAAAGTCCATTTATTCCTATCCTCTCAAGTGTTTTTATTAGGAATGGATGTTGGATTTTATCAAATCTTTTTTCTGCTCTATTGAGATGATTATTTGGTTTTTTAATTTGATTATTGTATGTCAATTATGTAATAGTTTTCCTAATTTGAACTACCCTGCATTCATGCTATAAATCCTACTTGGTCATATTATTATCCGGGATGGGATTTTCTGTGTCTTTTTGTAATATTTTTTTAGATTTTGATCAATATTCATTTGGAATTGGTTATAATTTTATTTTCTGTTTTCCAACCTACCTCCAATTCCATGTCTGTGTCTAAAAGGAATTTGGTGAACTCCTTCACCCTTTTTTTCAAATAGCTTATAAACATTGTGGCTAATTGTTCTTTAAATGTTGGTGGGAATTCACATGTAAATCCATCTGGTCCTGGGGATTTTTTCTTAGGGAGTTGATTAATAGCTTGTTCTATTTCCTTTTCTGAAATGGGACTATTTAAGCAATTTACTTCCTCCTTTGTTAATTCATTATTCATTAGCGAGATTGGTCTATAATTTTCTTTCTCTATTTTCAAACTACCCGGTTTAGGTATCAGCACCATGTCTGTGTCATAAAAAGAATTTGGTAGGACTCCTTCAATCTCTACAAATAGTTTAAATTTTTGGAATTAATTGTTCTTTTTTTGGTAGTTTTTAAAATCCATCTAGTCCTGGGGATTTTTCTTGGGAGTTGATTAATCTTGTTCTATTTCTTTTTCTAAGATGGGATTGTTTAACCAATTTACTTCTTCCTCTGTTAATCTGGGCAAGCTATATTTTTGAAGGTATTCTTCCATTTCATTTAAGTTATTGAATTTATTGGCCAAAAAGTTGGGCAAAGTAACTCCTAATTATTGCCATATTTCCTCTTCATTAGTAATGAGTTCTCCTTTTTCATTTTTAAGATTAACAATTTGATTTTCTTCTTTTTTTTTAATCAGATTTACTAAGGTTTTATCTATTTTGTTGGGTTTCATAGAACCAACCTTAGTTTTATTAATTAATTGAATAGTTTTTTTTTTTTCTTTAATTTTATTAATCTCTCCTTTTTATTTTTAGAATGTCAAGTTTGTGTTTGATTGGGGTTTTAATTTGTTTCCTTTTCTATCATTTTTAGTTGCAAATTCATTGACCTTCTTTTTCTCTATTTTATTCAAGTAGGCCTCTAGAGATAAAAAAAATTTCCCCTTATTACCACTTTGGCTGCATCCCACACATTTTGGTATGACGTCTCATTATTGTCATTTTCTTGAGTTCACCCAATCATTCTTTAGTACGAGATTATTTAATTTCCAATTATTTTTGGTCTATTTTCCTCTGGCTTTTTATTGAATGTAATTTTCATTGCATCATGATCTGAAAAGGATGCATTTACTATTTCTGCCTTATTGCATTTGAATTTGAGAGTAGCACACTGTGGTAAAGTTCTCTCCTCAGAAACGGCTGAGATCACATCCCATCCCACTCAGGTCTGCTCAATGTGAGCTGCCTTTCATACTCTCACTACCTGCCGCACTCTTGCTGCCTGCTTTCAGTCTGCACCTGATCTAACTGTCCCTGTCTGCAAGCAAAAGCAGACCTTTTCTAACGAATTTTGAGGATATCTTCTGTTGGTAATTATTTGTGGGTTTTTTCAGTCAAGCAAGAATTCTGATGCCTTGTCATGAAAAAAATATTCTAAGAGCAAGAAGGAGCTTAGATAGATGTGTGTGTCCTCTCCATCATCTTGTTGGGAAGTCCCTGGCCAATTGTATTTTTTTAAGGAATTGCCTTCCTTTTCCAAACTGTTGACTCTTGCATACCTCTCATTTCTTTTCTCATGTTTTTTTCTTCTACCTCTCTTATTTGCCTTTTAGTCTTTTATAAGCACTTCTAAGATGCCTCTTTAAGCTTGAGAATAATTCATATCACTCTTTGAGATTTCCTTTGTGGACATTTTGTCCTCATCTGAGGTAGTGTTTTGGTCTTCCCTGTAACCATAGTAGCTCTCTATGGTCAAGGTTCCTTGGGTAAAGGGGTGCTGTTCCAAACTACCTGTGCAGTTCTAAGCCTTGGCATTCAGCATAGGAGCTCCTAGTATTTGGTATTTTGCTCACAGCCCTGGTTTCCCAGAATTTGCCTTCTGAGCTGGAACTGGAGGTTGTCGGTTGGTATATTCCAATATTGAGCCAGGACCAAGGGTCTCATTTGCTAATCTGCTATGATTAAGATCCTCTCACTATCTTTTCCAGATTCTGTCTGACCTGGGCTGAATAACCATTTCACCCCCATGAGATTGACCTTTTTTGAAGTCCTTCCAATCTATCTTGAGCCGGAAAATGGTTTCATTCCATTAGACTCTGTTCAGAGGTTTGGTTTCATGTGGTTTTTAAGGAGAAACTGGAAGAGTTTGAGGAGCTTTCTGGCTTCATTCTGCCATCTTGATTCCGCCTGGAATTCGACTTATTCTCAAATATTCAAAGGAGAAAACTATCACCAAAAAAATCAAAAGTCAGAAAAGGGGGAAGAAACTATCCTGTTTATATCCCTTATTTGCTTTTTTGCATATTTGTCCAACAGAGACCATTTTATTTGTATCCAAAGGAGGCTATAATACATAAGTACTTGATAATCCTTAATTAAAAATAGTATACATATAAGTTAATGTATTGATATTCATTGATATTAATCATTTTCATTTAATCAAATTCAGAAATATGTTTAGTTAGAAGACAAATTGATTTAGTATTGATATTAGTTTTCCAGCTTATTATACTTGAAATTTAAGCTAGCTTTAATCACTAAATAACCACTGAACCAGTGAAACAGAGACTTATTAAAGACATTAGCTTAAAAATACCAGTCTCCCACTACCTGCAGGGCTATCTCCTGTTATCCTGATCTATATGTGGCCATGGAATTTAGATGGCTCTAAAGAAGACAGTAAGATTGGTGATCATACACAGCCCTCCCTCATTTAAATTCAATTCCCTTGTATGTCATGGCATCACCAACTTCCTGTTATGGTCTTCTTAAACAAAATGCAAAGAACTTGTTACAAGAAGAAGAGGACACTGTTTCACCACTCTTCCTGGTATTGTAGATTTTGAAAAGTGCTATACAAATATCTTAATTTTATCCTTAGAATCTTGGAAGGCAGATGTGAATATTACTCTCATTTTACAGATGAGGAAACAGAGAGAGAGAGAGAGAGAGAGAGAGAGAGAGAGAGAAAGAAAGAGAGAGAGAGAGAGAGAGAGAGAGAGAGAGAGAGAGAGAGAGAATTGTGCAGGATCACACAACTATGAAAAATCTGATGCTACATTTGTTTTTTTTAATAGTTTTTAACTTTCCAAATACATGTAAAGACAGTTTTCAACATTCACCTTTGCAAAACTTTGTGTAACAAATTTTTCTCCCTCCTTTCCTCACCCCATCCCCTAGACAGTAAGCAATCAAATATATGTTAAACATATGCAGTTCTTCTATACATATTTCCACATTTATCGTGCTGCACAAGAAAAATCAGATCAAAAAAGGAAAAAATGAAACGGGAAAAAAAGCAAGTAAACAACACATACACACAAAATGTTAAAATACTATATTAGTATATACATTCAGTCCCCATAGTCCCCTCTATAGATGTAGATTTCTCTCTATCATAAGCCTATTGGAATTGGTCTGAATCACCTCGTTGAAAAAAGCCAAGTCCATCATAGTTGATTATCTTCTTGTTGATGTATATAATTCTCTTGATTATACTCACTTCACATAGCATCAATTCATTAAGTCTCTCCAGGCCTTTCTGTTGAGACTAGATTTGAACTCAGGTTCTCCAAAATCTAGATCTAACACTCTGTGTTCTATTCTACTAGGTTACCTAGTACCCAACTACTATTAGTAATAAGAGTTTCTAGTTTGGGGAGGGAGAGGGGAAATAATTACTTTGTATTGCTTTCTCTACACTGTCATGAAAGACAAAAAAAAATTGATTTCATGTGTCTAGTTTGAATTTTATATGACCTGCTATGCCATGATGACTCTAATAAGTTTATCTCCGCTGCACACCAGAAAAAATCATGGGTTCAGACTCTAGAGCCCTAGACACCAAAAGATCTCTAATTTTATCCTATAAACATTTGTTCAAGGTATTTACTACCACATCTATTTCACATCATATCTTGGTTCTTAATTCCTTCTCCAGCCCTTTCAAGCTATCCTCTCTGTTGTATTCCCTCATCAGAACATAAACTCTTTAAAAGCATGAATTATTCTGTCTGTTTCTATTTTGAATTTTATCATTTAGCATGGTAGCTGGTAGGTAGTAATCATTTAATTGGCATTCTATCTATGTATTTTTGAACTTTATATCAAATATTTTAATATTTCAATTGTGGCATTCCTTTCAGAGGAGAAATCAAATTCAAATGCTAATATCAAGATTAAAACAAAAAGACAACTAAAAAGGTCAGATTTCAAAATACAATCAAAGTGAATTAACTTAATATACATATGTATATATACATACATAGAGAGAGGGGAGGAGGGAGAGAAGCAAAGAGGGGGAGAAAGAGAGAGAGAGAAAGAGAGAGAGAGAGAGCTAAGAGAGTGGAGTTGAAAATATTTTTCTTTTAAAGATCTTTACCTCACTTTTCAAATATATAGAGTTGAGCCAATTTTATAAAAATATAAGGCATGATTAGGGAAATGAAAATTAAAATTCTGAAATTCCATCTCACATTGTTTAACATAATAGAAAAGCAAAATGACAAATTTTGGAAAAGTGTGGAAAAACTGGACTCTAAAACTGAACACTCACCAGACCAACAATTCTGAAGAACAATTTGAAACTATGCCCAAAGGGCTTTAAAATTGTATATCTACCCTTTACAGACCTTTTCACTCAGCAATATCACTACTAGGTCTAAATCCCAAAGAGATTTTTTAAAAAGGCAAAAGTGACATGTTTATCCAAAAATATTTATAACACATCTTTTTCTGTTGACAAATTTCCAAATAATTGGAAATTAAGAGAATGTCCATTAGCTGGAGAGTTGCTGAATAAGCTGTAATAAATTATTGTGATCAAATACTATTGTGCTATGAGAAATCTTGAGCAGGATGCTTTCAGAAGAATATGGAAGGCTTATTATAAACTGATGCAAAATAAAGTAAGAGGAACCAAGAGAACACTGTACACAGTAATATCACTATTGTAAGAATAATCAAGTGTGAAATATTTAACTACTCAGATCAAGACAATAATCCAAAGTAATTCAAAAGGACCTATACTGAAAAGTACTATCCACCTCTAAAGGGAGAACTGATGAATTGAGTACAGATTGAAGCCTACACTTTTTATTTTCCTTGTTTTGTGGGATGAAAATATATTTTGTATGACTTGCATGTATAATAAATGTATTGTTTGCTTTCTAAAGGAGTAAGGAAGAGATGGAAAAGGGAAAGAATTTGGAATTCAAAATTATTTTGAAAAGAAGGTTTAAAATATATGTAATTGGGAAATTCTAAATAAATTTTTTAATTAAAAAATAAAATGAAATAAGGACTTAAAATTTTTCCTAGAATAAAATGTATAAAACTTTGAGTTGAGAAAAAACTTTTAAGATGCTTGAGCTTATACATATACAGCACAGTTTGATGTGGTTTTTAATAAAGCTTTATCTGAAGGTTTTCCTGGAGGCAGCCTTAGTCTCAGTTGAAATACATAATCACTCCAAAATCACAGCCAGCTGATAAAAGTGCAAACGTCTATTTCTCCTTCCAAAATAGCCCGGTTAGTTGAGGCCTATCTCTCTGCCTGGCTCCAAGAGCTCTTGCAACTTTGTCCTTGGCTTCTGCCTCTGCTTTTTTCAGCCTCCGGCCAGCACCGACTTGTGGCTTCTCAATCTCCAACTGAGGCGAGTAGTCTCCTGTATCTTGCAGAGTGCTCTATTTATGCTACTTCTCTGAGAGTGGGATTGAGGGATATCTCCCAGCATGCTCTCTGGCCCTAAGGAAGGTGTGAATTCAGATATCTCTTTCTAGACCCTGAATCTCCCAAACTGTGAACTCCATTGAGTACTTAGATACTTATGAGCTCTCTAAAGGTGTGAACACAAGCATTGTTTCTATCAGTATTAGCAACTTATCACCTTGTAAGGATTCACTCTAAGGTGTGAACCAATAAGCACTGTATCAATTCTATTGAGTTAACACCAGGATTCTGACATCACCCTTGAGTTTTCACCTTGTTTCAAGTTGAGTTGACACTAGGATTCCAACAGCTTTTTATTTTCAAAATACATGCATAGATAGTTTTTAATATTAAACCTTGCAAAACCTTGTGTTCCAAATTTTTTCTCCCCCCCTTCCAGGCACTCCCTCCCTTATACGGCAAGTAACCCAATATATGTTAAACATGTGCAATTCTTCTATATATATTTCCACAGTTATCATGCTACACAAGAAAAATCAGATCAAAAAGGGAAAAAATGAGGGGGAAAAAACTACAAAAAGTGAAAATACAATGTTTCGATTCACATTCAGTCTCCAAAGTCCTCTGACAGTCTTCAGATGGCACTCTCCATCACAACACCATTGGAATTGCCCTAAATCACCTCCCTATTAAAAGAGTCATGTCCATAAGAATTGATCATCACATAATCTTGTTGCTGCACACAGTTTTCTCTTGATCCTGGATTATCTTGGTCATATTTCCAAAGTGCTCTCCAAAATGGTTGGCTCAGTTCACAATTCCACCAACAATGTCATGTCATTGTTTTCCCACATCCCCTCCAAAATTCACCATTATCTTTTCCTGTCATTTTAGCCAATATGAGAAGTGTTTACTGATAGCTCAGAGTTGTCTCAATTTGCATTTCATTGATCAATAGCAAATTAGAGCATTTTTTTTTTCATATGACTAGAACTGGTTTTAATTTCTTCATCTGAATATCATCTGTTTATATCCTTTGACCACTTATCAATTGGAAAATGATTTGTATTATAAATTTGAGACAATTCTCTATATATTTTAGAAATGAGGTCTCTATCAGAACTTTTGGATGTCAATTTTTTTTTTTTTTCAGTTTACGGCTTCCCTTCTAATTTTGTCTGCATTGGTTTGGGTGTACAAAAAGTTTTTAATATAATCAAAATTATCCATTTTATATTCTATAATGTACTCTAGTTCTTCTTTGGTCACAAATTCCTTCCTTTTCCACAGATCTGAAAGGCAGACTATCTTTGTTCTTCTAATTTTCTTATAACTCTTTATGTCTAAATCATTAACTTATTTCAAACTTATCTTGATATGGAGTGTTAGGTGTGGTTCAATGCCTAATTTCTGCCATACTAATTACTAATTTTTCCAGCAATTTTTATCAAATAGTGAATTCTTATTACAGAAGCCAGTTTTTGGATTTATCAAACACTAGATTACTATCACCATTGACTATTGTGTCTTGTGAATCTAACCCATTCCACTGATCAACTACTCTATTTCTTAGTCAGTACCAAATGATTTTGATGACCACTGTTTTCTAATACAGTTTTAGATCTGGTATAGCTAGGCCACTTTCATTTGCATTTTGTCATTATTTCCCTTGAAATTCTTGACCTTTTATTTTTCCAGATGAAATTTGTTATTATTTTTTTCTAGTTCTCTAAAATAATTTCTTGGGAGTTTGATTGGTTATTGCACTGAATAAGTCCATTAATTTAGGTAGTATTGTCATTTTTATTATATTAGCTCAGCCTACTCATGAGCACTTGATATTCTTCCAATTGATTAGATCTGACTTTATTTGTGTGAAAAGTGTTTCGTAATTGTGTTCATATAGTTCCTGACTTTGCCTTGGCAGGTAGACTCCCAAATATTTTCTATTAACTAAAATTATTTTAACTGGAATTTCTCTTTATATCACTTGTTACTGGACTTCTCTGGTAACATATAAAAATACTGACGATTTATATGAATTTATTTTGTATCCAACACTAAAACTAGCAATTATTTCTAGTAGTGTTTTAAGTTGATTCCCTAGAATTCTCTAAGTAGGTCATCATATCATGTGAAAAGAGTGATAATTTGGTTTCCTCATTACCTACTTTACCTACTTTAATTCCTTTGATTTTTTTCTTCTCTTATTGCTAAAGCTAACATTTCTAATACAATATTAATAATATTAATGGTGATAGAAGGCAACTTTGTTTCACCCCTTATTGGGGATCTTATTGGGAATGGTTCTCATTTATCCCCATTACATAAAATGCTTACTAATAGTTTTAAATAGATGCTAGTAATCATTTTAAGGAAAACTCCATTTATTTCTACACTTTCTAGTGTTTTTAATAAGAATGGTTATTGGATATTGTCAAATGCTTTTTCTGCATCTGTTGAGATACTTATGATTTCTATTAATTTGGTTATAGTCAATTATGCTAATAATTTCCCTAATATTGAACAACTCTGCATTCCTAGTATAAATTCTACTTGATCCTAGTATAGTATCCTGGTGATAACTTGCTAATATTTTATTTAAGATTTTTGCATTAATATTTAAGAGGGAAATTGGTTTGTAATTTTCTTTCTCTCTTTTGACCCTACCTGGTTTAGGTATCAGCACTATATCTGTGTCTTACAAGGAATTTGATAGGACTCCTTTCTTTATTTTTCCAATTAGTTTGCATAGTATTAGAATTAATTGTTCTTTAAATGTTTGGTAGAATTCACATGTAAATCCATCTGGCCCTGGAAATTTTTTCTTAGGGAAGTGATTAACAATTTGTTCAATTTCTTTTTCTATAATGGGACTATTAAAGTAATTATTTTCCTCCTCTCTTAATCTGGACAATACATATTTTTATAAGTATTCATCAATTACACTTAAGATTATTAGATTTATTGGCATACAGTTGGGCAAAATAACTCTAATTTTCCCCTCATGAGGGAAAGTTCAGCCTTTTAATTTTTGATATTAACAATTTGATTTTCTTCTTTCCTTTTTTTTTAATCATGATCTCCCCTGTTGCTTAAGACAGATCTTTCCTGAATTTCTTCTAAAATATCTTCTGCTAGAAATTTGTTATACTCCAAATATTTGTGGATTCTGCCACTCCAAAAAGAGTTCAGAGGCTTGATCTGGTGCTGATCTGAGGGACGCCCAAAATTGCTCAGACTATCTGCTCTGTGCCATCCTGGCTCTGCCCTTGATATGTTTTGTTTTGTTTTGTTTTGTTTTGTTTTTTAAGAAAGAAGGCTAAGTCTTTTGTTTTGTTTTTTGTTTATTTAATTTTTCTGTATGTTCATTTTTAACACAGTTGCTTATGAATCATGTTAGGAGAAAAAATCAATACAAAAGGGAAAAAACATGAGAGAAAGAAAAAGAACAAAAACAGAAGAAAAATAAAGTGTTGATTTACATTCAGTCTCCATATTTCTCTCTCTGAATGCAAATGGATTTTTTCCATCCAAAGTTTATTGGAATTACTTTTGATTACTGAACTGCTGAGAAGAACCAAGTCTTTCATAGTTGATCAATGTACAATCTTCATTTTACTGTGAACAATGTATTTCTGGTTCTGCTTGTTTCTCTTAGCATCAGTTCTAGTAAATCTTTTCAGGCCTTTCAAAATTAGCTTGTCCATCATTTTTTTTATACAACAGTAACATTCCATTACCTTCATATACCATAATTTATTCAGTCAATTGATGAGCAGCTACTCATTTTCCAATTCTTTGCCACCACAGAAAAAGCTGCTACAAACATTTTTGCACTGTTGGGGTCCTTTCCCTCCTTTATGATTTCCTTAGAATATGGATATAATACTGATACTACTGATTCAAAGATATTCACAGTTTTGTTGCCTTTGGGGTATAGTTCCAAATTGCTTTCCAAAATGGTTGGATCATTTTATTTCACCAGCAGTGCATGAGTGTCCCAATTTTTCCACATCCCATCCAACATTTATCATTATCTTTTTCTGTCATTTTAGCCAATCTGAAAGGTGTGAACTGGTACCTATTTTAATTTGCCTTTCTCTAATCAATAGTGATTGAGAGTATTTTTTCATATGACTACAGATGATTTTCATTTCAGCATCTGAAAACTGTTCATATCCTTTGACTATCAATTGAGGGATGACTTGTATTATAAATTTGACACAGTTCTTTAGAAATGAGTTTTTTAAGCTTTTGTAATGGAGAGGAAAATGAAAGTGGTGGTGGTAGATAATGCTTAAACCTCAGTCTCATCAGAATCATGCATATATACAAACACACATTTGGGTATAGAAACCTATCTTTCCAAATAGAAACATAGAAAGAAAAAGGCTTAAGCGATATTGGGGAGAGGATGATAGGTGAGGGAAGATTGGGAGAAGCAGTTATTGGAGGCAAGACAGACTTTTGAGGAAGTACAGGATAGGGAAAGAAAGAGAAGAGTAAATAGGGGAAAATGGAATGATGGAAAAAGTTAGTGATCCCGGCTGTGAATGTGAATGAGATGAGCTAACTCAGCATGGAAATAGATAGCAGAATGGATTGGAAGAAGCAATGAGGATATTTTGGCCATTAGACCTTTGTTCACAGTTAGTGTGGATCACCGGGGTCCTTGGAATGGGCCTTGGGTCTCTACTGAGGTGCTGGCTGCAATAAATTGGCATGGGTCTTTTGGCCTTTTGGCCAAAAGCAAATTCAAGTCTGGGGATATATAGTTTCTCTGAATACAAGTTTTTCTTCATGAAAAAATAAAAGCGTTTGTTATTGGAAAGAAAAAGAAATGAGGTTTTTATCAGAAACACAAGCTGTAAAAAAAATTTTCAGCTTTTTATTTTGTAGTTCCCTCATTTGTGTTGGTTTTGTTTGTGAAAAAAACTTTTAATTTAATGTATTCAAAGTTGTCCATATTGCATTTCATAATGTTCTCTAGTACTTCTTTGGTCAGAAATTCCTCCCTTCTCCAAAAATCTGATAAGCAAATTAGGAGTTATCACCCTTTATACCCAAATCACATACCCATTTTGAATTTATTTTGTTATGGGATGTTAGATGCAGGTCTAAGCTGAATTTCTAACATATTATTTTCCAGTTTTCCCAGAAATTTTTGTGAAATAGTGAGTTCTTATCCCAGAAAGTGGTTTTGGGGAGTTACCAAATACTAGATTACTATAGTCATTGATTATTGTGTCATTTATACCTCACCTATTCCACTAATCCATCACTTCTTTTTTTTTAGCCAGAAACAAATAGTTTTGATGACTGCTGCTGCATAATAATAGAGTTTTAGGTCTGATACTGCTAGGCCACCATCCTTTGTATCTTATTCATGAATTCTCTTGATATTCTTTACCTTTTGTACTTCCAGATGAATTTTTTTATCATTTTTTTCTAGTTCTATAAAATAATGTTTCGGCAATGTGATTGGTATGACACTGAACAAGCAGACCAATTTAGGTAGAATTGTCATTTTATTATATTAGCTCTGCCTACTCAAAAGCAATTGATATTTTTTTCAGTTTTTTAAATCTGACTTTTTTGTGTGAATATGTTTTGTAATTTTGTTTATATAGTTTCTGGGTTTGTCTTGGCAGATAGACAGATTTTATTTTGTCTGCAGTTATTTTAAATGGAATTTCTCTTTCTGTCTTTTGCTGCTGGGTTTTGTCAGTAATATATACAAATGCTTACAATTTGTGTGGGTTTATTTTATATCTTGCAACTTTGCTAAAGTGTTAATTGTTTCAAGTAGGTTTTTGGAGGATTCTCTAAATATATCATTACATCATCTGCAAAAGAGGGATAGTTTTATCTCCTCATTGCCAATTTCTAATTCTTTTAATTTATTTTTCTTTTCTTATTGCTAAAGCCAACATTTCTAGTACAATATTGAATAATACTGGTTATAATGGGCATCCTTGTTTCACCCCTGATCTTATTGGTAGTGTCTCTAGTTTCTTCCCAAACAAATAATGTTTGATAGTGGTTTTAGAAAGATGCGGCTTATCATTTAAGGAAAATTCCCTTTATTCTTATGCTCTTTGGTATTTTAAATAGGAATGGATGCTGTATTTTGTTAAAACTTTTTTCTGCAACTACTGAGATTATCATATAATTTCTGTTGGTTTTGTTATTGATATGGTCATTTATGGTAATAGTTTTCCTGATATTGAACCAGCCCTGCATCCTTAGTATGAATCCTACTTATTCAAAGTGTATTTTCTTGCTGATAAGTTGTTGTAATCCTTTTACTAATGTTTCATTTAAAATTTTTATCTTATTTTAAAATATTACTTAAGGAGATAGTTCTGTAATTTTCTTTCTCTGTTTTGGCTCTTCCTGGTTTAGTTAAGAGTGTCACATTTATATCACAGAAGGAATTTGGCAGGAATCCCTTTTTATCTATTTTTCCAAATAATTGACATAGGATTGAAATTAATTGTTCTTTAAATGTTGGTAGAACTCACTTGTAAATCCATAGGGCCCTTAGGATTTTTTTTATTAGGGAGCTCATTGATGGCTTGTCCAATTTTTTTTTCTAAAATAGTTCTATTAATTAATTTGTTTCCTCTTATGCTCATTGGGGTAATTTATATTTTTCAATTAGATTATCAGATTTGATAATACAGTTGGGCAAACTGGCTCTTAATTATTGCTTTAATTTCTTCTTCATTGGTGGTAAGTTCACTCTTTTTAGGCTAACTTTTTAATAGGTTATAATTGTATATTTTAATAACATTTTACTAATACAATTTGCAGAACGTGTCCATGATTCCCAATATTTGGATTGTTTGATTTCAAATTAAGTCTGCAATGAAGAAGTTTGAGTCAAAATGTCAGCATGGAAAAAGCTTCATTTTATTTTTCTAATAAGTATTTGTCCAAATTGTAATTCTCGTCATTAATGTTATTTATAAGCAGTTAGTTGTAATCACATTGACCTCAGGCTGTATATGAGGTCATATATTTCACAGAAATATTTCTAGAAGGGGTAAAAAAATAGTCAGTTATTGGGTTGATGGAGGATGTTTCTATTTTCTACTTCGAGTCCTCAACAGTGTCTTCTAGAAAAGATGAAAAGGCACTAATGAAAAGTGTGTGGCCAAAAAGCAGGCAACAAAGTTGCTCTCATCCAAAGAATTTCTCCCTTCAGGGCGTTTTTAAAAGAACACAACCATTCCCAAACCCGGTTAGGCCACCTATCTCTTTCACCCTATGCATTTTGAATTCTGCAAATAATGCTAGATGTTTCACAGGGGGTTGATATCACAGAAAACGAGTTGTTGATCTTTGGATGCCTGCAGGCCAGCAATCTGTGCTACAGAAGTTTACCCCTCCTTGGAAAAAAAAAAAGACAAGAGGATAGGAATGATACAAGCATCTGTAACAAGCTAATTGGACCCTTGTGGGCAACACAGCAGATACAAAATTAAAACAAACACATCACATTGCACATCCCTTCATTTAGAACCCATAACCACAAAGATATTCTAATTTTTTTTCTATCCACCCCCTCTCTTTTCAAAAGAACCTCATTATGACCAGCTCTCGAGTATCACAAGTTAGTTTTCATTTAAAAGGAGGGAAAAAGGTATTTTGCCTCCAAACCTGAGAAATTGTTAGAAGTTAGTAATTAGTATGACTTGTTAATAGAGTTTGGCTGTGATTAAGCGGGTGATTGAGTGCGAGTTTGCTCCTTGTCAATGTGCATGCCTGAGAGGTTGAGAGATGTTTAATGAGACACCTGTTGTTGTCAGTGCCCACTGGGCTTTGTTGCAGCTGATTGGCATTTGTACTACAGAATGGGAATCACATATATGACTAAAATATCTAGCACTGGAGATGGTACTGTGCTGAGTTCTGCAGGTAACTGGAGGCTTTGGGAAACTCCAGCTGTCCTCCAGTGAATCTGAAACAGTGAATGAGTTTACTGAGCTGTGTTTACACTTCCAGAGATAAAAATCTGGTATGATCTGGCAAGTACAGTGGCTAAATAGGAACTGAATCATGTCACAGTCATTTGATTTTCTCTGTTTAGGAAATACCTATAGTTAAAGCTCAAGTTTTGTCCCCATAGATAAAGAGAGATAAGGGTTCAAATATCAACTCTGATATTTTGCTACCATAGGCATATCACTTAAGCATTCTGAGTTTCAGTCTCTGCATCTGTGAAATGTAGATGATAACCATAATGCCTATTTGACAGGATTGTTAGGAGAAACAAATGTTTTCATTTATATAAAATACTTTATAAATGTTTTATTAATACCAGCTAAAAAAGTAGAATTGACTACTTCCAAGAATCATCCTATGGAATTCCCTTCTCACTAGAAGTCTTCAAGTGATGGCTAAATAATCACTTATCAGGAATATGATATTGGAGAGGAGATTCTTGCCCATTTATTGCTTTTATATAGGTTGTCTTCTAAGAGCATTTCCAAATCAAGAGGTTACAATCTCTTATTTCCCAGAGTTTCTAGCTTTCTCTCATGCATTATCATGGTCTTCTCTCTCATATTATTATAGCTTTCAAATAAACTATCTCCCTTCTCCACCAGCTTTCACCCTGTAAAGAAAACATCTTAAAACAAAATATATTAAGAAAGGGTAACTAAAGATTATACTTTGTCTTTATTTGCAATTTTGCCCATCATTCCTAAGCCTTTGGTGAAATAAGTTGTCATTTAAGGGTAGAAGAGTACATGAATAATACCTAGGATTTTTCCATGAAATTGTAAGAATAGGTGACTAAGGGATTATCTATATCTTCAGAAAACCTATAAACTTTTAAGAATCTTTCTCATCTTGTAAATATCCTAGATGGAGGGAGGAAATAAGCATTTGTTTAGTACCAATTATGTGCTAGACTTTTGATTCTCACAAACACCCTGGGAATTATTTAGATGAATAAAGATAATTATTAACATTGTAATAATTATAGCTATCATTTTTGTAGCACCCTGGTCTTTAAATTCTGTGAATATTCTTTCATAGTCTTCAATTTTACCAAATACTGCTTTCCAATAATCCACGTTACTGTTTCTATCTTAGTACATAGAGTAGATTTCTACAGGGTAGGGAATATGCCTGTCTAATTTCCCAAATGCATGGGGGAAAAAGCATCATTTTTATAGGAAACCCCTACTGTTTTGTGGCAAATTATGTTCTGCAAATTCACAGGTTTTTCCTAGAGGCAAATCCATTTACCCTAATTTTTTGACTCCTAAATTGCATTTCCCATAAAAAGGGATCTGCTTAATGTATATTTATGTCTTGTACTTAAGATACACATTCTGACTTAACAATATTTTTAAGAGAGTTAAATGAAAGCACTACAACAGTGTTCCCATCCCTGTGAATTAAAGTTGTAGCCTACTAAAATCAGGGAAACTATTTAGGGATTATTTCACCTTGTGAAGAGCCCAAGGGAAAGCCATAACCTTTTGATATACCTGAGCAACCACTGGATGGCAATGCTTCACAAAAATGTACCTGAGAGAATACTGTGAGAGTGGAAGTGGGTTTTCAAGTCCATTCAGTTAAGATATACTACTTTAATTCCAATAAATACAGATACACACACACACACACACACACACACACACACACCCCTTGACCTTGTGCTAACCCATCTGTTAACTTTTCCACATACCCCACTTACTGAATCAATTGACAGGCATCCCAAGAGAAATAATTCTTTATTATTTCCAGTTAGTTGTTTCTTGTTGAGGTTTGATCCTAAAGACATACAAAGACTGAAAATTATATAAAGCCATTGGGCCAGATTAGGGGTACTTCAGGTTGAACTAAAATTTCTACTCCCATCTACCTACCTTGACCCTTATTGCCCTTTCATCACCCACTCAGATAAAATTTGGATCATATTTGATAGAAGACCCATAGAATCTGTCCCAACTTTCAACCAAATTTAATTATATGTAAAGTATGTAGAAATACTTAAATACTAAACTGCTTTTATCCAATATTTATCTAATTTGAGAGGGAGAGATAGAGAAAGGAAAGAGAAAAAGAGTAAATGAAAGAAAGAAAAAAGGATGAGGGAAAGGAAGAAAGGAAGGAAGGAAGGAAGGAAGGAAGCAAGGAAGGAAGGAAGGAAGGAAGGAAGGAAGGAAGGAAGGAAAGGAAGGAAAGAAGGAAGAGAAGGAAAGAAGAAAGGGAAGGAGGGAAAGGAAGGAAGGAGGGAGGGAGGGAGGGAAGAAGAAAACTAAATTCCTCCAAATAATTCAGGGTAAGAATGATTTTTTTTCAAACTGGGTTAAGATAATTATCTCACTCTTTGATTTAAGTTTAAGAGAAAATAGTGGTTCTAGGAGAAAATACAGATCTAAGGAGATAACATTTCACATTACTTTTTCTTTGCATTAAAATGTCTAAAATATTGGGTTTTTTATAGATAGAGAAAACAGCTATTCAAGTTTGTGGGCTCTATTACTTCTTCAGGGTGGCATTATAAAATCAACTACTGGTCAATAAGCTGTTTAATATATCAGGAAAAGCTTCAAACAAGTCCCTGCTAAAGAACAGAAACACCTAAAATATTTCCTTTCACTTGCTAGTTTTCAGTATTTGCATATATATAATTGTATTCTATACTCAACAGGCTCAATTCAACATTCAACATTTCCATAGTGAAATAGACTATAGATTAGGATGATATTTAGAATTTAGATCAGGCAGACTCTCAACTGTGATTCAGTACCTTTTTATGGTGAACACAGGCATAAGGAGCTGAGACTATGCCAGCAGCAGCCACAGAAAGCAGATGTAGCTAGTGATTTTTTTAAAAACCACTAAGTTCTGCAACTCTTGAAGAATCGTTTTGCAAAGGGGATGATATACATATTTGCCTATATCTGATTTAAATTAAATATAAAGGTTTAAATATATTGCATTTAAAGTATACTGATTACTCTTACCATACTTGATTATTTATGGCACAATTTAGCAGTTGATTATATAATATCTTGTATTATTCTCTCTTCACATCTTGTTCATAAATCTTATTGCCCCAACATAGTCTTACTATCTTTGAGGACAAGCATTCTTTTTTGTGCAATTACAGCACTTAGCAAAGCAGGGGGCATTCTTTGGGCACTTAATATATAATTGTTGATGATAGTTCCTTTGTGTCTATCAAATACCCTGCTACACCCTCTGTTGTAGCATGGACAGCCTTTCCTAAAGAGTTAAAAATCTGAAAGCACACATCCCTGAGATAGCCATTCCCATTTAAGAAGCTACAAACAATAATTATCAATCTTCTTTTTCAAGATCCTACCTCATCATGACTATATTTCTTGTGCTTATATAATGCCTTTATTTAGTGAATATCTAAACATAACAATACACAAAACACAAATCAGTTATCAGACTAATTCATAAAATAATTCAGAAATGCCATGCAAATATTGTATCAGACAATGTGGGATATCCCAAAAGATCTAGGGCACTTTCAAACTTTTGAAGTTTAAAGGAACAAACATATTAAAGTAAGTGTATGTAATATCTTGATAAAGCACATTTTGTTATATGTAAAGCTATGGTTTATCTTCACTGAGACTTTTGAAATACATCTATTGCTGCTATGTTGCTTGTGGGCTAGAAAACCCATTTTGAGGAGCAATTGTTAACTTATCTTTTATTCTTCCAATTTATTATCTGAATGTTTTGAATATCCCATTTCCTTCCTATTTCTTCTCATTCTATACATAAGTACATACTCCTATCTGGAGAAATTCTATTTGCCTAGCATTTTGTGTCTTATAAGCCTAGTTACTCATTAAATTGATTATTGTAGAAATGTAACTGCTTGAGAAGAAAATTTTCATTTCTTTTCATCTATACTCTCTTCTTGTCATGGTGCTACTTCAGGTACACTCACTTCTTCACTTGGGTAGATTTAACAAGAGGTAATATGCTCTGTTATGTAATTCCCAAAGACTCTAAGAACCATCCTATACAACTTAGGAGTCAATGTGTTCTCTTTGTCTTCTTCCCTTTCCTTAGTGGCTCACTTGCACTGGAGATAGTTCTACTTTCAAAGGTATTTTTCTTTTATTTTTGTGGGACTAAGGGAGAGACTGTGATTCTGTTGTTGTGGCTTTCTTATCAAAAAGTTCCTCAATCCATGTACAACTATCTAGCATCTTTATAGTCTTAAAAAAAGGTGCATGAGGGCACTGGGAAATGACTTGCCTAAGATCCCATAGCCAAAATAGACAGAGACAGGATTTAAACTTTGGTCACCTTGATTTTAAAACCAACTTTTTATTAGCTGTGCCATGCTGTTTTTCCAAAAAGTATATACTTAGAAATGGAATGAAAGCTATTTCTTACTTGATTGTATTGTTTCTTATTCAAAATGTTAAAAGAAACTCAAACACAATAGTCCAAAGTAAGCTTAATAAAATGACCATCCATATCTTTGTGATTTGGGTTAGTTTTTTGTTGTTATTTGTTGCTTTTCCTTAGAAAGCCCAGCAGCATATGGTGTTTCTCATACCTTTTCAGCATCTATTCTTGAGCTTCTTCCTTCTCACATTCAGTGTGATTTCTCTTTCCTAGGGTTTCTGTGTATGGACTATCACCAGGATCCCCCGCTAAATCTGACAGAATAAATGTTGCATACTACTTAGCTTTTTTTTTTCTTTTATAGTAATTCCTCTTGGTCTTTTAACTGTTCTCCCAGTAGAGGAAGAAAAATGTTATTATACAACTGTGAATATTTCCGTTTGGATAAGAAAACATACTTGATACTCGGAAATTCTAGAAGTTATCTGGATGGGCCACATCATAATTACTTAATCCTCCCTTTATCATCTCCCCACTCCTATCCCTCTCATACACAGATGTAAAATTCTCTTACAATCACATTATTTCTCTATTCAAGCCTAATGATGAAACCTTACTTTCAATAGCATAATTTTCTATGATTCTGCTGTTTGGGGTTTGACAATATTAATTCACTATTAGATCAGCATAAATACTTAGACAATATAGCAGGATTTTATCTAAAAATTTAACAAGCTTCTCATGATGTCTTTATGTCAAGATAGACAGATATGAACTAAGTGGCAATTGTAATTAATTTTATTGAGAACTGGGTGAATAAGAAGTCAAAAACTTTTAAATAATGTATCAGTGTCAACATTTATAAGTGTCTATTTGAATATCAGAGCTCTTATTTTAATATTTTTTATTGATTTGGATGAAGGTATTCAAGATATACTTACCAAATGTAAAGGATAGCTAAAATAGAATATTTAAAAACATCTAAATAGGCTAACTCTAACATGATAAAATTTATTAATAATAAAATTCCTAAAGAATTTAATTCAAAAATTCAACTTTTCAGGTAGTGAATGGAGGAAGTATGACTAAAGAATAGTTCATGTGAAAAGGAACTAGGGATTTTGTGAACTATAAGAGCCATGACTCAACAACATGACAGAGTAGTCAAGAAAGAAAATAAAGAGTTTTTCTACAAAGCCAGTGTAGACAAGATTGGAAGGAAAGCAGAAAGGTGGGGAAAATTTTTACATCCAAGGGTTCTGGTGGCCTCATTTCTAAGATATATAGATAATTGACTCAAATTTATAAGAAAACAAGCCATTTGAGTTGATAAATGGTCAGAGAATATGAACAGAATTTTCAGATTAAAAAATTGGAACTATTTCTTGTCATGTGAAGAAATGCTCTAAATCACTATTGATCAAAGAACTGCAAATTGAGATAATTCTGAGATATACACTTTTCAGATTAGCTAAGATGACAAAAAAAGATAGTTATGGGTGTTGGAGGGAATATGGGAGAGTTGGGATACTAATACATTATTGGTGGTGATACTTATGCAACCATTTTGAGAAGTGGTTTGGAATTATGCCCAAGGGACTGTCAGGCTGTGCATACCCTTTGTTCCAGCAGTATCTCTGCTGGGCCTGAATCCCAAATAGATCATAAGAAAGAGAGGGAGATGCACATGTGTAGGAATCTTTGTAACAGTTCTTTTTGTGGTGGCAGGGAACTGAGGGCTGAGTGGATGCCCTTCAGATGGAGAATGGTTGAATGGATTATGGTACATGAATGTTATGGAATATTGTTGTTCTATGAGAAACAATAAGCAGGATGGTTTCAGAAAGGCCTGAAGAGAACTGATGCTAAATGAAGTGACTAGGACGAAGAGAACATTGTACACAGCAATAAGATTATAAGATGATCAATTTTTATGGGCATGGCTCTTTTCAGCAATGAGGTGAGTCGATTCAATTCCAATGGACTTGTGAGGGAGAGAGCCATCTGCACCCAGAAGAACAACTGTGGGGACTGAATGTGGATTGATAGCATGATATTTTCACCTTTTTGTTGGTATTTTACTGGCTTTTTTCTTTCTTTTTGATCTGACTCTTTTTATATAGCATGGTGGTTGTGAAGGTATGCATAGAGAAAGTGCATAAATTCGGCATGTATTAGATTGCCTGCTGTCTGGAAGTGGGGGAAAGGGGAAAGAAAAGAAAGGTGATTTGGACACAAGGCTTTGTAGGAGTGGGTTTTGGGGGATATCTTTACATATATTTTGAGGTTAGGGAGCTTTTTTTAAAAAAGAGAAAGAAAATAAGCAGAAGTTAACAAATCTTAGATCACAGAAAGAATACTAAAAATATTTTAATAATAATAATAATAGGAAGTTAGTTAATAATCATGCTATAATATTCTGCCCAGTCATATCTCATTTAAAGTATCAAGTACAGGTTATCACATAATAGAAACAGTAATGATTAGAGCAATAAAAGCACTCTTAAAGTTTTATATACATTAGTTGAAATAACTAGGAACATTTTTATTTGGAGAAAGAATGACTTAAGAACATGGAAGTCCATGTAGATTTGGGATTAGATGTGCTTTCCTTGAGGTAGAAATTACAAAAAGGAAAATCTTTGTTCCATGGGGAAAAAAAAAAACTTCTTAGAAATTAGTGTTGACTCATAAGGCAATGAATCACTCATCACAAACAAAGGCTAGAAAATTTAAAGCATATCTTCTCAATAATGAGGTGATTAAAGGCAATTCCAAAAGACTTGGGATGGAAACTGCCAATTGCATCTAGGGAGAGAACTATGGAGCCTGAATATGGATTAGAATAGTACTTTCACCTTTTTATTTATTTGCTTGTTTTTATTTCTTGCAGTATCCCCTTTTTGATCTGATTTTTCTTGTACAACATGACAAATATGAAAATGTGCTTTAAAGGATTGCACATATTTAACCTATATCAGATCGCTTGCTGTCTTGGAGAAGGAGAAGGTAAAGAAGGGAGAAAGAAAAATTTAGAACACAACGTTTTAGAAAAAGTGAATGTTTAAAAACTTTCTTTGCATGTATTTAGAAAAAGTAAAACACTATTTAAAAAAAGAAAATTTAAGCATACATCAAGACCCAATTGATGCCCCATTTTTTGTTATTCTCTGATAATTCTAGTTCAAACTGATCTACCCCTTCTCTTATTCCATTTGCACTTATAACTTTATCACTTAATTAGCAACTTCCTATGTACTATAGTTTTTTCTAATTGTAGTATATAAATTAGCACTTTTTAATATCATTGCATAATGCTACATTGCATAATACTATAATGTTCACTCATTTTTCTTTTTTTTTTTTTTTTTTTTTTTTTTTTTTTTTTTTTTTTTTTTTTTATTTAATAGCCTTTAATTTACAGGATATATATACATGGGTAACTTTACAGCATTAACAATTGCCAAACCTCTTGTTCCAATTTTTCACCTCTTACCCCACCCCCCCACCCCCTCCCCTAAATGGCAGGATGACCAGTAGATGTTAAATATATTAAAATATAACTTAGATACACAATAAGTATACATGACCAAAACATTATTTTGCTGTACAAAAAGAATCAGACTCTGAATTATTGTACAATTAGCTTGTGAAGGAAATCAAAGATGCAGGTGTGCATAAATATAGGGACTGGGAATTCAATGTAGTGGTTTTTAGTCATCTCCCAGAGTTCTTTTTCTGGGTATAGCTAGTTCAGTTCATTACTGCTCCATTAGAAATGATTTGGTTGATCTCGTTGCTGAGGATGGCCTGATCCATCAGGACTGGTCATCATCTAGTATTGTTGTTGAAGTATATAATGATCTCCTGGTCCTGCTCATTTCACTTAGCATCAGTTCGTGTAAGTCTCTCCAGGCCTTTCTGAAATCATCCTGTTGGCACTCATTTTTCTACGTATACAAGTTATGTCTCTCCCACAATTTTGTTTCTGTCTTCACTAACATTACCTTAGTCAACCATCTCCCTTTCACCTTGAATATCACACTATGCTAATAAATGGTCTCTCTGTCATCAATCTCTTGCATTTATAATCCATTCTTTATACTATTACCAGATGTTCTTTCCCTGATCAAAAACCCTGAATGGCTCCCTATTGCCAAACAAATTAAGTCCAAACTTCATAGCCTATGTTTTAGACTCCAAGCAATCTAACTCTCTCCTACCTGATTTATAGCTCTATAGCTCAGTACTCCCTTACAGAAATGATATGTTTAAAACATACTGGATTATTTCCCAGTTCCCAAAATACACATTGTACATTTCCTTTGTTTATAGTATTCCTTCTGCCTGAAACTCTCCTTTGAATCTATGCCTATTGATATGCAACTCATCCTTCAAAGCATATCTTACCATCTTGCTTTCCGTTATCGACCAGAAGTAATCCAGCCCTCCTCCGAAACCTTATATATTTAGTTTACATTACACAGATAATTTTCACATGCTATCTTAAAGTATTTCTATATTGTACATATATATATATATATATATATATTGAATTGAATTATAAGATCTTGCCTTTGTTACCTTCACAGTGCTTAGAAAAATCCTAACACAATACTTGTCAGTACATTGAATGCTAGCAGAATAAGTAGCTGCTGAATGTTAAAGAATACATAAATACAATTGTGTGTATATGTGTTTGTGTCTGTGAGTATACAAATGTGGGAAAATATGGATGTATGAAAGAACACATATAATTATATACGTAAATGTGTGATGTGTGCATATTTTCATGTATTTATTATGTATTCTTTCATATATCCATGCATTCAACAGTTATTCAGTGTTTACCAGCTATGTGTAAATCACTGTGAGTACTTTTCTAGGATACATACACACACTTATATGTACACATACGTGTACATATATATATATATACATATATGAAAGAGGACTAGATCTAGAATATATGCACATATATGAAATATAGTCCACCACACAAATACCTCTGCTCTATCAGTATGTTATTGTGATTAAATTCATTGAACTTCTATGTGTTATATGCATACTTGAGGGACCAAAGCTATAGTCTTTTCCCATTATGTTGATAGTAACAATGACACTAGCACAAGCTATAACTTTTGATGCACTTGAATGGTTGTGAATAACAGCTATCCTGTGGTAACAGAGAATCATCCAGTACTGCTAAATAGACATACAGACTCCAACAGGAAATATATTTATAAAATGAATAAGAAGCTAAAAAGGAATTTTTACAAGTCAGGTTCACAAAAGTTAGAATGAGTCGGGCCACCTTGATTTTAGCTGTTGGGAGGTGTTAGAGAAGATACTTAAAGATTAACACCCTTTAACAATGACACAGCTGTTCTACTGAAGGTGATAACATGTAATCAGACACTAGAGTGTCTAGCACAAGATAATGAATAAAGAGTGTGAATGTTGAAAAACAGGGACCTTTTAAATCTGAAACGTGTGTATATAAACATATACATGCAGTTTATATGTATGTATATATGCATTTCGTGCTTATATAGACATATATACATATTTAAATATATATATACACTTTTATTAATATATACTTAAAATAATATTTTACCCCTCACCTCCAAAAGTTAAGCAACATAGAGAAGAAAAGAATATGTACTGATTTTTTCTTTCATTGAAATTTTATCTTGCTGATTTTCAGGAAATGAATTGCTTCGATACAACAAGAACATTTCTACTTTTGGTTTATGTTTTGGTTTCTTTAAAAACATTTTTGAATTATTGAGTAATTCATCTAGAAATTACGGATATATCTCTACCTTTCAAAATATGTGTTTGCATATATACCTATAAATGTACATATATGCATGGTCATATCAAAATAATATATAGTTGATTCATACTTATATTATTATGCATACATATATTTACACATTAAAAATAGGTAAAGGATTTGTGATTGCCTCTACATAGGAATGGTCTCTTTGTAAGGCAGATTCTAATTGTCTAATCACTTAGTAAATAAGACTTGAGTGTTAGTCATATGGCTGATAAATGTCAGAGACAAGATTTGAATCCAAATCCTTTTGGGTATAAGTCCAGCATTCTCTCCACTATAATACAATACCTATTAAAATATGTGTATGCATGCTTATATATGTTTATGTAGGTATGTATATATGTGTGTATGTATGTATAAAGCATGCACGTGTATATGGCAACAATAGTCCAAAGCCAAATCCTCTTCAAAGCATGATGGTGATTTTGAATTGTCAAAATTTAATTTAATAGTTTGCAAACTATGGCAGGTAACACAGAGGTAAAAAGGCTTTGCATTTTTCAGTAATGGACAGTATGTCTATCTTGTGAGAACCAAATAGACTAAAATTTTAGGGTTTTATTTCCCAAGAAGTTGGGAAATTTTGAACCACAGAAACTCATAAAAATTGATATAATTGAAATAAGAAAGATCTGAGTTTAGAACCTAATGCTAACACTTAATCTGTCTGACTCTCAGCTTTCTCAACTATAAAATGAAGGGGATGGACCACATGGCTCCTAAAATCCCTTTTAACTCCATATCCAGTGAAGTGTAAAAGGCCAAAATCAATGTCAGTGAAGGAAATACACAAAATGAAATGACATATCTTTTGATAGTTGAGTGGATAAGGGGTCTCATTATTGTTCATACTCTCTCCAAGCCTGATTAAACCCACTTATGCTTTTGTATTTTATGTCATTTATTGTCCATTTGTTTTGGTGAATCCTTCCTAAAGGATCTATGAAATATTCTAAAGACCATCTGATTTCTTGAATATTTTGTGGGTACTTGAGCTATCATTTTATTATGTTTCATTCTTATTACATAACTGTATATAGATATGTATAATATGGTCTTTTCCAATCACATACACATCTTTTATGCCCCTCCATATAAGTCAGCAATCTTACCAAGAAGGTCAGTCTTCAAGTTTAAATTAAGGTAAAAAAAAAAACCTCTCAACTCATTATGGAGGTTCTGGAACTTGCTGTTCTAATTATCCATAAAATATCATTAATCATTAATTGATCATTAACTAATATGATTAATGATTATTATTTACTAACATAGTTATTAGTGAATTTAGCATATAAATGACTTAAACATAATTTATTTGAATAAATAAAAGAATGGTCAATTGTATAAAACCAACACAGGATTATTGGAAAAATAACACTTTGTAAACTGTAAAACCTCACAAAATGTTATCTATCATGGTAGTTTTTAATTTTGCTTAATAGTGGCAATTATAATTAAAGAGAAAGAAAAGAGATGGGAATGGGTTTAATCCCCTTGTCAGCTGTTATCTTCCATAGTATGTACCTTGCCTTAAAGATAACTATAAAACTATCTTGGTCCCTAGACTCCCTTTGAGAAGTCCAGGTATGCTATCACAATGAAACACTGTGGCTAAAAGAGATAAAACAATGAGTATTCCAGGATACCGCAGTTCCCTCTTTTTTGGGCTGATGACAACACTCCCAAGCTGTCCATATGCTCCATTACATTCAGAAATGGCAGACTAACATTTCTACTCCTGCTGCTAGAGGTGGTGTTACTGTAATTGCTACTATTCTTAACTTCAGTCAGCTTCCTCCCTTCCATCCCCCACCTCCAACAACAGAACTTTCCTCTATATGCTTCTTGACTATACCAAGAACATTAATGCATATGGAAGCTAAGAACACAAGAAATGTGTTTCATGTATTCAAATTTTATGCAAGCAATAGCTTGGTACCATTTCCTGCTGGTAATATGGCAAAGGGTGTGGGTGTGCCATAGTAAGAATGGCAGAAGACAAGAGGGAGCAAAAGGAGAAGACAGAAAAAGAAAGGGAAAATTCTATATGTATACACACAGACATGTATATATACATATATATGCATATATATGCATACATATATACACACATATACACACATATACTCAGTGTAACTTCTTGTAGGTTCTACTCTCAAGATAGTGAAGATATGTGTATGTATATATCTACATATGTATCCATAAATCCTTTCTAACTATAATCAGCTTGGATATGGTAGGGGGTATTAAAGGGGGGAAATAATAAAATAAAAAAGGTATGCAGCAGAGAATAAAAGAACAGTTTACAAGGAAGTAAAGAAAAGATGAACACATGAATATAATTTCTTCTACTAATATATATATTTTCTTGAACAGGTAATTTGTTGTTAAATATTTTGAATCCTCCCTGATGTTCTGCTGGTTCTGCTGGGCATGACATTTTGTTTTGTTTTGTTTTGTATTATTTTTCTGCTTTTCTTTTTTCTTATTCTGTTTTTTTAAGTAAAATCAACTTAAAGGGACAGCTAGGTGGTGCAGTGGCTAGAGTACTAGCCCTGAAGTTGGGAGGACCTGAGTTCAAATCTAGCCTCACACAGTTAACATGTCCTGGCTGTGTGACCCTGGGCAAGTCACTGAAGCCCAATTGCCTCAGCCAAAAAAAAAAAAAAAACAATCAATTAGAAAAATATATATATATAAAAGGTTCTATAAGGTTCTATTTTCTGCTACAGCTATACACACACACACACACACACACACACACACACATACATACACTCCAGTGGCTTAGCTTTCAAGGTAGAATTTATGTAACAAGAGATGAAAAGAAAGCATTTTCTTGGAGCTTTGCAAATCTAAACAAACGATATGTGTACTAAAAAGGAGGAAAGAGAAAACCACTTATGTGGATCTATCAAATTAGGTACTGCATAATTACAATACAACAGGGGGTAGGAAAATAACAGTAGAGAAGGCCAGAAATTTTCACAGACAAAATAAATTACAATTTCAAGACCAAGCAATAAAATCTACAATCTCAAATGCCTATACACAAATGCACACAGTATGAGGAACTCGCAATATGAATAAAAACGTTCATCAAGAGTATTGAAGCTCAGAATGATATTAAGTTAATCATAACAAAAGATGTTTAGTAAGACAAATGCATCAGAGAAAAGAAAAATCAAAAGAGTATCGGGTATTTTTACAATGTATGAAATGATAAAAGATGATGAGGAGGAGAATTTCTTGTCCTTTATTTAACTTCTATTTTTTTTTATTCTTTTCTGTCAAGAAGAATCTTCCTCAAGCTAGAAAGTAATATTTTATTTCATGTTTTGGACTCATTTACTTTCATTTACTTTCATTTACTCATTTTGGACTCATTTACTTTCTGGGTGCCCTAACAAGTCACTTTACCTCTCTAACTTTAGGGCCCTCATCTGTAAGATAATGCAATTGGACTGGATTACAGTTGTCAAATATGCAGCCCAACAGTCTTGAGTGAAGATAGAATCATGTTAAAATATAATTGATAAATATTTAACAAAATAAAAAATATAACATAGGTGATGTTAATGTGATTTTATAGGACAATATGTGCCCCATAGAGATTTTATATATAAGCTTTAGTCACTTTGCTTCTTTTTTGAGTTTTATATCAAGTTGAATGATGCCTAAATTCTCTTTTAGATCTGAATGCTATTATTCTAAGATAAATGGTAAAAAATGCAAAATGATAAGGGCATGGTGACCACTTAGATTTGGGGATGAAAAGAAAAAGAAGAAACAAAATGGTTTGGTGTGAGGTAGAATATTTATTTATGTATTTGTTTGAGATTGTGTGGGGTTAGGTAGTTGGAAGAAATTGGAATACTTCATGGCAAAAGGGAAACTGGTAAGGAAGGATCTGTTTCTAATAGAAAGTGATGGGGTCAGTTTTTGACGTGGAAAGATTTTAGTTTCTGTGGAGCATTGTTATAAATTTGAAGGGGGAAAGGGACAATTTCCTAAATAATGTAGAGCTGAGAGAAGAAAAGTGAGAGCTGTGGCTTGGGTTCTTCAGCCCAATTATCCTTTTTTTAAACATAGACTACTGAATTTAAGAGAAAAAATCAACATATAAAAAATCTATATTTCTGAATAGAGGAGATCTAGATATATGTATATATATAAGAAAGAGAGAGGGCGGGGAGAAAACAGAGAAAGAGAATAGAAAATGCTTCTTTCTTAAAGAAATCCTCTCTTTATTGATATTGTATCAAAAAAGGAGGTAAGAAAGGCTGACCAAACAGGCAAAAAGGCAGGAACTGGTGGGTATGTTTTTGAAGAATATATGTTACTTTATTGGTGGGGCTGTGAAAGTGATTCAGCCATTCTGGAGAACCATATGGAACTATGCACAAATGGCTATAAAACCATGCATATCCTTTGATCCAGTCATGTCACTACTGGGTCTGTGTCCCAAAGAGATCATAAAAGTGGGGAAAGGACCCACATGTACAAAAATATTTGTAGCAGCCCTTTTTGTAGTGACAAGAGTTCTGGAAATTGAATGGATGCCTATCAATTTTGGAATGGCTGAAGAGTTATGGTATATGAATGTAATGAGATATTATTGTTCTGTAAGAAATGATGAGCAACCTAATTTTGGAAAAGCCTGGAAAGACTTACATGAACTGATGCTAAGTGAAGTGAGCAAAACCAAGAGAGCATTGTACACAATAACAAGATTATGTGATGATCAACTGTGATGGACTTGGCTCTTCTCAGCAATGTGGTGATTCAAGAAAATTTTAATAGAATTAGGATAGAAAATGTGTCTGCCTCCAGAAAGAGAACTATGGAGGCTGAATGCAGATCCGGGCACACTATTTTCTCTTTTTTGCTTGCTTTTTCTTAGGGTTTTTTACTTTTGTTTTGTTTTTTCTTTCATAATATGACAAATATGGAAATGTGTTTTAAGTGATTGTACATGTATATTTTGTATCAGATTGCTTGTTGTCTTGGGGAGGAGGAAGATAAGGAGGGAAGGAGAAACACATTTGGAATTCAAAATCTTACAAAAATTAATGTTAAAAACTATCTTTACATGTAATTGGAAAAATAAAACTATTTACAAAAGAATTAAATAATTTATTACTTAAATTTCTGATGCAAAATATTAAGCATAATACTCCCTCAACAATACTGAATCTATAGAAGGGAAACAACAAAGGGGAAAAACATTTTCACAGTTAAAGGTTCTGATAAAGGCCTTATTTCCAAAATATATAGAGAATTGACTCTAATTTATAAGAAATCAAGCCATTCTCCAATTGATAAATGGTCAAAGGATATGAAGACAATTTTCAGATGATGAAATTGAAACTATTTCCACTCATATGAAAGTGTTCCAAATCACTATTGATTAGAGAAATGCAAATTAAGACAGCTCTGAGATACCACTACACACCTGTAAAATTGGCTAAGATGACAGGAAAAAATAATGATGAAGGTTGGAGTGGATGCAGGAACACTGGGACACTGATGCATTGTTGGTGGAGTTGTGAACAAATCCAACCATTCTGGAGAGCAATCTGGAATTATGCCCCAAAAGTATCAAACTGTGCATACTCTTTGATCCAACAAGGCTACTACTGGGCTTATATCCCAAAGAGATATTAAAGAAGGAAAGGGACCTGTATATACCAAAATGTTTGTGGCAGCTTTGTTTGTAGTGGCTAGAAACTGGAAAATGAATAGATGCCCATCAATTGGAGAATGGTTGGGTAAATTGTGGTATATGAATGTTATGGAATATTATTGTTCTGTAAGAAGTGACCAGCAGGATGAATACAGAGAGGCTTGGAGAGACTTACATGAACTGATGCTAAGTAAAATGAGCAGAACCAGGAGATCATTATATACTTCAACAATGATATTGTATGAGGATGTATTCTGATGGAAGTAGATTTCAACGACAAAGAGAAGATCTAATTCAATTTCAAATGATCAATGATGGACAGAAGCATCTACACCCAAAGAAACAACACTGGGAAATGAACATAAACTGTCTGCATTTTTGTTTTGCTTCCCGGGTTATTTTTACCTTCGGAATCCAATTCTTCCTGTGCAACAAGAGAACTGCTCGGTTCTGCACACATGTATTGTATCTAGGATATCCTGTGACATATTTAACATGTATAGGATTGCTTGCCATCTAGAGGAGGGGATGGAGGGAGGGAGGGGAAAAGTCGAAACAGAAGTGCAAGGGATAATATAAAAAAAAATTACCTCTGTCAATAAAAAGTTATAATTATTAAAAAAAATACTAAATCTAAATAGATGCACAAGTAATAACAGTGTAAAGGACAAAGTGATAGAATTCATTTTTTAAAAGTCACATTATGGGCACTCTCCATAATAGAGATTCAGTAACAACACGTTTTCCAATCCCACTGAATCAAGTAATCCTATATATGGTAACATATGCTGGCAGAATGATGTAGTTTCCATAAAGTTCCAAGAGCACTTGCAGAGACAGAACAGCAGTCAAAATCAAGCAAAATATAAAAGAAAGGAGAACTCTTCACTAGGCTTAACTCTGACAGACAGGCAGGCAGACAGACAGAGAAAAAAATGAGAAAAAGAAAAATTGGTCTTTTACTCTTAGATATTTAAAACCTCTAAATAAGAAATAGAAATTTGATAGCTCCGGGAGGTCTGGATTTTGGATTGAGCATCAGTAGGGTCTCTGTTTGTAGTTATGGAAAGGGGAAGAAAAACAAGGAATAGAAAGATGTAGCAGGACCTAAGCTTCCTGGCATCCTGTTTATCAGGTCCTAAGCTGCTCCTACCTGCTGGGGCCCCTTCCAGACTTCATTAATTTTTTTAATGGTTAGCTAAAGTAAATGATAGCAGTTCTTTGACCTGATGACTTTGTAGAGAAACACTCTGAAAAAAATGCAAGAGGATTCTTTCCCTGTAATTTTCACATTATCTAGAAACTGCTGCCCTGCTGAATTTTTTTATTTAAAAACTCCAATTACTAAGTAAAAACTGTGATTTTGCTAACAGATAACAGGACTCTTTAGCCACAGTGCCTATGCATGCAATCTCAGCATGACACTCAATTTTTGGATATCTTAAGGGTTGGCTATCCAGGTGCATAACAGCCTTTGCATACCCTTTCAAAAACTTTCTTAATGGCTTCTAATGGTGAAAGACACTGAGGATGCAATGATTCTATATTCAAATTGGGAACAACCCTGCTGGAACAGTAATTTCAGGGTTCTCCTCTACAATCCTAGTTGGCACGTGATTGTACCCTCTGGAGTGAGAAAGGAAGAAATGAGACACTCAAAGAAAGAAATGAGGATTGTAGGCAAGCAGGAGAGACTCAAAGAGTTGTCCTTAAGTATTGTTAATATGTAGTCAGAAAAGGGGAACACACAGAGAAAAAGATAAAAGTACAGTGTGAATCTGATTAACAGGCATTTATTTGATGAGGAAGCAATGGTAGTAGAAGTAATTGATGGATGGAGAAGAGGCATAAAGCCTAAAACAATATGGTTGGGGGTAGAGAAAAAGTAGAAAATAGACAAAGAAGAGGAAGAAGGAGGGGGAAAGACAGAGATAAAAATTGGGAGAAAAAGAAAGGGGAAAAAGAGAAAGAGAAGTTGATGATTCAATTTAGAAATAAAAACGAAGAGTGGGTACTATGAGCTAAGAGCTGAAGTGATATGAAGATTAATATGATATGCTGGATTTTTAAAAGCATTTATGAAGCATGGATGAAAAATGTTAAGATAGGTAACAAAAGATTTAATTTGGAATAAACTACACAATATTAAATAAACCTAATGTTCAACAAATGCTATTGACTAATAAGAGTGACTGATAGTTCTGGTCTTTCAGATAATGAAGTTTTCAAGACCAATAAAGAAAGCAGAGGTCCTTAAAGTGTGGTCTGGACTCCAAGGAATCCCCTAGACCAATGTTGAGAGAGTCCACAAGATCAAAAATATTTTAATAATTCTATTAAGACATTTTTATTTATAATATGATAAATATTGATAAGTGTAACTCAAACAAACAAAAGTTCTCTGGAGAGAACCACAATAATTTTAAGAGTGTAAAGGGATCCTGAGACCAAAAAGTTGAAGAATCACCATTATAAAGGTTATTTTAGATAGTGTAAGGTTTAGTACAGATATGTCCATTAGTACAAATACTGGAACCCATGAAGTAATTGTATTTTTTTCAGATTTATACTATCTTAAGTTATAATTACATGTAAAATAAGGTTATTGGTCTTGGCTTAATGTAAATATAAAATAATTCTGTTTATTAATTAATAAAATAAACGTTTATTAAAAGTCACAGAATAATTATAGGAAGTAGAATTTTTAAAAATTTCAAATTGTTAAGTGCCATATTGTAGAGGGCTGAAACTCTTGAGTCTTTGCACTGAGGTCTGTTCAAGCACTGAGGTCGGTTCAAACACTTAGGGATAATTACTGATTAGACAATACTCTATAGGCATATGCTTGGAAAATGATCCTTCCCACTATCCTGTGCTGGCTCAGTGATTGGTGTATACACAGAATTGTAGGAGGGACTAGGGGGTGGAGTAAGACTAGCCAGAGTCACTCTTTGCGGTAAGCAAGGAAGAAGGTGGTTGCAGAGATTCTGTTTCCATCCTGTTCAATCCTGCATCTAAAGACCAAGAATAAAGACTAAGGACTTTTGCTTATCCTGATTCTGGCTGATTCTGGGGTATCCTGGGTGCTAGAGCTGTCGTCACACCATATTTAAAGATAAATTGCCTACAATGACAATCATATTGTCATGTTGACATGACATGAAAATGTCATTCTTGTCACTTAAAATACTTTAGCAGCAGAGACTGAACTGCCTTCTCTTTCTTTAAATATTCATACATACATTGGTAGGTGCATAGTTCCATCCCCTTCTCAGCAAGTTTGCATATTTCAATTCATATTAGGGTTAGCATATCTATGTATAAATGTGTGTATATATGTGTGTTTTTGCTTCATAACTTCTAATATTCAAAAAATATCTTCAGATTCTTTAAGAATGAAGTCCTTCATTTGCATATTATCTGCTCCTTCAGCATCATTGTTATTTCTTCAAACTCTTCTTGCCAATATAAATGAAAAAGGTCATTATTAGTCTATTCATTCTGAAGCAAATAGAGCCATGCCCAAATATCATCATTTTTTAGTTCATCAAAACCAAGCTTCATTCAAGTATTTGCCATTGAATGGAAAAACCTCCAAAATTACTATTAGCACAATTTGGCAAAATGCACATCTATACTGCATGTTATTTGCAGGTATTTGTTGCCAAGTATAGTGAAAAAATTTTATTTCATCTTTAATATTATAATTTTTTGAGAAACCAGTTAAAGAAATTTTATTTATTACTCATAGTTTTAGCAACTATTCTAAAGTTTTTCTTAGTTAGAAAGCTTTAAATGCTGTTATAGTTCTTTGGTCCATAGGCTACAACAAAGATTTGTGTTTGGTAGCCAAAATAAAAATTACCTCTTACATTCTCATGCAATAAACCAAGTATAACAATGATTTAAAACATTATTTAAAATCTGTAATACTTTAAATACAATAATGTCTTTGTAATATTTTTCAACAGGTGGTTTAAAATAATTTTGAAAATCAGTCTTCAAAAAAAGCTTTAATCACTCATGCTTTCTTATTTTATTTCCAAAAAAATTCCATGAGATTATAACCTGGAGGACAGGTACTATTTTTGCCTCTTTTTGTATCCCCGTGCTTAGCATAGTGACTGGCACACAGTAAGCACATAATTAATGTTATTGATTGATCGATAGAGTGATTGATGGTTCTAGTCTTCCAGAGCATTAAGATTTCAAGACCAATAAAGAAGCATTGATTTTAATTTAAAATCTCTTCTATATATCCCCCCAACAAAAAGGCTAGGTGATCCTTAGACACATTTACCTCAAGTTGGGTTTTCACTTTTATAGAAATGTAAGTTCTGGGAGGCATACTTTTCCCACATCATCTATATTCAAAAATCTGTGAATCAGTTTATCTACCATTTTCAATTATTTTCTTCAAAACATCTGGATTGTTATCTACCACATCCTCATCTACACTGGCCTCCTCTCAGCTAATTTTAACATTATACAATTGAACTGAATTTTTGAAGAAATCAATACCAACTATATTTTCAATAAAAATCCCTTTATCTCCACTTCATATCCATTTCCATCTCTACCCATACATAGGAATCTTTTGCTGGATACTTCACCTTTCGTTACTCATAAACTATAAGCTCACCTCCTGCTTATTTTATTTTCTTTGTGCAGTAAGCTCATTATGTCCTATCTGCTCAGAAATTATCTGTCTACACTATATGCCCAGAACCTGGAATCTAGGAAAATATCAATAAAAAAAGTTCTGAAGCAATGAAGAAAGCACAGAATCTGGGAGACAGAAAGACATCAATTAGAATCCTGCCCCAGACATATTCCAATGGTGTCACCCAGGCCAAATCCCTTAGCCTTTTTTTTATGCCACAATTTTCTCATCAACAAAAAGGGATAACAACAAATAGCAACCACCTTACAGGTTTATTGTGAGGGCCAAATGGGTCCTCACTGAAAATGAGCTTTGCAAACTTTACAATATCATATAAGTATTTGGTATTATAATATTATAATACTTTTGAATCAAAGAATATTGAGGCACATTGTTTTTGAACAATAGTGGGTACTGTACTAAGTGCTGTGGACAGATACAAGAGAAACTGAAAGTAAGTCCTTCTTTTGAAGTCCAGGCTTCAGGTATTACCAGGTCAGAGTAACACATTAGAGTTGCTCAGATCAAGGGGCCTTATAAATCATGTAGTTCTTTTTTTTTTTTTTTTTTCATTTTATTTACAAGAAATGAAATTTTAGAAAAAAATTTCAGGAAAAAGAAATAATTTGTCTGAGTTCACATAAGTCACATAAGGCATCAGGAGCAGAATTAAGACCCAGATCTTCTGATTCCAAATCCAGAGTTCTTTCCAATTTACCAAGCAGTCACAGCAAAGAAATTTATTCAAAGAAAAGGGTGATAGAGCTGGGTTATATTGCTCCCTTCCCAAGTGTAAGGAGGAAACTCATACATCAATAACTAAAGTCTTTCCTTTTGTAGGCCAGATCCTAAATTGCTTCCATCTCTTGGGAAAACTCAATGTCTTGTAGATTCTCTGTCTGTCTTTTGGAATCAACTTTGTTAACCATATTATTCAAAGATCTTGCAATCTAATCTGGGAGATAAAGCATATGTATGGGCAGGAAATGCCCTAAGGATACTTAGAAAGCTCCATATCTATACATGCAAATTAGCAGATAATAAAAATGGTCCATTTTCCCAGAATGCAAACAAATCAGAAAACTCATAGCATCATTTTTCTTTGACAATATCATACAATTATATTAATGCAAAGACTCTGGCAAGTCTTTTAAATGATCAAAGATCAAAATTTCCCAACTTAGTTAAATACTAAATTTATTTTGTTAAATTAGTTTTACTTAGCACCTTTGTTAGCAATTAGAATATAAAATTAAAGGCTTTTTTAGGAGCCCAGCATCCTCTCCAAATGACATATATTTTTTTTTTTTTTTGGTAATTGTGCTCAAATTTTCTAATTTAAACATGGTTCTGAGATTCTGAATTTTTAGTTTACACAGAAAAGAACTTTACTTAAGTCACACCAACTAGCAAATAGTTCAATTAACTGTGTGAAAAAAAAGAGGTGGGAGAATAAATGATAAATGTTTGTTTTAAAAGAACCCTCCTTTCTCAGAGCCTTTTCAGTATAATGAAATAATTAAAAGCTGGTTGGTATCCTGTACTTTAAGAATGATAAGAGGCCAACTAGACAGGCATTAATGAGTGCATTTCAGACGATCAAAAAAAAATTATAAATCATTGGAAAGCATTTCCCTACAGAAGCCTTAGTCTCTTCCAAAATGCTTTCTTTACTTGACAACGAGTTGCCTGACTTTAAACCATTAAAGCTGACAAAAAGGGGGTGTTGCATCTTTTATAAACAGCCCTTTGTTTGTAATTCTGACACCTGTGAAAAGCAAAATTGTTATTTTCTTACTGCTTGTTGCTAGTTTGATGCCCGCTCTGGGGCCTTACATCAGAGACACTGTTCAAAACAGGTTGCAGGGGCCCGTTTCAGCACTGTCTGCCTATGGTGCTGCCTGAAGGAATACCATGGAAACGGAATTTGACAGGCTCCTGGGGACCTGCTTCTGCCACAGACACTTCCTTTGACTGCCTGATGAAGACATCACAGACCAAACAGAACATTAAAACACTGTTGGCTGCTTTGCATCACTTAGAATGCAAATCTCTTTGTTCTGCTTGGGATTTTGTTTTGCAGCTCTGGAATCTGTACTCTGCTCCAAAGTGTAGCCGACAAGAGCATTTTTGTTGTTGTTGTCACGTTATTTCCAGGGAATGGAAAAGTGAATAAATGATAAAATATTTTAAAGTTTTCATTATTTTTCCTCTGAAAATTGCCATTTATTCTTCACGGGAGTCATTCTATCTGATTTGATATCTCTCCAACACATACTGCATACGTTTGATTATATGTGTTGATTCTGAAATAGAGAAAGAACGTAGCTCATTACTTTGAATTTTGTTGTTTGTTAAACCAGAAGACAAGGATTTATTTTGTAAAAGGACAAAAGACGTGCAATATACTGGGGAGGGGAGGAAATAACATTTTTTAAAAGTTGATTTCTTTGCTAGTCAGTTCTATTCAAATATAATCACTCTAAATAATATTAAATAATAGCATTTTAGTTTTTACCTTTAATTATGTGACCTTGGGAAAGTTAATTAACTTTTTAGTTTTCTATTTTCTCACATATAAAATTCTAGAATTCAATATACTAGAGGTTCTTAAATTAGGATCCCATGCATTTGTGAAATGGATAAATAGATGATAGATAGATTACTACATTTTGACATAATTGATTTCTTTCATAATCCTATATACTTTATTTCTATATACTATATATTCTAAGTATATATCCCATATTTTTTAAATTCTATATACTTTATTTTATTCATTTCAAAAGGGATCCAAAGGGGGCAACTAGGTGGCACAGTGGATAGAGCACCAGCCCTGAAGTCAGGAGGGCCTGAGTTCCTGTGTGACCCTGGGCAAATCACTTAATTGCAATTGCCTCAGCAAAAAAGAAAAAAAAAAAAGGAGGGGGTTCTAAAGGCTTCTCCTGACTGCCAAAGGAATTCCTGACCCACCAAAAAGAGATTAAAAACCCGTGCATTAGATTATCTCTAAAATTCATTACAACTTATAATTGTAGTTTTAAGAACATTTTAACTTAATTTCATAATGAATTCTTAAAAATATTCCTGCTTTGGGTCACTGTCCGCTTCTGGTTATATAAAAAGATGGAAAACCAATGTCATCCTGCAACATGTAGAATAATTTGTGCCCACTCTGAAAAAAATACATAAAATGGCAAGAACTAATCAAAGGAAATCTTTAAAAATTCCCATATTTGAGATGCTTCATGTTAAATACAATAACTACTTCCTTTAAAAAAAAAAAAAAAAACGAAAGGAAACCACTTCCAGAAAGGATTGTGAATACATCTGCATACAGAAAATTAAGAAAATAGGTTTAGGCAAAAAAAAAACAACAACAACAAAAAAAAAAAAAAAAAACACTTTTTTTTTTTTTTTTAACATTCATTGGTCTTTTACTCCTAAATTTATTTCCAGATTTTCCTCAATTCTCCATTTCTAGTGCATAATATACAGGAATGTAAAATACTAGTTCTCATTTCATAAATCTTACCCAAATAATAGACTAGTTACTTTACAAAAAATAGTGACAAAATCAAATAGTAACAGGAGTCACTAATTCAAACACAAGAACATGTCCTACATATTAATGTTCTTATGCTTTATTGTATTTTTATTTATTTTGTTAATTATTTCCAATTACATTTTAGTTTTAGGCCTTGCAAAGGAGTGTTGCAGGCACATGGTCCACATATTTATACCTCTGCAGAAATGACTTTTCACTTTCTAGTTTCCTTTCTGTGTGTTCCTTGACCAAATTTTTTAAAAGCATTTCAACAATTTAGAGTCCCATAATGTTTCTTATAGAATCCATGTACAGTACATTTGCAAAATGTTCATTATATACATACTATGTTTAAAGAGCTTACAAAGAACCAAAGATGGTTGACAGTTTTTTTCCTTAAAAAACTTAGTCTTAAAACTGAGTCATTTTGGATAGTCAGTGTATAAACTTCAAAGCTGAATATCAAGACTACCTTTACAACTTAATTATTTTTCCCAGTGATTTATTATATCTCAACAACCACACTGAGACAGCATCATATGTTACATAGATACTGAGTTTAGCATCAAGAAAATGTAAGTTCAGATTCAACTTCTGACAATCATCTTGTGACTGGGTATGTCTTTTAAACTTTGCATACCTAAAACAACAATGTAAGTCTGAGATCTATCTAAGAGTTGGTCATCATCTCTTCAGAGAAGGAATTTTCACTACCAAGAGTCCCACCATCCTTTTTGGGGGGAGGGAGGCAGTAGAACCAAACATTTTGTGTACAGCAGCCACATTAAAATAAAAAAAGTCATCAAGTGATCCATTCACTACAAACAGCACTTAACTGAGTAGCACTGCAGCTTAAATAGAAAGTTGTAGGAGATTATAAATCAGGAATGTTAGATTCTGATCTTTATTCTGCCATTGATTTGCTATTTAAATTTGAACAAATCAATTAACTTTTCTGGGTCTCAGTTTGCTCATTTGTAAAGTAAGAAGATTGAGTTAGATGATTTCTCAAGTCCCCTCAACCTCTAAAATTCTGATTTAAAAAAAGAGTTTCTGGAAAACATTGTATAGACAAAACTCAAAGACTTTGATTTGAGTATTTATAGAATAACAGGCAATTGAATAAATCTAACAACGTAAAAGAAACAGAGGTTAAAATTTGTTTTATCATCCATTTCTTGATATAAATGTTAGCTTTCATCTATATTCAACTCTACCTAACATCCTATGAGACAAAGAACATTGTTTACAGCATTGGCATTTCAAATATCCAGATGATAGTCCATTTGGAATAGATCATATCTGCTTTCTGTCATCATGCTTTCTCTTACCCATATTGTATCCATATGTTGTCAAGGTCCACTTACTGGTCTAGGTTACTGTATCTGTGAAATTTTAAAATATATAGAAAGAACTGAAAACATATTTTAACTTTGAAATTTTTCACATTATGTTTTAGGTTAGAATTTTAGTTTCCTCTTCCCTAAGCTCATTTGGAGATATACATAAGTAAATAAATAGGTAGGTAGGTAGGCAGATAGATAGACTGATTTATTTAGATGTACATGCTATATATATATATATATATATATATATATATATATATATATGTGTGTGTGTGTAAAAATACATGCAATACCTTTATCAAGCAGCAGTGCCCATTAGTTGTGCTACAGTTGAAATAGAAGTTGTACTCATCAACATTAAGAGCAACCTCCTTGTCTCAGAAATAAATCGATAACATGAATTTAGAATCCAAATATGTTACAGATATAAGACTGGGAGGGTCATTCAGCTATAGTTTAATGAGTTGGGCTTTAAAAAAAAAAGACAACTTCTTTGAATTGTGACATCCTATTAAATGCAGAGGACGAGGCCAACAGCTTTCATTGTCCCCTGTGATATTATATACAGTTCTTTTTATGGTTTCTGACAGAGGGTCTTAATTAGGCCTTAGAAAGGACAAGTTCATTTTTTAACCAACTTTGAAAGCCTATCTTTTCCCCACCTAATTCCTCTAGAAAATCAATACATGCAGTTTTGACTTCAGGAGTCCCTAGAATGATATCTCCACTATAGTCTCTCCTCCTTACTTGCATTTCATTTACATTCCCACTCAGGTCTTTCTTTGTTCTTTTAGCATTGTAACAAAAAGTCCTCAAAAGATACACTGTGCGTATACATATGAATATACACACAAATATATTTATGTATACATATATACACATATATATCAATTAATAAATATTTATTTAAGTGACTACTATGTGCCAGGCACTATGCTAAACATTGGGAATACAAAAAAGAAGCAAAAGACATTCCCTGCCTTTAAGAAGCTTATAATCTAATAGAGATACATATGTATATCTAAATATATATAAACATATATATATATATATATTTAGATATACATATCTAAATATATATAAACATATATATTTAGATATACATATATGCACATATGCTTTAATAATTATTTCACAATTTAAGTTTTACAAGACACAACATATTTATATAGGAAAATATATTAGCATATATATCATAGCAACTCTATGAGGTGGGTACTGTTTTACAGATGAGGAAACTAAGGCTGAGAGTTTAAATAATTTAACTAGAGCAATCCATAACTAACAAGTGTCTGAAACAGGATTTTAATTCAGGTCTGTCAAACTCTAAGTCCAATACTTTTTTCCCCACTATGTTGCTGAGTTACCTCTAAAAATTAAAATCTTAAAAACATGAGATTTGTCTAAGTTTTAAAGGTTCTTTTCCTTGAGATGTATTCATTACAAAAGTAATTGTAATAATTACAAAATCATTATAGTTTGACCAAATCCTTTGCAATCCAGAGAGGTGCTATAAAAATTATGAAGATTTTCTTTCATACTCTTTTCTACCTCTCCATCACATATATTGACCTTTATTTGCTCTTCTGTCCTCCTTTCTCTTTCCCTCCCCTCTATTCCCTATGTTTGTGTCATTCTTTGAGGCATCATATACTTATGCTGTCCATTTTTACTGACCTGGAACCACACATCACCCTCAGATTAACTTTTATATCTAACCTAGATCAGGCTTCATCTCAACTACAGTGCCTTACTTTGGAGCTTTTCCATACTTTTCCCCTTCCACCCCTTCTCATCTCACCTTTGCTTATTAAAACTATGAGTCCTACAGCTAGACATATACTAGAACAAGATGATTGCTAAATTTTCATTGCAAGCAATTATACCTCTAAAATCGACAACCGTTACATATCAAATTGATTTATTTTGTTGATCTCCAGAAAGTGATGGAAAAAATTAACACTGCAAATTAAAATGAATAGGGTGTCATATATGTATCTTCCCTACCCCACCTTCAAGTGCTGCTTAAACATTTAGCAGTATACCTGTGCCTTGAGATAAAAGATTATTTCCAAATACTTTTTATAAGCAAACCTTTGCACAACTGAAGGAAATAAAACCAGGAAACTTTTTCTCTAACAATGCAATCCCAAGGATACTTAGAGAGGAAAAAGAAACAGTACCAAAAAGAGCAAAGATAGGGAAAGCAGCACGACTAATCCAAGTATACACATAAGTGCCTGAATATTTGCATACAATGGGAACCCAGCTTTCTATTAAATATGCTAATATGATGAACACAACTAGAACACTGGCTAATAAATGTTAATTGTTACTTATTTACCTCAGTTAACATTCTCAAATTATTATCATTTATTTCTAATAAAGTCTAACAAATCTTCAGTCTCAAATTGATTAATTGGTATTCTCTACAATGATTTAGATTACAAATCCTAAGGGATTTATTCTTTTTTTCCCACAAATTCACCAGTAAGTGCTCTACCAATGTTTTAAGAGACTTTCTTAAATTCTCCTGATGTCATAAGAATACCAGATTACAAATACAAAAATTTATCAGCCTCTTTCACAAGGTCACCTACTTTCTCATCGTAAGTGTGAATATTCCTCAAGATTCTTCCATCTATCTTCTGTACTCTGCTTCTCTTCCTTCTGTTTACTCTTTCTTGTGTGATGTCATCCACTCTCATGTCTTCAGTACTAAATTCTATGGGGATAACTCTTACATCTACAAATTTAGCATTCATCTCTTTCCTGAGTTCCATATTTCCATTCAAATGTTGTACCTATTAACTTAAACTCAACACATCCAAGATCTTTCCCTTTTCCAAACTTCTCTATTTTGGGTAATGGTAGTAAGTCAGCATCTTCCCAGTCACCCAAGCTCACAATCTTGACGATCTTTGACTTTTCCTTATTCCTCACACTTCACATTTAATTAATTATCAGCTTCTGGTAATTTTATCTTGAAAAGATCATTCAGGGAAGGAAGGAAGGAAACAACCATTTATTAAGCCCTTCCTTATATATGCCAAGCATTTCACTAAGCAGAATACAAATACAATAAAAAAGAAAGACAGTCTCTTCCCTCAACCAACTTACATTCTAACATGAGAAAGACTGTACAACCGAAAGCCTCAGAAAGACTTCCAACAGGAGACAGCGTATAAGTCAAGACTTGAAGGAAGCTAGAGATCTTTAGAAGGAAGGAAGAGGATACAATGACAAAGAGGAAGCAACTTGTTCAAAAGCATGGAAGTGAGAAATGGGATGCTGACTTTGGAGAAAATAAGCATACCAACTTAGCTGTAACATAGAGTATAATAAAAGGAACTAATGTGTAACAAACTATGAAAATTACCATATACAATCTTATATAATAGAAGCAGGTAAGTGATATATGGAAAGAGAACTGGACCTAGAAATAAGAGCACCTGAATTCAAATCTATTTCAGATACTATGTGACAAATCACTTCAATCTGCTTCAGGTTCCTTCTCTATGAAACAGGGACAATAACAACAGCTCCTATCACCCATGATTATTGTGAAATAGAATAAAATAGTGTTTTAAAGTGCTTTGCAAACCTTGAAGTACTACATAAAGGCATCTTATCATCATCATTATTTTTATTACTAATAAATATTTATATACATTTTATCCTGTCTGTTTAGCTTTAAGTTCCATGAAGGAAGAAATATTCTTACTTTTTGGTCTCACTATATACCACAGTATCTTGTATATAACTTTAATTGACTGTGCAGTCTCACTCTCAATATAGATACAGAAGTACCTCATGTCCCCCAGAATATGTTTAGTGATGGTAATTTCTCTTATTAAATTTTTTAGCAATTCAAAAGTTATATATATTGGAATAAATTCCCATTAAACATTTAAGTGAAGTAGATGAGAACAAGTACACTCTGTGCTTACGTGTGATCCTCCACCACATTTTTTAAACAAGATTAAATACTTCCTCCATCCTATGAATGAGAATAATCAGGGTTTTTCCACCCATAATACAAAAATCACCCTTTAAAACTTTTGTTCTGCAAACTAATTTGAGTTGACTTGTCAGTGTATATCTAAGGAACTAGTAGAGTCACATTTGTTGTTCATTTGTTTCACTGTCTGACTTTTTGTGATCTCATTTGATGTTTTCTTGGCAAAAATACAGGAGTAGTTTGTCATTTCCTCCTCCAGTTTACTTTACAGTTGAGGAAACTGAGGCAAACAGAATTAAATTATTTGTCCAGGGTAACATAGTTAGTAAGCATTGAGGCTAATTTGAACTAAGGTACTCCCAAGTTCAGGCCTACCATTTTATCCACTGCATCACCTAGTCAACTGTGCAAGTCAACTATACTAAATATTTCTAAACAGTCTTGGATTAAATTAATGCATATGCCAATGAGAGACAGGATGACTTAATGGAACAAGCATAAGACTGATAGGAAGTCAAGACACCCAAATTCTAATCTTGGCTCTGCCAGTGATAAACTATGTAATCTTTAGAAAATCATTTAATCTCTGTGGAGCTCAGTTTCCTTATAAATAAAGTGAGAAATTTTAGTGACTCCTAGACCATTCTGCAATTGATACATCTGGATGGATGCTATATGTTATTTTATACTTGGGAGTATCACATCCTCTTACTGGGTCATGAGCTTCATTAGGACAAGTATCATATTAACTTATTTTTTATCTCATCTAGTGCCTGGTAGTGTTATTTCCACAAAATAGGTGTTTAATAAATAGTTGTTGCATGAATGGATGAATAAGTAGTATTGACTACAGGCAAATTATCTGCCCTCTGGTTGGCTTCAAAAATATTTGGCATTAATATAGACACATTCTAATTTATCTGTGGATTGGGTTCATAACTTATTTTAGTTTTTCCTCATAAGTCCATGAAAACAAATGATCCTTAATTTGTTTTCATTAATGGTATTTCACTTCAGGCTTCTTTGGAAATATTGCTGCAATATCCAGAATTCTTTATTCTGTAGAAGTCCATGTATTTATTCCATTATTTCATAAAGTTCTTTTTTCTTGTCAATTCCAGTTTCAAGACTCTTCTCAGTTTGGCATGAAATGTCTCTTCTTAGATATATTTGCAATTCCTCATATCTTTTTTTGACTTACAATCTAGGTATACCAATTACTAAAATGTGCACAATTCATTTTTGCTAAAATAAGGAATGCAACAGGGAGACAATAACATCTTACCCTTTTTAAGAAAGTAAATTGGATCAACCTGATTGTATCTTTGTACCACTATCAATACGGAAATAATGTATTAACTATAGAAAGCAAGAACTGATTCCATCATAACACACTACAATTGTAATAGCCAAAGAGCATGTTAATAAATGTTAAACTCTCCCAAAATTGCATAACCAACATTTAAGCTTAATGTGGATTATAACCATTTCTCCATTACTTTTTTAAGTTTAGATAATCAACAAATCAACAAATCAATTCCTAATTTATGATATTTACTGATTTAGGAGATATAAATGTTCATGCTAAGAATTTGAAAATTTACTTTTATAATCCAATTAGAGCTGGCTTTAGCACACTTGGGTTTCACATAAACTAGGACAAAAAGCAATATTTCTGTTTTAGTTCAACTTCTATCAGTTTTTTTTTTCAATGAGAAATTTGTTCTCTATCACTTAGACACAAAAAGTGTAGAGAACAAACTGTTCTGAAACAATTATTACATCTTTAAAAGCCATATTGATATAATGTCCTGTTATCTTTAGCAAAATTGTATAAATTCTCCTCTGAATACTTCACACATATCCTTGCACATAGTAGGTACTCAGTGAGTATTTGATGAAGGACTGATTGGACATTAAGAATATCACTGAGAAGGAAGTATTTTAACTTTAGTTTTTCAAGTACATACTGCCTGTAATTCCCTGTGTCTCCATTTCATTATCCATAAAATAAAAGATCATTTCTGAGTTTCTTTCCTGTCTAGATTGCTTGTCCTGTGATCTTTTTCAAAAAAAGCCTATATATTGACTAATAGAAAAATATGTCCTACTACTAGAACTCTTTTTTTCCAACACTATTCTTTCCCTACCAAATAATCTCAGCATTATGATGAGATGAGATGGACTTCAGATTTTTCTAATATAGGAAATGTCAAATAAGGAAACTCCTTCTAACATGCATTAATATCTGGCAATGCTTCGAAGACTTAAGATTTTAGAGAATTGTTTCTATCTCCAGTTCAAGATTCTCTGCAAGTATGTGTCAAAAGCAAGGTCTTCCTAACTCCAAACCATCTCCCAATGGATTATACCATACCTATACCATAATGTTGAAAATAGAAAATTTTCTTCATCTTTGTTTCACTTTCTAAGCTTGTACTTTTGACTCTATTGCCATTTTGAAATAGAAGTCTCTATCAAAGGACTTTGGATTTCAAATTTCTCCAAATCAGAGAATGTTGTCAGTATTCTTACAAGGATATATACCTAATGAGCATTCAAAAAGTAAATGCATTCAATTGACCAAAAATAAAACAAAACAAAAAGGTCTGAGGATGACCCAAAACAAGAAGACTCAAAGAATGATAGCTAGAAGAAGTCTCAAATATTATCTATCTATCAAGTATTTATTAAGTACCTATATAATATGCTAGGTACCATGTTATGCTCTGGGGAAACAAGTACAAAGAATGAAACAATCCTGATTTATAGTTTTATATTCTCAATGTATTATCTAGTCCTACCCTCCATTTCACTACAAAAGAAACAACTGAAGCCTAGAATAGTTAAATGACTTCTGACAGATCTGATCATTAACAAAACTCATTCTACTTCACTCTGAAGTCTCTTCCCATTCCTACTTCCTCAAGTAAAATTCAAACAAAAGTGGCATTTTTAGGTTGATAACTAAATGGGCATTGCCCAGTAGATTCTTAAAAGTGGCATAAATGGGATGTTAAGACTAATTGACTTTCTCATGACTTGTTTATTCATAACAGTAAGGCATGTCCTTGTCACTCAACCCTAGGGAGCAGATGCTGGGTGTCATGCACTACAATCAGTTAATTAGACCAGTAGCTCACATGTAGCCCCTCTTGGGTATCAAGTGAAAGAGAGCCTTGCAGAATTTCCCTGCCTACAAGTACTGAAAAATCTTCAGGGTACTTCATTTTGCTACCTACTGTTTCTTTGAGAGGCTGAAAAAGACATCATATGCTCTCTAAAGACCAGTTACTGGGTCTCTTTAAACTTCAAAGGGTGTCAGCATTCAGTCTGCCAAAGAGCCTGGGGCAAACTAAATCACACGTGAACAGGTGAACCAAATGTTTGAGGTTAAATTCCCTCTGTATATACAAATATTTCTCCCTGGGTGACTGGTATTATTGGGTTGTTTCCTGTCAAGTTCAAACATTTTAGACAAACCCTGAAATCCCTATGAAATGACAGGGTTCTTAGACAAAAAATAGTTCTGCACCAGTATCAGAGAAATATACATGTTTCAAAGTTGCGACTATTTATTATTCAGCAACAAATAGTCATCAAGTATCTGGAATTTTACTAAGGAATGGAATTTTATCAACTCTTTCCAAAATAAAAGAGATGAACTTGGATATTATATTAAAACTACAGTTAGTTTTCTGAGACATAAATAAGTACAATACTATCTTATTGTTTATTTAATTTGAAAGGGTGAATTGTAAATGTCTTCCCATCGAGTAGCTAGAAGATATTGTCAAAGGGCAAAAACTAGAGCATAATTGGCATGACTTTAGGGATTTATTACTCCAGCTCTTCCCTTGTCTTAACTATGCCATCAGATTTTTTTCAATCCTTGCCACTAATCAGAAAAAGTGGTAGGAGAGATTCCCACAGATCTCTAGGGATTTATTTGTTTTTCTTTTACTTTGGTTTTAGTTCCATTCAGTGAGCCTTGCCTACTATACAGTATTCTATGTGAGGATAATTTTTGGGAAGCTTGGTAATGATTTTCTAAGGATGAATGAAAATTTCTCACACAAACTCTTTTAGCTATTCATTAATCCTACATTTATGGGGATTAGGGTTTGAGGTTATTCTTGGGACTATGCCATTTTCTAATAAATAGACCATACTTGAAGGAGAGGTTTCTTGATGCTATATAAGGAAGACCCTCAGTGTAGTCTCTTAAAGTAAACCAGAGATATCAATCACATGGTCCTTCAGCTACATTGCAGTATGATACTCATGACTGATTCTCAAATCAGATGAAAATATAATTGGCAAATATTTTAAAATAAAAGTACAATAAAAATAATATTAATATGTAGTTTTCTAAGTCAATATGTGACCCAAATGTGTACTTTAATATAGACCAATGACCCTCATTTATTTTTAAGTTTGACCTCCTGCTGTAATCTTCCCTCCTATTTGTTAATTTCCTTACTGGCTAGCTAGTTGCTGGGAGCCAACTGACTGACAGTTGTCAACTCTTACCAGGCCCTCTATAACAAAGTAAGACTGTTAATGCAGAAGTGTTGGAGGAGGGTATATCCATAAACTAAGGACTTTGAATAAGAGTTACCTGGTTTTTCTGCTTTCAACAAGGAAATTTTGAAAATCCATTTTCTACTTTTTCTTCTTTATTACATCCTTTCTTTCTCTTCTCATCCTGTTCTGTTCCCTTATTACCTCTCCTGCACTAAAGCAATTTAGGAATGGATTATTTTCATTCAAGGCTCAGGTAAGGTAAAGTACGTTCCTAGTAACTTTTCTAAAGCACCAAAATCAAAATATTCTCTCCCTCATCAAGTATTCATGGATCATTATATCTGTCTCTCCTAAGCCACTATCACTTACTAACTTATATTACACTTATTGGTGTATATACTTTGTATTCTGCACCCTTTCCCCTAATCATTTTTTATCTTTTACCTATCACAATTCCTGGCCCATACTAAGGACTTTATTAATCTGTAACACAGTGTCACATTCATACTAGGCTATTTACTATCTATACACCTATGGACATATCACTTAATCAATGTGGTATTCAGTTTATTCACCTATAAAATAGAAGAGTTCTACTGGAAGATCTCTAAAGTCCTTTTAGTTTTAAAGCTAGAAGCCTATGAAGCCTATTAACCAAAAACCCCAATTCACTGGGTGGTTTTATTTTTTTCTTTTTTCTAAACTGTATTTTAAGGGGAAATAGTAGATATTTCTTCATCAATATACCATTTTGTTTATGTATAACTTCCCTACAGCTTTAGTTCAATTACACTTTATGGTATAGCATTGACCTTGAAGATTATTAGACTAGCAGAACTCAAAGTTTTTAAAGGATCTACCACAATGCTTAGAAAATAAGCCTGACAATAGACTGTAATAATCAAGGGCTTTTCCCTCCAGCTTAACAATTCATGGAAATAATTGACTAAGGTGTTGAGGAAGTCACATTCCCTTTGAGTCTCAGTTTCAGGCTTGGGGGCAATATGCCCCCCAGCACAATCTCTCCCTCTCAAATATACTATTAAAAACTCTCTAATCTCTATCTTGCCTCAGTTTCTCCAGCATTACATTTGGAAGTACCACCGAGATAGAGATATGAGAACAGGATTATATATTAGAGATCTTCATGTCTCTGCCTTGTACCTCAGGGCAGCTGGAGATCTGGGTTCTTGGCCTGGAGAGTCTGGCCCTCTGGATCATTCCAAAGTCTCCAGGAAGAGAGTAGTTTTTCAGTCCCAGCACAGCCTGAAGGTGAACACCTTTATTTCGGCCACAGGAGAGTAAGTCTGGATGTCTTAGGACATAATCTGATCTGTTTACCTGTTCTGATTGTCTGTGCTAGCATCTGGATTCTCAGAATAATGAAATGCCAATGGGCATTAAATTCTGAGAATTGTATCAACAGGATGCTGGATAATACCATCTGTTTTGGGTATCTTCTAAGACACATCTGGTTTGAATGTCTTTTGATGATTAAATCTGAATGTTTCTAAACACTATGGGTTCTGTGTGCCAATGGCACAACTCTGGCTCTGAGTGTCTCTTAAGACACATATCTGGTTCTGTGTGCCAGTGGCACAACTCTGGATGTTTTAAAGTATAAATCTGGGTCTGGTTATCTGATTCTGAGCACCTTTTTGTGGCACTATCTGGTTATATGTGTTAAATTTTTTGTTAAATGTTATGATTGTGCAGTCTATCTTTGTGTGATTACTGTTCTGTGTTCTGCGTGACTTTGTGTTTTGTTGGTTAAAGAGCTCTGTTAAAGTTTTAAGAACAATGATTAAGAATTGGTTTTCTCAATGTTGCAACTGTGTTTAGAATAAAAGAAAATTAATTGTGGTTTCTAACTTCTTAATCTGTTACACTAATTTGTAAGTAAAGGAATAGGACTTTTAAAACTTTTTAAAACTCAGGCAGAAAAAGTTTTTTTCCCTGAAAAGCAGTTTTTCAAAGCTTGCTAGTAAGATTAAAGGGACAGAGCAATAAAATTCAAGTTTTGCTTGGGTTGGGGAGAGATATAAACCTTATCTGATCAAACAGTGATTTAAAGAGACAGACCTACTTTTAAGTTAATTGACTGAATATTTGATTTTTTAAAATACATTATGGTTTTCTTGTTTAAAGATTATGATCATAAATGTGATCTATAATTTGGTAGAGTTATTTCTAAAAGTTTAATTGATATGTTTAAGAACCTTTCAGATTCTTTTATGTTGAATTAGGATATTCTGTATCAGTTTTAATTGATTGTGTTAAGTAATCTTAAGGTTGCCCATCATTTAAAGTGTCTCTAAAAATAATAGCTTTTTTAAAAATCTTTGTCCCTTTAAAAATATTTCTGTTATGGAAAATATGCAATTTGGGATTTTTTCTATGTATTGAGTATTTTAAAGCAAAATGATTTGTATAATGTTCACTTATGAAATATCTACTTGGGTATGTAAGATAATTGTGTGAACTTACTGGGAGAAATTTCTTACTGTTATCAATATAAGGTCATGGTAAATGCCTATTTGTGATTTATCTGAAACTTTGATTAATAGGATTTGTTATTGGAGATAAAATTTCTTGGGCTTGTAACTGATACTATTTGGGAGTTTTAAAGCTCTACCCTCTGACAGTTAATGGGATAATTATCTTGAGTAAAACCGAGTTAAGGCTATTTTATCTTCATGTACTGAAGGATCAGTTTTGACTACTTATGTTATGCTATAGTCATATCCCTGCATTTTTTTTCCTTCTATGACTGATCAGAACAATAGTCAATAGAAACTGTTAATGCAATTCAATTATGTCATACCTTGCTGTTTCCAATATGGTTACATGTAATCATTATATCCTAAATACTTAGACAAATGAGTATTTACTCTGGTCATCTATATGTTACTGAACATTTGTGTCTGTGGATATTCAGGGTTTTTTTAAGTTTCTAAATAATGGGAGGACAATTAACAGTTGTCTGTGAGACCTAACTGTTATTTATTGGGACTATGTTTGCCTGTCCTGTGAGGAAAGCTCATCTCTTCACATAGGAAGCTGCTGGCCAGTCTATACGGGTCTCTTCACATTTTGTAGTAGTTCCAGATTATTCTAACCTTTATTTGTTAGATTTTTTTTTTGTTCTAGATTTTGGTCACATTACAGCTATACTGATCTGCTTCTGACACCTGGATCAGCCCACTGGTTTTTGTCAGCACACCACACCTACCCTCTCCCTGGACTGAAAGTCTCTGCCTGTCCTCAGCAGGAAGCAGTTTTTGAATGAGAGGCTGCAGGAAGCAGTTTTTGAATGAGAGGCTTCGCCCCTACCCCTGATGGTCAACTCAGAAACAGTTGATGAATGACTGTTAAACTCTGACTGGATCATCTATCACTGTGTGTTTAATATTTGGGATGGAAATTGTTAAAAATTGTGTAACTATTGCTGTTATGTTTGAGGGATTTTTAGGAAACCCTACTGTACTAGTCTGATATGCATAGGAACTTTAATTCACTCTTGGGATGTATATGTGGGATGAAATTTTATTTGAAAAAAATTTTTTGCATGATTCCTATCTGTGAGGGAAAAAAGGGAGAAGAGGAAGATATAGGGAATAAGGGAAATTGGGGCATTTTTCTCAAAATACCTGGAAGAGCTGGAACCTCTAGTTTTCTGTTCACTTTGCCTTAAGCACTTCTGCCCTAGCTCCTATCTCACCAGTTCAGATTGAATTGGTCATTTTTACTAACAACCAAAAATCAGGCATCTTGGGACTGGCAGTCTCTCTGATCTGTTTCTCCAGTCCTGTAACATCAGTTGCTTAATTAGTATTTCAGCATTCTCAAAGGACATTAGAGTTTGATATAAGGTCTCTAAAAGTTCAGGGTTTGCCTGACTTGATGGTCTAACTGTGCATACTCTGATAACTCTGCTCAGAAATCTGGATCCTTTCTATATCCTAGTAGCAGCACCTGCCTGTTCTTCTGAGAGGGGACAGGTGGAGCTACCCCAAGTCTCACTCTTCCCTCTTTGGAGTCTTATTACACCCTTGATTTGGCCCTCTTAGGATGGGCAGCACGACTACCTTGAGCCCTGCTACTTCCTTTATAAACTCCCTTTATTAAGTACACAAATGACTGCAGACCACCTAACTCACAATGAATTGTCCATCTCAAACTGCATTCTCTGGCTAAGATGCTCCAGAATTGCAGAAGACCAGTCATGCTTACAACAGGGAGCCTTTGTACTGCTGTTAACTCTGGGGTTATCAGGGAGAGACTTGCCCTTGCCATATGTTCTTGCATTTTCTAGTTTTATTTTGGTTTATTTGCTTTACATAGGGTTAGTCAAAATTATGGTGCTAAGACCTTCCAGGTATCAAGAGGAAGGTAATTCAATGATTTGAATAGTCGGAAGTGAGAGTGTGGAATGTTGTACCACAGTTCCCTTTTATTGTCCTGCCTCAGTTTCCCTGAACTGTTCTGCCTCAGTTCCTTGAATTGTTCTGCCTCAATCCCCTTGGTTCCAACACTACCCCTCCCTCCTAATTATTATAAATTAATTCTCCAGTTGATAAATAGTCAAAGGATATGAACAGACAATTTTCAGATGAAGAAATTGAAACCATTTCTAGTCATCTGAAAAGGTGCTCTAAATCACTGTTGATGAGAGAATGCAAATTAACTGGGAGGAACACCATATACCTTTTAGATTGGCTGAGATGACAGGAAAAGATAATGATAAATATTGGAGAGAATTTGGGAAAACTGGGACATTAATGCACTGTTGGTGGAGTTGTGAACTGATCCAACCATTCTATAGAGCAATTTGGAACTATGCCCAAAGGGCTATCAAACTATGCATACTCTTTGATCCAAGAGTATCTCTTTGGGGTTTTTTTCTCAAGGAAATCATAAAGGAGGGAAAAAGACCCACATGGGCAGATGTTTGTGGCAGCCCTTTTTGTAGTGGCAAGAAACTGGAAACTGAGTGGATGTCCATCAGTTGGCTGAATAAGTTGTGGTATATGAATGTTATCGAATATTATTGTTTTATAAGAAACAATCAGCAGAATGATTTCAGAGAAGCCTGGAGAGACTTACATGAACTGATGCTAACTGAAATGAGCAGAACCAGGAGAGTATTGTACAAAGCAACAAGATTATACAATGATCAATTCTGATCATCATGGCTCTTTTCAACAATGAAATGATTCAGGCCAGTTCCAATGATCTTGTGATGAAGAGAGTCATCTATACCCAGAGAGAGGATTGTGGGAACTGAGAGTAGATCACAACATAGTGTTTTCACTCTTTTTGTTGTTGTTTGCTTAGATTTTGTTTTCTTTCTCTTTTTTTCCCCTTTTTGATCTGATTTTTCTTGTTCAGAAAGATAATTGTTAAAAAAATGTATGCATATATTGGATTTAACATATATTTTTAACATGTTTAAAATATATTGGATTGCTTGATATCTGGGGGAAGGGATGGAGGAAGGAGGGGAAGATTTGGAATACAAGGTTTTGCATGGATCAGTGCAGAAAAATTGTCCATGCATATGTTTTGAAAATAAAAAAGCCTTAATAAAAAAGTTATATATAAAGCTCTGTAAATGTGAATTATTGGCTATCTTTAAATGATTCTAAAAGAACTGTACAAAAAAATCTATATGAGGGTCTAATCTTCTAAAGAAAACATCCTGATCTCTTACTGAATGTTTCCTTTTATTCTGATAGTTTGGCCTTATTGGTTTTGATATTTGGTGTTATGGGTCTCTAGGCTTTTGTGAGGTGCAATGTTTATATTATGTAAAATTCTTGGGAAAAGGTTATATGTAAAAGCAAGTTATGTGTGTGTATATACACATTTATAAAGAGAGAGATAGAGACAGAGACAGACAGAAATGGTAAACATCCTTCTGCTGCTTGTGATTTGATCACAAAGTATCTAGCTACTGAAAAATAGCTCCCCTACTTGGCCCTGATCCTTTGGCTTTAAGAAATCTCCTCGAAGAGGAACATAAAATGCAAATAACATGCTAGAAGGGAAAATAGTAATTTGTTTGCATCCACCACAACACAACAAGCAGAATAGCAATATCAATCGATATTTTTTTTTTGTTAATTTATCATTAGATTACCCTTCTTTGAGCAAGTCAATAGGAACTGGAAGGCATGACTTATCTAGTTGTGGAAGTAACTCTGGAATCTCAAAGGTTATTTTAACTGAAGGTCCCCAATTCTAACAGATTAGACCAGAAAGTCTACTAGTTTCTATCAAGCCAGAGAATCTTCAAGCATCATAAGCCAATGACAAGGTAAGCTCTGTGAAAGGAGCAGCCTCAGTGTAAATGGGGAGATTCATCAAAGAATGTAGGCCAGCAAGGGAAGACTTTAGCCACAGTAACTAATAAAATAGATAAAGGTACAGAAATAGAATTCTTTTTAACACATTATATTCCACTTTTAAAAAATAAAAATTTTTTCTTGTTTCATATGAAATAAAACTTTTAATTTCACATATTGTACCATGTCTCCACCCTACCACCACAAAAGAAAATTGGATCAGTATACAATCACTAAAATCAGTAATAGTTTTAATAAAAGAATTGCAGGACCTAAAGTCTACATGATATTTTTGCTGCTCTAGCATTGTCAGGTCCTACTCTTTGTGACACTGTGAACGCTACTGTCCCTGGGATTTTCTTGACAAAATTAATGGAGTGGTTTGCCATTTCCTTCTCTAGTGGATTAAGGCAAACAGAGGTTAAACCCAAGGTCACACAACTAGTAAATATCTGAGGTCACATTTGAAATCAGGCCTTCCTGATTTACAAACTCTCTATCCACTGAGCCATCTAGCTGTACCTCTCTCTGATATAGTACACTTAAAAATGCACAAAACAAATCCCTTCATAATAACAGGTAGTGCTTTACAAAGATAATTGATTTTCAATATAGAAGCAACATAGAACCAGAAAGAATAATCACTCAACTTTTGAATGTTCTAATAAATTTGTTAGACTAAGTTGCAAAGTAGAGTTGTTTATTAATAAAGGAAGTTTCATTACATGGGACTATCTTATTATACCAATAAAATCACAAGTCCATTTGATTTCCACAAAAGCACTATGATATATATATATATATACATATATATATACATATATATATAAAAGATATATAGGCTGAAAGTATCATAACCTTTATTTTATAGTTATAGAAAATAAATTTCTGAGAATTTAAGTGACTTATCTTTTTGAAAAAAATATAACCTAGTATATAACAGAGTCTTTATAGCTATACTTTTAAATTTTTTTAAACATACATAAGCACCAAAGGCAATATGGAAATATTATTCAAAGATACGGGATTCTATAAACCTACTCCAGCATTAACTACTTCTAACCCTTGGAGGATACAAATGATCCTATAATCTGGTTTGGACCACCTGAAGATATTTAAGTGTTGTTATTTTTCAAGTGCCTTCTTTGTCCAATGACCAGTAAGTTAATAGTCATAAGTTAGAACAACTCAGAGCTGTTGAAGAATATTCAAAAGTTTTGATATTTTATTTAAAATTTTTAAACATTTCGATGACTAATAAGTTGTTATCTTTAAACAAAGCTCTTTTTTGCCTCTTTCTGGAAATCCAAACAATATTTGTATTGACATTCTCACTCTAAATGAAATGAGACTAAGAAGTCGTTTACTAAATGAAAAGAAGGTTCTCATCAGAGGAAATAGACTGATTTGCAACAAAATTTATTTTTCTGGAGCTGCTTTAACATCTCACATTGCAGGCTCATGCCAAGTGAAGGTAAATAGGCCAACATGAAAATAATTATAATATATGTTAAATGAGAAATGGGCAAAAATTAAGACAACTCTAAATATCACCATTTCTTGGAAAAATTTAGCTAAAACAAAATAGAATCTACAAGAAAAGGACTAAAAGAGCTAAAAACTCACCTCTTAATCAATCACTATATAGACTTGACAATCAAAAAACCTTGGAAGACAATAACAACAGTTTAGCATACAAACTAATTTGCCAAACCAAGCAAAAGATCACTATCATCCTTTTTTTAACACAAATCTTCTCACCTTGTGGAAAACCAGTTCACAGTTTATCCATAAAGAAGTGAAAAAAAAATAGATCCAATGTGTGCACAAAAGCAATGATTTTATGAGGTACTTGATCTCTCACCTCACCATGTGCAATGAACCTAAGCAAACAAATGCCATGAAAATAATTTCAGCTTTTTGCCAAGCTCTGTTGGAGAGTCTGGAGATGCATAGTTCTATAAAGACCAAGACAATATTCTCCAAATTAAGTAAACATGACCTTGATACTCAATGTCTTCTGTGCAAAGATAAGGGAAGCCAATGGGAAAAAAATGGAAAATGTGGTTTAGAATTGAGAAATGGAAGGAAAAAAATGTAAGATCTGTCACCAGTAAATCATCTACTATTTGGAGCAAATATCAAAAGGAATAGCAAATTAAATGAAAGGGAAAATATTGAGACATCATTGCATGTGATTACAGTCACCCCCAAACTCTACTTAAACAAACTGTCACCTATGAAAAATGAGAAAGTAACAAAAGCTGAAATACTCTCACCATTATTTGGAAAAGTTTAACTGGAGCAAAAAGTCACCACATCAAAGAAGGTGAAAATACCCAGAATTTACCTCATCCAGTAAACAATGGAAATCCTTTACAATCAGGATAAAGGCAGCAAGGGAGAAATAAAGTAGAAAAAGAAAAGCCTTCATGAAATATCACAGAAGAGAAAGATCTAAGATTATGAACAACTTTTGTTGTGCAATGATTTTTCAATCACATCTGACTCTTGGTGACTCCATTTGTGATCTTCTTGGCAAAAATACTGGAGTCATTTGCCATTTTCTTCTTTTGATAGATGAGGAAACTGAAGCAAACAGGGTGAAATGACTTGTCCAGGGTCACATATACAATGTCTGAGGCAAGATTTGACCTCAAAAATATGAGTCTTCCAGACTCCAGAGCTGACACTATCCATTTTGCCACCTAGCTACTCTAGAGATGTAGGTAAATGTGCTTATGTGGTTTTATATAACATTTGGATTTGATTACTTAATGTTAATAATATAAGAATGTTTACTTAATGTTAATAATATGAGAATAATGTTTATATATAAGTGAGAAACAGTAATTTATGAATTTTATCTGTGAATTGAAATGAAGGTCCATGTATAAGCTTCTATTTTTGTTTCAGGAAACCGATCAACTGATTTTATGAATGTCTATGGCTCAGAGCTACCTTCCAGACTGAATGAAGGTGTCTAAATTCCTATACAGACTTTACCTGCTGAAGTCAATGTTGATATAATTAACCAATTATTGGACCTGGAATAATTTGAAGTCCCAGAAAATGCCAGCATAATGCAGTAATTTTCCACCTGGAGAATACAATAATTTGCCTATATTTTAGAGAATATTTCAAAAAGCATGTTCTATTGCATATTACCTAGAAGTATAAAGAGACAGAGGAATAGTACCAAAAACATTAGACCAACACAAAAGATTAATTCTCATCTTATTTCATTTACAATATGAAATGTAAATTTTTACCCTTGGATCCTTTTCCAACAAGAATAACACTATCTCTACTTGTATTTAGATATATGTATTCAGAAAAGTTGGTGGATGGCAGGAGTCTCTTGCTTGTGTTAAAACCTGAAAAATAGCAGATTTTGAAAGTGCAACATTTTACCTGAATCTTCTTTACTTTATCATTAGCATGGTCACTAACTGAAAATCCAATTCATTATGAATAATGATTAATGGCGGTTCTAATTTTCAGATTTTAAATTATTTATATAGATAATATATGTATTAATAAGATACATGAAATACATGTGTATATGTTTACATGTATGTGCATGTGCATATACATGTATGTGTTGTTAATATATAAAATATGTGTTTATACAGAAGTATATATACATATATATGTATATATAAAACTTTACACATATAATTCTAATTAGAGATGGAGAAGGAAAGAATTAGTTTTATAAGCTATTACAGATCTGGGGATTTGGGGAGGAGGCAGAGGCAAGGATTCCTCAGAAAGCACCTCATGTCAGCTCATGGACTTTATCAGGCTGGCAGACATGAAAACTTATTCTTCCTAGAGAAACAGATTGGTTAAGCACATCTCATCCCAACGAAAAAGCCATCATGACCAAAATTTTAAGAAGGGAAAGAACTAAATAAAACAAAAATGATAACATAATGAAGTACTCTATCAAGAAAAATAAATCTGAATATTCCCAAATAATGGATTTACATGTCTAATTAATGCTTACTGTAGCCCAATAAAGAAATGAATAAGGAGAATTACTTTGGTCTGACCTATAGTTCCCATCAGGTCCAGTATTTGGTCTCTACTCATCTTTAGACTGTAATCCACATAATGACAAGAAAGCCATTTTGTTCTTGCTCCATTTCTCCCTTATAAGATTGTCATGTACTAGGTTTCTTTTTTTTTAATCACACAAAATGGTATCTATTAATGAGCTCTCAAATTACATAAAGATAGATCTAAAGCATAAAAACACTAATATGCCCTGTAGCATTCAGTGCTTTGAACACAGAATGGCATCTGTGTGAGAGTGTGATTGCATGCAGCTATGGAAACCAATGCTGGAGAAGGAACAAGTGCTGAATAAGTGGTGGTGAATTGGGAAAGAAGAAATCCTGGAAATGAAGATATTCTATATTTAAAAAGAACAAAAAAGAGACCTCATCAGTAGCTTGAATAAAGCAACTTGCAGGCCCCAAATGCCTTCTTAATAGACTTTGAAAGTTTAATTTCCTATGTAAATTATTTTATGGGATATTAGATAAGTTACATTAAAATTCATTCCTAATATATTATAAAAAAATTGTAAGTGAAGATCAAGTGTTTGCAATATAATAGAAGTGCTAAGTCTTCCCTCTACTAGTTATCCTGTGTGTTTTCTTTCTCCTTTCCAGATGGTACCAATTAAGAGTAAGACCCCTGTCCTAACAGATGTTAACCAAATAAGCACAATCTGAATATTTAATGAATAAAACTAGACATTGTTAATATACCCAAGAGAAGTAAAAATAAATATAATATATACAGTAAGCCAAACAGGTTAGTTTGCAATGACTAGACTAGTCCAAACTCTGCTGATAATTTGATTTTCAGCTGTTTCTTGTACTAGTAATTAGCATTTTAATATTTATAAAAACATTGAAACCACAAAGTAACAAATCCATTGACTTCCTCTCATCTCTTCTGACTAAGTAAGTTGTTTTATTATTTGTCTCTAAAATACTTACTATTGTTTTTATCAAAACAGAATACAAGGCTAGTAATATTCTGAATCAGCATCTTATAGCAATGGGGAAGGCTGCAGCTTGAATTGATTGTTATAGGTGGAGTTCTCCTAGCTCTGTGAGATTTCTGTTGAAATCAACCATAGGATTTCTTCTGTGATCATTTCAGATAGCAATGAAAAATGGAGAAAAAGCCAAGGAGCTCAAACCCAGTTCTCGCTGAGCCATAATATTTTACTGAACAACAGGTGGCACTAAAGAGACACATTCTGTGGAAACTAATTAAAGAGATGGCTTTCTGCTTTAGTCCAGGTTTCTACAATTGTTCCTAAAACAAATACTTGGGAGTGAGGGGGAAAAAAAGGGAGGGGGGTGAGCCAGGTTTCTCAGCACACTCTCTATTGCTTCTACATATGTTACATCTACTCTAGACATTTTTTAAAGCTCAATTAGCAGCATAAATGGTTTTCTTCTTATGAAGACTTCTGATTCTGCATTTTATACGCCAGTGTTGGTTTCCTCATTAATATACCTGTGGGGTAAGCTTGTTCTAAAAGCAGAATCCAGCAGAGGCCCAGAACCAGTCAAGCCCAAAGGGGTGCTTTGTTAGAAATCTGCCATATTACTAGAACATTTGGTTTCTGAACTGCCTTAAAACTGTGACCTTTTTCACTGCCAAATAAATATTCTACAAGCTGCACTGGTGTGGAACAGAAGTATCATCCAAGAGTTGATGATGTTTAGCACAGATATGTGTGTGTGTGTGTTCTGACATTCTTGTCATTTTAGATTGAATAACAGGAATCATAATGTTGAGCAGGTACTGATTTCCCACCATTTACTCTATTGGCAGGTTTCCCTCATGATCTTTTGGGGAAACCCTTTTCTGACTCAAGCAACAGTAAATAAAATGTCAAGTCCTGATGAAAATCACATGACTGGGTTAATTTGTACTAAAACTACAGATGATATCTGTTCCAAAGGGATCTGTCCCCAACTATTCTTAGTTGCAAACATTAGTTACAAAACTTTGATAATACAGTCTGAAGTTCAACTAAGAGGTTTTACCCAAAGAATCCATAGAGTCTAGTATCCATTCTCTTTATACCATTTCACCAAGTGATTCATTTAAATTTGAAAAGCAAATCTGTCATGTATTACTGATTCAAGTTAAGTATTACTGATTCAAGTTAACTATTTCTGCCCAGTGCTTTCCATACAGGGTTTGATTATATATTAAGCTAGTTTTTCAAAACCTGTAATTTAAATATAATCTACATTTAATTCAGTAGATCTCAGCATCCCTTAACACTCTTAAAAATCATTGAGATCAACAAGGAGTTTTTATAGACGCAGATTGTATCTATTGCTATTTACTATATTAACAATCATTAGTATCAGTATTAAAATTTTGGACACTGTGAATCCTTTGAAAGGGTCTTGTGGATTCCTAGGGGTCCCAAAACCACACTTTGATAACTTAATTGATTTATTATACTTTATGGACTAGGGGAACTTTTACATAAACTCATAAAATCATTAAGAATAATCAATAATGTAATTACCCAATATTCAAAGTAATCACCCGACTACATTCAAATTCTTATTACTAAAAAATCAAGGATTTTTTTATTGTGTTCCTAAAATCTCCCAATTAAGAAAAAATATTTAAATAGAGATTATATTACTTCCAAATATCTATTATGTTATACTGTTGCTACTCTATCTATAGTAGACCAATCAATAAGCATCTATTAATTACAATTGTGTCTTGGGGACACAAAACCAAAAATGAAATAGTCCCTTAACCTCAAGGAGCTTATCATATTCTGTAAAAGAAGACAATAGATAAATATATAATATCTTAGTGAATTTTGTTGACTGACTTCTGCTGTAGAATTTACCACAGAATAATTTCCCTCCATTCAAGATTATTATCAGATACTTTATTAGAGTATGGAAGCTATCTTAGGTTCTTGAATCTGTACTGGTGGATCTTAAGCCTCAGCAGTTACTCTCAAGTCAGAGCGTTTTGGAGATCAGTCTCAGTAATGGGCTTTGAATGTATCCTCCCAGGACCAGACTAACTGAATCAGAGAAGTTCATTACCAAGTTGGCAAGACAGTGATTTTTTTTGGCTATATTGACTCTTAAAAACCATCTACTATGTAGCAGTGCTGGCAGAAGGAAAGCCTACATGAATGAAATGACAGCTCCTCGATGTATTGAAGTATAAACAATTGTCATCTAGGGCTCACTATAGAACTAAGAATAATACAGTAGGGAGTACTATGGCTCTCTTTCCTTTTAGAACTGTCAAAGATGCTGGTTCATGAGAACCTGAGCTCTCTCTGAGGAGTTTGCTTGCTCCTAGCTATATTTGCTTTGAGACCTTGACAACCACTTTATACCTTGAAATAGGGATTCCTAACCTTTTTAGTGTTATTGTGAAGCCTACGGACCCTTCTCAGAATAATGTTTTTAAATGCATCCAATAAAATATATAAAATTATAAAGGACACCAATTATATTGAAATAAAGATATAAATTTTCCCCAACCCAAATTTACAGACCTTTAAGGGGTTTGTGAACTACATAGGTTAAGAAGCCCTGCCTTAAAGGGACTTTTATTTATGTTCAAAGCAGGTGTGTCCCTGAATATCAAACTTAAAAGGAGGTATGAGGAGTCTTTCATCTTCTCCTTACTCCCAGCTAGATTCTAAATCCTCAGATACTATTGCTGAGGGGTTGTTTCACATTTGAATTCAGCTCACATAATTTGGCCATAATACTTCAAACCCTTATGAAGTGCACACATGTGCACACATACACACACACACACACACAGCCATGCACACAATGTGCTTGTTCACAATCTTATACATTTTGGACTCAAATGTGCATGTGTATGACAAGGGGTCACCTTCCAGATGGAATAAAACTAACCAGACTCCTAGACAGACTCTACCTCCTGAAGCCAGTCCTAAGCTACTTGGCATCTTATAGGATCCAGGGTACTTTGAGGGCCCAAAGAATACCAGGAAAGAGCAAAAATTGGCAATGAATAAGAATCCTCTGTGCCTTCTCATACTCCAGTGTGTACTTCAAACATCAGAAACTGTTCCAGATTGCTGCCTTACAGAGACTTAATGTGCCAGGTTTATCACTTGAGAATTCAGGAATACTAGATGAATTACTAAAAGTTAGGAGAGGAAAAAAAAGTTGGATGTCTTAGAAAAGATGTCTCATTTTGGTTTAATCCTAGAACAGACTTATTCTTTTCACTACATTCCCAAACACTGTGTTCTGTCCAAACTAATTTTAAATAAGGAACAAATGGGGCTCTCATTGCTTGCTTTTACGCTATTTCACAGCCAGCTTGATCTCACAAAATCAGGAAATGTTTGCTGATATGTTTGCCCTGAATTTTCTTGAAGCAACAGGCAAGGCTTAGATTTTAAGCAAGTGATTCATACAGCAGCCAATTCTCTACATGGAAAACCTAAATGAAAAAATATGGTGTAACAGAATGCAGCTACTATTTTGAAGGAGCTGATCCAACCTAGAATTTGTTAAGAGTGGTTTCAAAAGATCTAAGTCTCACAAAAAGGCATTCCTGCCTCTTGTTTTTGAGAGTACATATAGATATCTATCTCCCCACTCTAACTTAATGTGATGAGTTGCATTTGAAATGTCTACTACTTGGGGTCACATTCATTTCTGAATGGGAGCAATCCAGACACATAAAAGCAGAGATGAAGCAAAATTGCCATTTGTAGCATTTTTATAACACAACCTCCTTAGCAACATTAAAATGCACCACTGAGTGAAATGCCTTGAATCCATGAATCTGTGCCTATCTTTATAAAATCTGTGAATATGATACTATGGTTTAAAATTAATACTAAGATGGGGTGACTGGGCCTTTTTTCCAAATACTCAAAAATTTAAAAGGGATTGACATGCATAGAAATAGCTGAGTTTAGCACTTAGTTAGCATGAATGATTAAGTAAAATACTTCCTTCCCACCTCCACTTGCCAAGCTTCATCACTCATGAGCTCCTCCTCAGACTTGCTTTAGTCTGATTAGTTTTGATAAACATTTTCTCCCTCTTTTTATTTTACTTTATTAATATATTTTGCTTTTATGTTACCTGCATTTCCTTTGAAGATATCAGCCAAATTTATTATAAAAATTAATGTAATCAGGTATGTTTGCATATGCCTATAATCAGTGTTTCTTAGAACAATTAGGACTGGTACACTTGAATTGGGGAGTTTTGAGTCAAATTAAAGATAAAGCCAATGGGGCTTGTTCTCTATCTGGCATAATCATTGTGAACCTGCAACAAGAGGTCTATCAGGCTGCCTACAGAGAAGCAAACTAGCCCAAATAAGAAAAAAAATGGAGCAGAGTTGCCACTTCCAACTTAATAGACAGAGCCAGTCTTAGGGGAAAAAAAACAAAGGGATATTCTAATATATACAATAATGTATCTTAAAAGAACTTCTATAAATTATACAAAGTAAAATAGAACCAGGAGTTCAATGCATGCAATAACTACAAGAATGTAAGTGGAATCAATAACAAGGAAGTAAATGCTGCTAAATTATAATAACCAAACTTGTCAGAAAAAAAATAAATAAGAATGTACTTCCCTCCATTCTACTTCTTTGTAACAATGGAAGATTATACAGATAGAATAGTATATATAATGCAGGATTTCAATGATAGGTTGTTTTGTTTCATGAGATGCTTTTTTTCTTCCTCTTTTTCTTTTCTCTTAATAACAAATGGTTCTCTGGTTAAGGAAAGCAGCAGAAGGGAGATATATGTATTGGAAATGACTATGATAAGAAGGGGAAAAGTATTTATTAAGTGTCTACTATGTGAAAATCACCGAGGTGTTTTTTTAAACAAATATTACCTCATTTGATCAAAAGGCATCAGTTATCAATAAAACTTTTTTTTTTAAGAAGAAAGTTGGGATATAGGACTGTGTGACAGCACCTTTAAACAAAGACAGACTTAATAGAAATGGTCAAAGGTAGAAAAGATTCCCAATAAAAATAACACTTCTCTTTTCCCCTGAAATAAACCTGAGTCTCTTGTTCTCACCAAGGGAAGAAACTGGTTAATCAAAGGAGTGAGAGAAGATGTCAGAGGATTTCTAGGCTCTGAGAAAAGAATTGATTCATCTTGCATACATGAACATAATTGGTGCCCTCTTGGGGCTGAAGAATGGAATGGAAATAACTAGATTACCATGCAAGGGTGATGTAAGCTCCCAGTTTTGAAGATATACATACAATACATAGACCCCTTTCAGAAGGGTAAGTTGTGTCACATACCAATTATAAAATATTAAAATTTTATCTGTTTGGAAGTTATGGTTTTAGAAGAAAATGTCATTTATTCATACTTTTTAAACCCACAGATAATCAAGCCAGAATAAAGAACAGAGAACAATAAACACTAGATGGCACTTCACAGCAAGGAAGGTGAGCAGAGGGTGTAAAGGTTTTTTTCTTTCTATAAATATATCTATAATTCTACACCTAAAAATACAAAAGTCATATTTGCTTATCTCATCACAAAAAGATATTTAACTCAGTTTATTTTTTCTGGTTTGCTATTCCTTTCCTAATTATTTCAGCATTTTAAAACATATCTAGATACCTCTAAAATGTTAATTCAAGGACCAACTTCATAACAATAATATCAAAAACAAGTGAAATGCAAAAAAAGCCCTATTTGAAATGTTTAGGACCTTTATTTAAATTCAATATAGTTTTTACTAGTCTAACAAAGAAAAATTGAGCAAAAAGTTGCAGAATTTTTTTTCTGGAACAAGCTAAGAAAAAATCAACCGACAGAAATTTGTTTAATAATAGCTTGATTCAATATTTATTAATAAGTATGATTACATGAGACGCATAGTGCTAGGAACTGGGAGTACAAAGACAAAAGGGAAATCATTAGTTATTGCCTTTCAGAAACTTACATTCTACTAAAAAATACAGCAAGTATATAGATAAATAAATGCAAAATTATTTCAAAACATAGGGAGTTCCTAACATCTAAATGTCTCAGAAAACACTTCATGTAAGAAGTTGTACCTAAGCCATGTTTTGAAGGATACTATAGGATCTATGAGGCAGACATAAGTTAAGAGTTCATTGTAGACTTGTAGCATTACCTATACAAAAGCAAGGAGAAAAATTGATATAACATTAATTGAGACTAGTTTGAATAGAATATAAAATGATCAGAAATTATGAAGGATTTAAGCTTGAAGATCATATATAATTTATCCTCCAAGTAATAATAGCAAACTGCTTATGATTTTAGAATAGAAGAAGGTTATGGTCAAATGTGTGTTTTAGGAACATCAATTTGGCAACTGTGTGAAGTTTGAAATGGAGAGGAGATTAGAAGCAAAGACAACACAGGGAGAAAAAAGCATGAAATGTTTTATGACAATCTTCTTGCTGCTTCTTGTTATGTCTCAAATAGTTCTCCTTAGTTTCACTATTGACAGCATTTATGCAGGGATTGAGTGTACATAAGATATACTTGGTGATGGGTTGAGGAGATAACAAGATGTAAAACCCCAATACTAACCATTCTGATTTCCTAGTCACATATCATGGCTTTCTTCTGATTTCTTTTGTCAAATTTTTTCTTTTAAGTAAGAAAGATGCACCTATTTCTAGTATCGGTCCCTTCCTACTAATTTTTTGGTTCTGAACATTAAGCTGAAAACTTCATTAGATTGTTCTATTTTTCTTTTTAATATATTTATTTCACACCAATGAATCATCCAATCTTCTTCATAAAGAATTCTTTTTCTATTGATTTATCCTTAATTCTCATGCAGCTGAAATGATTCTTATTGTTTATTCTAATTGGTATGAGGAAGGAATAAAAGAATTATTTTTAATTTGGCCAAATGAAAATTAATGAAGGAAACAATAACCGACATAAATTACTTAAGCAAGAATGGGTGCATGTAAGATCAGTTCTAAGCAAAATCATAAAGTGACATTTTTATCTTTAGTGCAACCAATCTCTAAGCCTTTCCAGGCCTTCTTCTTCCCTGGCCCCCTTCCCTTCTGATTGTCTTCTTTCCCACCGCACCCCCAGTATGTAAGAATCTCTTTGTCCTTTCCAATACAACCAGTTCCCAGGAAAGAATCTGGCATTACCAATGATTTATATCACAGTTTGAATATGAAGCCATCTGTTGCTTGTCTCCAGGGTATTTACATAGTAAACCTCATCTCTAATTAAAAAAAAATAAAGCATCTTGATAAAGAAATCTAAGATATGTCACATATCATTGATATTTTTTAAGGTGGGGTACAAAGGCCCTTTAAAACCTGAAGGATGGGGGTTGGACCCATGATATTACTGACACAAGAAATGCCTTTCTTTCTCAAGTAAATTTTCTACCAGTGCAGGTCAGCATATTCTTTAGGAAACTGACAGATTAAGCCCATTGTCAAATAACCAATATTCAGAAATTAGCCTTGAACCCAGGTCTTCCTGACTTTGAGGTTGACTATCTATCCACTGCTCCACAGTGTTTCTTCTCAAGTTCTGAGAGCACTCCAAATAGATAGCTGCCAATTCTGATTTTGCAGTGGCTTAGCTAAGGAAAAAGATATTCACTAGGGTCAAGGACAATTCAAAATAGATTAATCTGGTAATAAAAGTGACTTTATATCATTACAGTTCTCAGAAAGCATTTAAATACTCAGTGTTGTCAGGTAGCATGGTTTAAAAAAAAAACTTGCATTTTCAGAAAGAGCATACTGACATAGACCAACATACAAAGAATGAGCACTTAGCATAATATAAAAAGAAACCTTACTGGGAAAAGAAAATGTTAAATATTTACATTATGTGCTGACCAGATGGTGACTTGCGGAAGGTCAAGAGCTTCACAAATAGACTGGGTAAATATAGGGAAAATTCTTTTTTAGATGTATACAAAAATAGAACATTTTCTGAAAGAAAAGTTGGGAGAAATTTGGAAGAGATAAGACCTTCATCAAAAGTTCTCAAACAGAGAATAATCCTGCAGGAGATACAAGAGTACCTAGGAGCTTAGCTTAATAACTATAAGAATTCATCTATCTAAATCAATAATTTCATGAAAAGCTCAAATATTCCTTCTATTCTTTACAATTAAAACTTTTTAAAGTCTAGTTTTTATCTGAGATATTTTCTAAATTCCTATTTTTGTTATAATTCTCTGAAGAATCCATTTAAAACTTTGTAAGTTTTTTCCTAAGAAAGTCTCAATTGTTGATTTTTCAATGAGCTAACCCAAAAGTTTGGATTTGGTTTTGGGTTTTGGGTTGTTTTGTTTTGTTTTTTTCAAATTCAGTACAAGTACATACTATAGGTTTAATGAAAACATTCATAAAAAAGTAGCTCCTGCCCTACCTCACAATGATATTAGTCAATTCTCTAACATTCCAACATGATCTTTTGAAAGAATGACTGCAACATATTTCATTCTAAAGGTTTGTAGATGTTACCTAGTTCTTACTATACATTAATCAACAGAAAAGCTTTGTGCTGAGTTACCCAGATATCTAGATGAATTTAGTTATTAAAAAAATGATAATCTCACTAATAAAAGCATACTAGTCCCTGGGTTGAATACACTAGGATGTCCTGGAAAATATTCCCTTTGGCTCTTCCCTTTAGGGTGTGCCATCATGTCTAACCCATATAATGTGCATGCCTATGTTCATAATATAGCCTGTACAAATTTTATTATATGTATTTTTTCATTGTGTTACAAATACTATCTGATTAAAATTTCATATTGGTTCCATTTCATTCTATTCAGAAGCATTCTTTAAAAATTTCTGCCATCATTATCACCAGCTTATTATATTACATCTTTTATTTTTACTCATAACTGCCATATTCAGTGCTTTGTTCAAAGCTGAACGAAAAAGTCCAGTTAATAATCTTCTTAAGTTGATGTCAAGGTTCTAAACATAAGCTCCTACTCTAGGAACTAGAAATAATAGTGTTGTCATATCAAAGAAACCAAAGCTGCTAAGCTGTGGGATGAGCAAGCAGATGTGAGGACTAGTGCTGAGAATTGTATTAGTCTTTCTCTCGCTAAGCAGCACCTACAAGTCATAGATATAAAAGGAGGAAGAGCCAGATCCTCTAGACTGGTGTTTATTTTGGTCTACTGTCATACTGAAGTTTCAAAACTGACAAATTTAGAAGAAAAGGTAACATTTTTTAGTGATAAAGCCATATGGTGGCTTCGGGGCCCTTGTGTTCCTACATATCTTTGCTGGTGTGTCTCTGTGTTTTGCTATGTTGTATAATTTCATAGGGAGGTCTTATATACAAGTCATGCAACAAGTTGCCTGAGATCTTGAGCACACAGAACACAAAAGAATTCAGGTGATGACGACACTGTGTCACAAGGCCAGGGATTAATATATCTTTGATAGTACTTTTCTCACTTCCTTATCATTCACTGTGCTCAGCCAGAAGCTGTGAGACCCTGATGGAGGGACACATAGGAAAGTAATCTTAGAAAACAGAATGATGTCCAAAAAATCAGAAAGAAAGAAAATGCAGGAGGCAAGTATTGTAAACTGAAGTTAAAGCTACATCTTTTATTTAGCATGCTGGTCTAAGCAAAGAGGAAAAAGTGTACAAAGAGCTCCAAATAATCACACAGTCAGCTTCATATAGAGGCTAATTGAAAAGTATTAAGGACTAGTGGAAGAGAGGTGGTACAGTGGATGAAGTGTAGAGCCTGGACCTAGAAAAATTCATTTTTCTGAGTTCAAATCTGGTCTCAGATATGTCTAGCTGTATGTATATAAGTATAGAAGTTTCTTAACTCTGTTTGCCTCAGTTTTCTTATCTATAAAATGGGTAGGAGAAAGAAGAGGCTAATTAATTACTCCAGTGTTTTTGCCAAGGAAACCCCAAATGGGGGCAAGAAGAGTCAGACAAGACTGATATGACTGAACAATAATAACAACAGTGATGTTTTAAAATATATCTCAATAAACATTTAAAAGAAATCAACCAATTTACTATGTGTAGTGCATCATATCAGATTCAATAAATCTTGCTGTCATGAAGCTTACATTAGAATAGGGGAACAAGAAACAAACAATTATAATCCAACATAGCATCACATGACTAATAAAAAAGTACAATAAAATATCTCAGACTTCAAATAACTCTATTTTGGTTCTTATATTTTGGTCCCTAACCTCTAAAAAAGATCCAATATAATGCGGGACAAATGAGTTATCTAACTATACTCAAAGTTACTCTCCCTTACCCAAGTGCTCAGTCCTCTTATACTCTCCCAAATTAATCAGAGCCTCATGATGCAACCCAAATTAAGATTGTCTTTTGTAGGCAATATTCTATGCTGTAAATCCACCTTCTCTTTTCTCACATTTTCTCCTATCTAGAACTGTTCTTACCTTATATTTGGGGGAAGGTCTAGATTTAGTTCATAATAAGAAATTAATGGTTAATAACAAAGAATATTTTCCTTTTCAGGGATATTTACATCTCCCTAACTAAAGGGGCAACCGCCTAACTAAAAGGAATGAATCCCTAATGTTGAAATTTGAAGTATCAGCAGCAGATTTATAAGATAAATATTTGGAGATTGCAATACAGGATTGCAGAACATTTCCAGAATTCCTAAAATTATGCATATAGATACTGGGCTACTTAGTTTGTATTTAAGATCAGATTTGCTCCAGAGTTTTAGGGGAGGAAATCTTCTGTAGTACTTTTCCTTAATTATTCATCTACACAAAGGTATTAGGTTTATCTGGTTATGCCTTTGATTTTTGAAGACAATACCATGGAAAGCAACTACTATTCTTTCCATCAATATCCATTGATGTCAATTTCAAGAAATAATACTGAATTGAATGGACTATTGGTCTGATTCAGTATGTTATTTTCTACGTGGTCTGAATAATCACTCTCCTATGATGAACAGTCATTTTTCTTTGAAATGACCTATTAAAAAGGAAAAAAGAATCCAACCACTGAGAAATAGAAATTCTCAGACCAACCAAACTGACTAGTAGGATGACAGATCTGTGTCTTTCAATCCTACCTTTAGTTACATACAATATTTGTCAAATGGAGCAAGCTGAACCTACAGTTGGAGACCAATGAGACATTGGTCTGCCAAAGTTTGAGAGCCAGGGGACCAGAATTAAGATAAGCCATTATCTCTTCCAGAATTTGAATTATTTGAAACTTTTATCTTAATTGTATTGTTCATTATTTTTCTATTCATTTTATAAGCTACAATTAAGGTAATGTGAGGCACAAAATCCACGGTTAATATATTAGTAAAGCACAAATTTACCAATAACTAGGACCTCAGCTTTCTAAGCAAGGCTGAGATTCTATATGAGGGGATAGTTTTCTTTTTGAGATTTTGGGTAGTGCAGAACAAAGAACAGGACAGTAGATGAGGAACAAATCATGATTGGTTAAAAAAATTCAACATCATGAAGGGGGAAATCAACATGATTGGTTATAGAGCTAAGGAGTGGAGAACAATATAATTGGTTAGAAATTGGGAATGAGGGGATAACAAAAACCCAGTTTTCCTCAAACATGCCCATTGTTTGAGTTCACCTGCAAGGTTAAAGAAAGTAACCAGGCTTCTTTGGATAACAAACTTGGAATCCTTGACATAAAGCTTGGTAGTGCAAAGATACTAAACCAGACTCACTGTGTTTACCCCTATCCTGGAAGAATAACAGATTTCCTTCCAAGAATAGTGATTATTAGAAATAGTTTTCTAAACTTAACTCATTACAAAGTTATCTGAATTTTTGAACTAAGTTCAGAGACAAAAAATGGCAACTTAGGCAGCTACCATACAAAAATCAATTAATTGTTTAGTTGATAACTAAAAGATGATACAGAATCAATCTAATTATTTCCATTTTTATACTGAAACTTTGTGCTTATCACATATAATCAGAAATCCTTGAAATCAGGATCTATTTTTCTTTGTTTATATCTCCAGTACTTAGCTCAATGTCTAAGTACATAATAGATATTTCTTGACTGACAAGACTAACAAAGTTTATCTTAAAAGTTATGTAACACAAATTTTGGCAGGTCCTATCAAGATGGGAAGGCTCTGAATATTGTCTATGATTTTGTGGGTTTTGTCCTAGCCAAAGTAACCATAGAGAGCCTCATCACCTAATGATTGATCAATAAGTAATGACATTTTAAGGGACTTCAAAGTCAATATGAGTTTGCATTGTGATGTGACAACCAAAATCAAAACAAAACAAAAGCACTTAACCTGAAAAAAGACATCCAGCATTTCTTCTTTCTTCCTTTCCTAATAATTTATCAACTCTTTTGTTCTCTCTCCTTCTTCCCTCTAATCACTGGTGAAATATCCCTGTACCTCATTTTATCTATTTTCTTCCTTCTCCCTCTAAGACCTATTTCCACCGTTCATTTGAATGGTGGAAATAGGTCTTAGAGGTCTCCCTCACCACTGGCTCCTTCCATTTACTTATAAATGTGATCATATTCCCCCAATGCATAATTAAAAGAAGAAGGAGAAAAAGAGGTAGAAGGAGAAAAGGGAAGGAGGAGAAGGAGGAAAACACCAACAATAACAAATGAACACAAACAACAACAAAAAATACTTCTCTTTGTCCATTCTTCAGCCACTTACCCATTCCTCTCCTCACTTTTCCTGGCAAATATTTGGCTTTAAAGCCTTTAGCAACTGACCCCTCCGCCCCCTATCTCTCCAGTCTTCTTATATGTATTCCCTTTCACATACTAGACCACAAGCTGCTTTCCTTTTTCTCAGACAAAAGAATTCATCCCTTTTTTCATTGGCTATTCTTCAATAATTAAAATATTCTTCCTCCTTATAACTATATTCTGGCTTCCTTCAAATTTCCCCCAAAATATCAACTTTTATTTTTATATTAGCTTATTATGAGCTAGGAATTCCCCAAGGTAGTTTATATGTTTTGACAGTCACATATACCTTCAGTCTCTCAAAATTATAAATATTTATTTAGTGAAGTACCACCTACCAGACTTCTACTGACTATTGCCTAGGAAGGATTCTTTCTTAATCTCCCATTAATGCCAGTTCCTACACTCTGGTATTATCTTCAAATTATCCTATGTATTTTTTGTTTGAACACAGTTGCTTACACATTATCTCCTCTCCTAGAAGTTCTTTGAGGGCAGACACTGTCTTTTTGCTATTTTTTATATCCCTAAATTCTCAGCATAGTGTCCAAAAGCACAAAGTAGACATTTGATAAGTGCTTGTTGTCTTGAAAAATATTTTTAAAACTTAGACATCTACTTTCTTCTCAGACTCTTGCAATCTTCCTTTTATACAGCAGTATTAGCTTAGCTCTTCTATTCCTTTTTGGTGATTGTATGAGAAAACCGAGGGTAGTTATTGATTGATACACTATATCCATCACCTTTTCAAGAATAGTTATATGTTTAAATATCTTTAGAGTTATTGTTTTGAATTTTACTTTCTTTATACATTTTTATTTTTATATTAGCTTATTATGAGCTAGGAATTCCCCAAGGTAGTTTATATGTTTTGACAGTCACATATACCTTCAGTCTCTCAAAACTATAAATATTTATTTAGTGAAGTACCACCTACCAGACTTCTACTGACTATTGCCTAGGAAGCTTCAGAAGTACTCATCTTTATGAAATTTAGAGTATGCTAAAAAGTCAGTCAACAAACATTAACACCATGATCACAGCTAAAGCTTAACCCAAATAGGCTATATAAAATGTAGTTATATAAAGTCTCTAAAGTATATGTTCTATTATCTATAACTAAAATTATTATATAAAGTGATATCTCCAACAAATGCTAGAAATATTATTCAAAGTACATATCTTACTCATTTTAGGTGAGGAGGGCCATCATTGTATGAAAAGGAAAATATTGTTATATTTTAAGTTATGATATTTATTTTTGCAAATGACAACTTGGATCTTCTGAGAAATAAAAAGATGCATTCATTGGAATAACCCACAAAAATATTCATAAGGTTTTGTAAGCAGACATTAAAGTATCAGATGACTTTTTCATGTGAGCAAATACCAAATAAATGAACTTTGAAAAAACTATAAAAATCATACTTTTAGTACAATGATCTCTAAACTGTCACTTATAACCTAAATAAAAGAACATAGAAACCATTATAGATTTTACCCAATTAGTCCAGGTTCGGTTGTTCAGTCATTTTTCAGTCACATCCAATTCTTTGTGTCCCCATTTGGAGTTTTCCTGGCAAAGATACTGGAGTAGTTTACTATTTCTTTCTCTAGCTTATTTTATAGATGAGAAAAATGAGGCAAAAAGGGATCAGGTGACATATCCAGGGTCACACTGCTAGTATCAGAGGCTACATTTGAATTCAGTAAGATGAATCTTATCTGACCACTGCATCATCTGGCTGCTCAGAAAAAGACGAGAATATGCCCCTTATTAAACTGGATTAAGGGACTTTAGGGAAGTTCCATAATTTCTTGGGACTTTGTAGAGGATCGCAGATATTGGGGAACTCTGAGAAAAGTATACTTAAAGCAAAGATATTTACTACAGGGTTTTTATTCGGTGTTATTGATGAAATAATGGTTCTCTAGTTCACATACATAATATGCTATAATGATGTAATTAGAATAGGGCATATAGGGGCTAAAAAGGACTGGAAGAGAGAGATTCTATCTTTGGCCAGCCTCATGATTGCTGTCCTACCTCCTTCACTCCTCCACTAAGCCAATGGAAGTCTCTGTTGCATTTTGGACATGGGGTTTTGGGTGTTATTCTCCCACCCTATTTTCTCACTCTATCTATATGCCAACATTGAGCTTTCAGATCCCCTATTTTACCACATATGTGGTAAAAATATTTTACCTCATATTTTACCGCATTGATGAGTCTCTCTGTAAATCCTGCCAAAAAGGACCCTGTATTCCCATGTTCTGCATCATAGCCCGGGTATAAAAGGTATTTGTGCCCATTGTGACACAGCATCTTATGATCTCCTCTAAAGGAGGGTCCTTAGATAGTCCCAGAATAACTATTCTACAAACCTCATTAGCATTTTCTCTAGCAAGTTGTTTGATCATTATTATTCCAATAGCTGCATTTTCACCAATAGTTCATATGACAGCTGTCTGCAGACGTCCCACAAAATCTTCAAAGGTTTCATTTGGACTTTGCATTATTTTCATGAAGGCTTCCCCTCTATCTTGTCTTCCTGGGAAGGAGCCCCGTGCTTTAATAGCAGCAGCAGCAATTTGCTCATATGCTATCAAAGGGTAATTAATCTGTGCTAAAGTGTCTGCATAAAGACCTAAACATGCTAGTTGATCAAAGGTGACTGGTATATTAACTCCAGGTTGCCTATTTCATTGGGCTTGTATTCTACAGAGTTCACTATACACAGAAAGCCACAACAAATTTTGTCCAGGTTCTAAACATGTCCTTGTGTAGATTTCCAATCCTTAGGGGTTATAATTTCAAAAGCCAAATTCTCTAATAACATCTTAACAAAAGACAATGTAGACCCATAAAGAGTACAAGCCTTTTTTAGATCTTCAATAATTTCCAGATTAAATGAGTGTGTTTTCTTTTTTCTTGACCTGAAGAGTCAAACTCTTCAATCACAGGGTATGCTTCTATTTTTAAATCAGATATATTATGTCCTTCATTTTTAGCTTTAATTAATGCTTTTGTAATAGTGTCATAGAGGGTGGACAAAGCTGCTGCATGTGTGGTGCTAACTGAGAAGCACCACACTCCTTAATTTCATCAGCACTGTACTTAACTCCTTTCTTGTACAATTCTTCATGCTTTTCAGCTGTTTTGTCAGTACCATCTCCCTCTGGGCTCTTTTTCATTCCCTGTGGCAAAATTGTCCATTCATTTATAAGGCTCAGCTAGATTAATGTTGGGTCCTGAAAAGGCAAATCTTTTCATATCCTCCTTCCTTATCCAGAGGGATAGAAAAGAGGCCATACCCTAGTGGAACTAGGAAATGGAAGTCCAAGCTGATGAGTTTTCATAGTTTCCATCTGTTCATTTACTTTTCTCAGATCAGTCAACATCCTCCATTTTACAGATTTCTTTTTTACAACAAATACAGGGGAGTTCCAAAGACTTAGAGAACGTTGTAAGTATCCTTGGTCCTTGGCTCTGTACTATATCTAATAAGACCTGAATTCTATCACTTGCTAATATCATCAGACTGCTCAAGCTTATGTTGGCAATTTGGGAAAACAAAAGAGGGAGCTAGGAGCATAATAAAAGCCTGTATAGTTTGCCTTCCTTTTCACGCTCCTACGCAACCTCCAGGGAAGAACCTGTAATGATGTAGTAATAGAGTATATAAGAGCTAAGGATGATTTGAAGAGAGACATTCTATCTTTGACCAGCCATGTGGTGGCCCTCCTGCCTTCTTCACTCCTCCACTAAGACCAAGAACTCAGGCTGATCCTGAGGTCCTCCAGAAAGCTAACCTGAATATTAGAGGACTTGGATTTTCTTTTCTATAAAATGGGGGGAGTGCACTAAATTGTCTGTGAGGTTCCTTTCAGACATATCCTTTTAAGATATCAATCATTCCATGATTTATAATTTAGGATCTATGCCTTCAGCCTAACCATGGTGCCTCTGTCCTCACTACAATCCAAAACATGTTGAACATCATTAGAGGGGTCTTGACAACAACAAAAGCACCATCCCATTCTTTGCGGGGCACCTGAATTTGGAATATGGGACATAGTTCTGGTTATTGCAATCCAAGAAATAGAAAATGGATAAAAGATGCGCTAAAATGGTTCAACAATTGGAAGCACAAACTAATAAGATTAAGATGTTTACTTTGAGAGGACAAAAACTAAGAGGTATTAACCAGACTTCGTTTTTCCTTCAATCTGCCCTTTCTTAGACTCTTTTTCATGTTCTGCCTTTACTTTCTTACTTCTCCACTGTCAGCCCATTAGTTAATCATTTCAACTGATCTGGGATTCCCTGCCCCCTTGTTCTATCGTAGTTATTTTTTTTCTAAACATGATCTATATTAATCCCATCATCTCCCTCCTCCATTTCTAGGAACTGAATGAGGCTTGAGGAAATGTCATAACTATGCTGACTAAGCACATTACAAATTTATGTTATTCAACCTCAATCTAGCCTTCATTGAAGCAAGGCAGATCATCTCTGGTTCCTTAATTCATTCCCTATTTCACTCTATGGAAGCTATTGAAAGCATTTTCTTCCTCAAACTCTCCTTTTCTCCTCCCTCCCTTTTCTCATATGAAGACTTTGCTTGTTATTTTACTGAAAAACTGGAGAGCATCTGGCATCCCTCTTCTTCTTTTCCTTTTTTCTACCTAGCTCCTCAAAAAAACTTAAATTTTTTGCCTCTATTTCCTCTCTACTCATTTCCTCCTCAACTTTACAGAATGGCATTGAATTTCATTGCTCAGCTGAAACTGTTCTGCTCAAAGTCACTAGAGATCTCTTTATTGCCAGATAAGATGTTCTTTATCTTTCTTGACCTATCCTCCTAAACACCCTCTCCTCTCTAGGTCTTCCTGACCTATTCTTTCTTGGAATTCCCTTGTTTAGGAATCCTTTCCTTTACTTTTATTATCCAATAACCTCTAATATTGTTTTTGTTTTCCAAAAGAGCCTCTTCTATTTTCCTATTATATTCTCTTTTTAAATATCTCATCATCTCCTTTGGTTTTAAATATTATCTTTAAGGAGTTTACTCTGTATCTTTATATTCTGCCCCACATCACCCATTATTTATTGGATATTTCACTATATGAACTAGAGACATATCTACTACTGAACTCATCATTTTTCTCCCTAAATCCTTCCTTCATCCAAATTTCCCTATTTCTGTTAAAGGTACTACTATGTTTCCAGATTTATAGCCTTGATGCTGTTCCAATTCCTAAGCCTCCCTCATTCTATGAATCAAAGCACTATCTTTCAAATAGAACCCCTTCTCTCTATTCAGCTACCACCTACCACCTTAGTTAAGGCCCTCATCATTTCTTTTTTTTTTTTTTTTTTTTTTTTATTTTCCAACGGATTATTGGGTAACAGCATTAACTTGCCAAACCTCTGTTCCAATTTTCACCTCTTACCCCCACCCCTCCCTAAATGGAGGATGACCAGTAGATTTAAATATTTAAAATATAACAATACACAATAATACATGACCAAAACATTATTTTGTGTCAAAAGAATCAGACTCTGAATTATTGTACAATTGGCTTGTGAAGGAAATCAAAAAATGAGGGTGGGCATAAATATGGGTTTGGGAATTCAATGTAATGGTTTTAATTATCTCCCAGGTTCTTTTCGGGTATAGCTAGTTCAGTTCATTTTCCCATTAGAAATGATTTGTTGATCTTTTGTTGCTGAGGATGGCCTATCCATCAGAACTGGTCATCATCGGTATTTTGTTAAGATATAATGACCCTGGTTGCCTATTTTCCTCACATCAGTTCTGTAATCTCTGGCCTTTCAAATCTCCTGTTGGATTTCAAAGTAATATTCCATAATTTTCATAACCACAATTTATTCACCATTCTCCAACTGATGGACATCCATTCAGTTTCAGTTTCACCACTACAAAAGGGTGCCAAAACATTCCTTTACGGGTCCCTTTCCCTTTTAAATTCGGGATATAATCCAGTAGAACCGTGGATCAAAGGAAATGAAGTTTATAACTTTTTGAGCATAGTTCCAAACACTTCCAAAATGGTTGGATTCGTTCCCTCCACCAACAATGAATCAATGTCCACTTTTCCCACATCCCCTCCAACAATCATCATTATTTTTCCTGTCATCTTAAATCACAGGTGGTGTATTTAAGTTTTTAATTTGCATTTCTGATTTTCTTGGGATCTTTTTAATTGACTAGAAATGTTCAAATTTCCCATCGAAATTGTTTTATATCCTTTGACCATTTTTCAATTGGAGAAGGCGATTTTTATAAATTAGGTTAATTTCTATATTTTGGAAATGGGCCTTTACAAACCTTTGATGTAAAAAATTTTTTCCCCAGTTTATTGCTTCCTTTTCTTGTTGCATTGTTTTTGTTTTAAAAACTTTTCAGTTTATTTAAATCAAAATTTTTTATTTTTGATCGTAAGTCTCAGTTCTTGGTCAAAAAGACCTTCCCTTCCCGGTCTGAGAGGTTATCCTATTTCCTCTAATTTATTAATTTTTCTTTATGCCTGGTCATGAAATTTGACCTTATCTTGGTTACAGCGTTAAGTTGGATAATGCCTAGTTTCTGCCTTTGGTTTCCCTTTTTAGTTTTTATCAAACGTAAGTTCTTATCCCAAATGGGATCTTTGGGTTTGTCAAAACTAGTTTGCCCTTTTGTTGTTTTTTCCTTGAACCTAATCTATTCCACTGATCAACTAATCTATTCCTTAAATACCTGTTTGAACCGCTCTATAATTAATTTTAGATCTTACAGCGCCACCATCATTTATTTTTTTTCATTAATTCCTTTTTGAAATTTTTTTGACCTTTTTTTGGGTTTTTTCCAAATAAATGAAAAAACTTTTATTATTTTTCTTAAAGGTTTTTTCAATTTTAAAAAAGGGAAAAAGGGTCAAGAAAAGTTTCTGATTTTTGGGTATTTAAAAACAAACTTTAAATTTTTTTAAAATTACTTTAGTTTTAAAGGTATAGGGTTTTTTTCTTTTAAATTTTTTTAAATAATTTTTGGGCTCGGGTTCCTAATTCCAAGACCAAATTTTTTAATTTTATTTTTTTTCCCACCCCCAAACAAAAAAAAAGGGGATTTCAAAGACCCCAATTTGGTTTGTTTTGGGTCTTTTATGGTTTTAAAAGTTCCTTTTTTTTTAAGGAAAAGTCCATTTTTTTATACTCAAAGTTTTTTTAAAGGAATGGATGTTGGTTTTAAATGTTTTCTGATCTATTGGGTTTATTTTTGAATTTTTGTGGTTTTTTAATTATTTGAGTTTTTTCCGCCATTCTGGTATAAATCCATTTGTCTTTGTATTTAGTATTTTCTTGGGTCTTTTTTGCAATATCTTATTTAAGATTTTATCAATTATTGGGGAATTGGTTATTTTTTCTTTCCCTGTTTTAGCCTATTTTAGGATCAATTTCCTTCTGTGTATAGGAAAATTTGGTACTCCTTCATTTTTATTTTTTTAAATAATTTTAATATGCAAAAATTGTTTTTTAAATTTTGGAAATTCATGTAAATCCTCTGGTCCTGGGGATTTTTTCTTGGGATTATTTTATTGCTTTTTTTCTATTTTTTTTTAAATTTGGGATATTCAAAATTTCTTCCTCCTCTGAAATCTGGGAAAATTTTTAGGTGTCTCACCCATATTATCAAATTTTTGGCATAAAGTTGGCAAAAAACATTACCCTTTTCCTTTTTGGGGAAATTTCCCTTTTCTTTTTTAAATACTATTTTTTCCTCCTCCTTTTCTAATCAGATTTCCAAACTTATCTATTTTTTGGCTAACCTCTTTTTTTTAATTTTCAATGGGTTTTTTCTTTTAATATTTTAATTTCCCTCCTTTTTTTTAAATTTAATTTGGGTATTTATTTTTTTTTTTAGTTTTTTATTAAAAGTTCATTAATTTTTCTTTCTTTTTTATTCTCCTTAATTAAATTCCTTTATTACCGTTTGGGGGTTTAAAATTTTTGGTTTGTCTATCATTGTCTTTCTTAATGAAAAAATTTTCTTAATTTGCTCTTACCCAATCATTTTTAAGAAGGAATTTTGTTTCAAACTTTTTTTCACCCCTAATTTTTTGTTGAATGGTTTTATTGCATCAGATCTGAAAAAAAGTTTATATTTCGCTTTCTTGCATTTAATTTTGAGGTCTTTATGTCCAATATTGGTCAATTTTTTAAAGGTTCCATGAACGCTAAAGAAATTTTCCTTATTCCATTATTTTCTCCAAAAGATCCCATACCTAATTTTCTAATATTTTCATTTTTTTAATTTCTTTCTTTTTTTTGTGGTTTGATTTGTCAATTCTGGGGTGGGTTGAGATCTCCTATTACAGTTTTGTTGTCTATTTCTTCTTGCAACCTCTTAACTTTCCTTTAGGAAGCTAGTGCCATACCACTTTTTTGTTTAATATTGATTTGTTCGTTTTTATTACCCTTTAGCGGATGTGTTTCCTTCCATCTCTTTTAATTGATCAATTTTTACTTTTGACGGAATGGATGGCACCTTTTTGCTTCCCTGAAGCCAAATAGATTTTGCTCAGCTTTTTCCTTTACTCTATTGTATCCCCCCTTTTGTTTTTGTAAAAAAATTTGAGGGTTCTGTTTTTATCAGCGTATCTGCCCCCTCTTTATGGGGAGTTCACCATTCCATTTCGTTGAAACAAACATTTCCTGCCATCCTAATAACCCCAGGTTTTACTTATTTTGCCTCCCCCAACCCTCTTTCCCCCAAACTTATTACCCCTTTGTTCAGAACTTCCCTCTTTGGGTCTCCCCTTTATCTTTCCCCTTCCTTCCCTTATTACCTTTTTTTTCCCTTTTCCTTTCCCCCGTTTTTAATGGGCGGGAGAATTTTTCTAAAACAAATGTCAATTATTTTTTCTTTGAGACTCTGATGGAGGTTCACACAATGTTCCTCCCCTCTCTAAATTCCCTCAGATATGATAAGTTTCCCTTGCCCTTTGTGGGATGTGGTTTCTTTTATCCCTCCTTCCCACCTTATTCTAAATCCTTTTCCATATCTACTTTCCTTTTTTTTATGTTATATCAGTAAACAAATTTTACATGTATTTTTTTTTGTATATCACAACAGAAAACAATTCTCAAAAGTTTTTTACCTTTTCTGCATCTTGAGGTTCTATTTTGGAGATCAAATTTTTGTTTTAATTCTGGTTTTCTTCAGAAACAAATAAACATTGTTTCATTAAATGTCCATCTTCTTCCTGGAAGAAAATGTAAACAGCTGGGTAGTTTTATTCTTGGTCATCCCAGGTTCTTGTGCCTTTCGGAATGTCAATTCCAGGCCCTTCTTTCCTTTAATGAGGGCAGCCCAGATCTTGGGTGATCCTTATTGGGCACCTCGGTATTTAAATGGTTTTTTTGGGTGCTTGTCAAATTTTTTCCTTAATCATGTTCTGAAATTTGGCCCTATTCCTTGGGGTTTTTATTTTGGGTTTCTTTCGAAGGTGTTCGATGAATTCTTTTCAATGCCTATTTTACCTTCATTTATTACATCTGGGCAGTTCTCTTTGATGATTTTTGTAAAATAGATCAGGCTCTTTTTCATCATAGTTTTGGAAAGTCCAAAATCCTCAGTTTCTCTCCTAGCTATTTTCAAGTCTGTGTTTTAAAGAATAATTATGTTTTTCAGTTTGCATTTTTTGTTTTTTTTTATTCCTTTCAAGCATCATTAGTTTCAATTTTTCAGTTCTAATTTTTAAAAATTATTTTCTTATTAGCTTTTTTACTTTTTCTGTATATGTCCAATTGAGTTTTTGAATGTATTTTTTGGTCTGTGGAATTTTTTCCATTTCATAATTTTTTTTTTTAGTGAATTATTTTCTTTTCAATTCACAGATCCTATTTTTGCGTGTTCTTTGTCTTTTCAATTCACGGATCCATTTCTAGTAATTTTTATTTTTTCAACACAATTTTACTTTCCTGTGATTTTTTTTTTTTTCCAACCAATTTTTCCGGGAATTTTTCTTTTCTTCTTTCAGGAAGTTGTTGCTCTCTTTAAAAGGCTTCTTTCCTTTCCCCATTTATCTTCTAACTTCTTTTGAGACTTTTTAATGGTCTCTTTCTATAAGAATTATGTAAAAGGAGAGTCTGATGCATTTTTTTTTGAGGTCTCTTTCGTTTGCTGACCTTCTTTTTCATAAAGCTGTGATCGTTCTTTTCATCTTTTTATTCTGTTTTAAAGCCTTTAGGGTAGGTCTCTAGGCAAGGGGCCAGCTTCCTCTGCAGAGCAGGGAAAGATTTAAACCGATTTCCGTCCGAGGTTGGGAGTGCTAGGAGTTTTCCTTCCCCAACAGGAAGTGGTTTCGCACTGGCCGAGCTATCAAAAGGCTTAGTAGGGCTGAGGGGTTGGACTGCCCTTGGCTAGAGACTAATGGGAAAGTGTCACTGCCGGAGCTCTTGTGGGACTGTGGTATTAGCAGCTGGCGCGGCCCAGACCGCCGGGTCCCCCAGTGTCTCCCCAATGCAAATCGGCCCTGGAAAATCCGGCCCCACGGAGCTCCCCCTGGCAGATTGGAGGGCCCCCGCATCCTCCCTGCAGGATCACAAGGGAAAAGCCCCGCCGGGTTGGGGCTGGGAGCTTTGCCGAGATCTGTGCTTTCACCCTCCGTTTGAGCCTCCTCGGAACCCCAAATTTCCCCGCGCCTTTATCTCCCCGGCCCCGAACCAACCTTTTTGGGAGACTGCGATTTTCTTTCCCGTGAGTTGTTCTCTTTTTCTTTGTTTAGCAGTCAAATATTTTTGGGCTGATATAATATTGATAAAGAGGGTAAGAAACTTAGAAAGCGTTTTGTCTTCTCCCCAATCTTGCTCCGCCCCCCATCATTTCTAACAGTTCGATCCTTCCTAATTAGTTTTTTCCATTCTTAATCTTTTAACACATTAATTTTCCTTAAGCTCAGATCTGACCCTGTTGCTCCTTATTTAACCAACTTGAGCCGTTTTCTAATGCCTCTAGAATCAAATATAAATTTCTCAGGTGAAAAGGCATTATGAGTGGAAAAAATTTAAGAAGCCCTGCTCTAGATCATCTTCTCCTCTCACCTTATATGTGAGGAAACAAGTCCCTGAAAGTATACATGATTTACATAAGGTCAATTGACTACTGAGTAGACGAACCAGTCTTCAAATCCATAATCAGTGTTTCTTTGAGTATGAAACTGCTCAAGACAACCTGAAAAGTCATATAAAAATATACAAGAGACCACAAACCCAGAGAGTCCAACAGTTTGTAAATCATTTCTTTTAGCTTTTAAAAATGCTCCCAAGAAACTCATATGAACTCCAATAATTTGAAATTTCTATATGTACATGTGTGTATAGATATATGTATGTATACATATATAGTCATATATACACAGAGAGAGAAAAGTATAGACATAAATAGAGAGTGATGATATAGATATAGGTACAGATTTCCCATCAAATTCCTTTGGTAGGGGAATTCTCTTTCAAAGAATGGATTATCACGTTATATTTTATAGTGTAACAAAAGGGTTAAATCAAAAGCATATATTTTGTATTATTCCACAGTAGAGTATGTACAATTTGAACAAGAGTGACCAAATTGCCTTTTTTAATCAAACTCTGTCTGCTCAGAGAAGTATAACATTGCTGTTCCATTAAATAAAATAATACGTTCTGGTCTTACTTTTAATAGGGCAAGCCCCGGCATTTCCATCTTTCTACTTTACTGACATGAGATCTTATTGAAAGAACATTTTTCCCCATTTTGTGATCTTGGTAGTGTGTAGTATATTTTGGGTTTTTTAATATAGATTTCTGCTGTTTCAACTTCTCTTTGGTGTAATAAATGACAGGGGGAGAGTTGCAATTCAAATAAAAGAAAAAAGAAAAAAGTAGCAAGTTCCTATACAAAACAGCCATTTTCTTATTAAATGATGCAACTTTTTCAAAAATTGAGAAATACAAATCAATAATCAAGTATTAATTAAGTATCTATTATGTATGAGACATTAAGCCAGGCACTGAGGATACAAAAAAAAAAAAAAAAAAAAAAGAATGAAATAATCCTTGTTTGCAATAAACTCAACATTCTAATAGAAGAGACAATGAGTATATGTAATTATATGTGGTATAAAGACAAAGTAAATAAAATATATACAAAATTGTCAAATTGAAGGTAGATTGCAAGTGAGAGCCCCTAGCAATTAAAGCATCAGGAAAGAATATATGCAGAAGCTTATTCTTATTCTGCATTTTAAAGGAAGAGAAGACATCTATGAAGTAGAGATAAGGAAGTAGTGTAATTTAAGCTCAAAGGCAAAGTGATAAGAAATGGTGTGTTGTATGTGAGGAATGGAGAGGCCACTAGTTTGATGGGATCACAAAGTGCAGGGAGGAGAGTAATCCAGTGAGATTGGAAAGACAGGTTGGAGTCTACATGTAGGACTTTAAAAAGCAAGACAGAAGTTTATATTTGATGCTACAGTCATTAGGAAGCTGATGGAGTTGGTTATATAAGGTAGTCAAAGAGTCATATCTGAGTTTAAGGAAAATTACTTTGATGGAAGTGTGTTGAATGGACTGGAGAGAATATTGATTAAAGATTGAGATTATCTCATATACTATGTATAACTTGAACAAAGAACTTCTGGACTCCAAGATTATCCATTATATTTCCTCTATTACCTCCTTCTTCACACATACTCCAGATTAATTCCTATTTCAATGACTTTTGTTTATTTTGCTTCACCAGGTCAGAATTTCTTCTCCTACCATGCACAAAATTCTACCTCTTCCATTGTTTTTGTTTGTCTTCTGTTCTTCTAAGAGGACTCAGATATTGAGATGATTCCATGACTTGAAAATAAATTGGATTTATGTGAGGCAGAGTTGTACAAAGTCACCAGCCTTATTCTCTTCTCCAAAGTTGGGTCCAAAGGCAAGATGTAAATCAGCATGACTGGAAATGGTCCCAAGTGCAGTTGGAATCCTTGACTTTTTTAAGCTAAGATATTTTCCAAATCTCAGTTTATCTGAGGCAATATCCATTCAATGATTCAAAGTAGGTAAGAAATGAGGGAAAAAATGGTCTCCTTTACCTAATCCCCCCCCCCCCCCCCCCCAAAAAAAAAAAACAATCTTAAAGAGGAAAGTCCATTGAATTTCTAATTAAAACAGATAAAATTGCTATCTACACTCACTGTGAACCATCAATCTGTGAGTAATAGTACCTGTCCCACTGGAGACCCAACTGACCAGTTCCAGTTAGGCAATATAATTTATTCTTTCTTTCCTTTCTTCTTCCACCTTCTTTCTTTTTTCTCCTTCCTCCTCTCCCTTTGTTTACATAGGACAAAATGGATGCTTCCTGGATGCTCTCCTCAAAAGAATATTAATTTTGATCATTGAAACCTTGCAAGCTATTTGGGGGTTTGCAGGATATATTTCTTTTTTAAGGACTATTCCTTAAACTGAAATCACACTGGCTCTCATTGATTGGCCAACAGTAAGTCCCATCTCAGACCTCTTTTATAAAGTCATTCCCAATCACTAGAATTCTCACTGAAATTTGAATTTCTTCTCCTTTCTTAGCATCATAGGATCATAATTTACAAAATTAAACCTGCAAGGAAATTCATAGAGCACTCCTATGCCAACCCTTTCATTTTTAAGATGAAGAAACAGAAGACTAGAGAAGTGGATTAACTTGTCCAAATAGCTGAGCTGAAATAATCCTTCTTTCTTCATTATCTTTTATATTATTCTCCATTTGTTTAATATCAATTAGATCTAACCCATAATCTAGATTTAATTCTTTGAGGGTTGTGACCTATGGGTTACTTTTTTCCTTATATTTAAGATAAATATTGCAGTACTTAGACATAATAGGTGTTTAATAAGTGGTTCTTGAATAAATCCTGAGAATGCTTTCATAACTGATTGCCATAGCGATACTATAACAATTTATCTGGACTCTGGAATTTGTATGACATTAGTGCTATAGCTTCAGTTATTGTGACAAGGAATCATTATGGTTAAACTTCATAATTCCTAAGACTAAACTGCTTAAGTAAAAATCATCAAAGAATCAACACCATCAGAATACATTCTTTATCAAACAAATCCTCAGACAAAAATATAATAAGAATGCATCATAAATGATTCATCCAATCCTATCCAATGATCATTATTTATTAAGCACATTCTATAAAGCATTATCCTATATCATGAAAATACAAAGGAGGAAAAAAATGACCAAAGTCTCCAACTTCAAGAAACTTAAAATCTATTTTAAGGATAAGTGAATGGGAAAATATGCATATTTGATGATTTTTAGAAACCCAGCTTCAGGAACTGAGACTGAAGAAATGAGTAAATTGAAGAATATGCAAATCATTTAAAAGAATTATTATAGTTCCAGAGATGTCCTAAATTCTAACCTAGAAGGAAAGGATAATTTGATAAAAATTACAAGCATAAATTCAGAGGAAAAAATGGATTTTCAGCAAGGATGAGGCTAATTTCTAGAAGAAAAGAAAAAGAAAAAGAAAAAAAAATTAATGAAATTAAAGCTCTGGAAGACAAACTTGGAAAGATATTAATTAAATAGCACACAACTAAAAATAGTAAACTTTATCCGAGAAATTGATTATCTAAAAATTAGAATAGACATATATTTTTGGACATTGCCAAAGCAGGAATTTGTTGTTTTATTAGCTTATTTTGAGAAGGGATTTTTTTTTTCTTTTCCTTGAATGGGAAGGAACAGAAAGGAAAGAAAATAGCTTTTTAAAAATAGCTTTTTCCCGGTTGCCTCAGGAAAAAAATATATATGTATACACATTTACATTTTATTCTCTCTTTATTACCTGCAAAAACAAATGTTAACATTCATTTTTGAAAATTTTGAATTCAAAATTCCCTCTATTAATTCTTTCCTTCCCCTTCTCTGAGATGGCAATCAGTTTGATATAGGTTATACATGTACTGTCATACAAAATGTATTTTCACGTTAGTCATTTAGTGAAAGAAAACACAAACAAAAAAAAACGAAAAAGATAAAGTGAAAAATTTTATGATTCAATCTATCTTGAGACTCTATCAGTTCTTTCTTTGAAGGTGGATAGCATTTTTCATCATAGGTCCTTTGGAATTATCTTGGATCATTGTATTGCAGCAAATGCTGAAGTTATTCCCAGTTGATCGTCATGCAACATTGCTGTTACTGAGTACAATGTTATCCAGTTTCTGCTCACTTTACTTTGCATCAAATCATGTAAGTCTTTCCAGTTTTTTTCTGAAGACATCCTGCTTGACAATATTGTATTCTATTAAAATCGTATACTACAATTGGTTCAGCCATTCCCCAACTGATAGGCACCCTCTGCAATCTTCAATTCTCTGCCAATAGAAAAAGAGCTTCTATAAAGATCCTTTGTTGCTTTTATGGGAAATCTTTTGAGATATAGACCTAATACAGTTTTTGTTGGATCAAAGGGTATGCCAAATTTTATAGCTCTTTAGACATGATCGCAAATTGTTCTCCATAATGGTTGGATCAGTTGACAACTCTATGGAACATACATTAGTTTCCCAATTTTCTCACATCCCATTCAACATTTGTCATTTTCCTTTTCTACCATTTTAGGCAATCTGATCTGTTTTAATTTTCATTTCTCTAATCAATAGTGATTTAGAGCATTTGAAAAAAATAGTTCTGTTAATTAGAAAAAAGAAAATTTTAATTTAAAAAGAAAATTAGAAGAGATTAACCTGAAATGAAGCATTCCATGAGAAAATGGGAAATATTAAAAAAATGAAAAGATGGGAAAAATAGAAGAAATGCAAAGTATCTACCTGGAAAATAAGTTAAAGGAGAGAGAATTTTAAAATCACTGGACTCAAGATCTGAATTCAAATCTGTTCTCAAACACTTAACACTTCATAACTGTGTGTTCCTGGGCAAATCACTTAACCCCAATTACTTCAGCAAAGAGAGAGAGAGAGAGAGAGAGAGAGAGAAAGGGAGGGAGAGAGAGAGGCAGAATCACTGGACCCTAAAGGGTCCTAAAAATAAAATCTAGCCTACATTTAAAGAAATTTTAATTACTGCTCATATCTATTAGAACTAGAGGGAAAAGTGAATATAGAAGGAATTCACCAATTATCTCCTGAAAGAGTCTTTCTCCCTGCCCCCCCCAAAAAAAATAAAAGGCCCAAATCTACAATTTCCATAGAAGAGATTTGAAGTATTGAGGAACTATATTCAGTATCACAGAAGAACTAATATCTTTAATATAAATAAAGATAGATTTTCTAAATATTACAATAGGCAAAGGACATGGACTTGCAAACAAGAATTAACTTATTTTGAAACATTTAATAGGAATTTAAAGGGTAAAAATGATCTTAAATAGAAAATACAGCTTTTAAGCTTCTCTAAGGAAAGACCAGAATTGTTTAAGAATTTTAAAATGCAAACACAAGAATCAAGAGAAATTTAGAAAAGTTAATTTATTTGAACAACTGGAAGGTGCTATATAATAAAGTATTAATATTTTAATGGGGTACAAATAAGTGTCTCTTAAGAACCTTAATATCTTCAAAAGGTTTTGAGAGTCAAATAAGAAAGTAGATGGAGATGGAATAATTCAGTTTTGAGGGCTTAAAGAGAAAGAAAAGAAAGTATTAAAATAAAGACACATTAGTGTGTAGCATAAATAGAAGAGGTGGAACTTATTGTTTCTTTGAAATTGGGTGTGTAAAAAGAATACTATACAAGCATGGTATATGAATTTAATACAATAAAATATTATTATTCTATAAGAGATGATAAAAGAAACTATTTCAAAAAATACTAGAGAATATGAAGTGATACAAAATGAAGTTAGTATAATCAGGAGAACAATCTATGGAAGGTCATTAAAGTTGGGAAGAAAAACGATTTTATTCTCTAAATTACTATTGATTATAAAAAGGCAAATTAAGAAAATTCTGAGGTACCACCTCATATCACTCAGATTGGCTAAGATGACAGGAAAAGATAATGGTAAGTGATGGATGGGAAGTGGAAAAACTGAGGATGCTAATGCATTGTTTATAGAGTTGTGAAATGATCCAATCGTTATGGAGAACAATTTGGAACAAAAGGCCATAAAACTCTGCATACTGCCTTTGAGTCAGCACTCTCAGTGGGGGAAAGGACCCACATGCACAAAAATATTTGTAGAAGTTCTTTTTATAGTGGCAAGAAACTGGAAAATGATTGGATGCCTATCAGATGGGGAATGGCTGAATAAGTTATGGTATATAAATGTAATGGAATATTATTTTTTCTATTAGAAATTATGAACAGGCTGATTTCAGAAAAGCTTGAAAAGAATTACATGGACTAATGCTGAGTAAAGTGAACAGAACCAGGAGAATATTATACACAATAACAAGATTATGTAATAATCATCTGTGATGGACTTGACTCTTCACAACAATGTAATGATTTAAGGTAATTCCAATAGAATTAGGATGGAAAATGCCATTTGAAAACAGAGAATTAGAGAGAATGAATGTGATTGAAGTACAGTATGTCCCCTGTTTTGTTTATTTGTTTTTCCTTTCTCATATTTTTCACCCTTTTGGTCTAATTTTTCCTTCATGAGATGACAAATATGCAAATAGGTTTAAAAGAATTGTACATATTTACCCTGTATCAGACTGCTTTCCTGTCTCAGAAAGGTGGGAGGTAAGAAATGAAGGGAAAAAATTTTGGAACACAAAGCCTAACTAAAATGAATGTTGAAAACTGTCTTTACATGTATTTAGAAAAATAAAATATTATTGAGAAAAATAAAATAAAAGCAATAAGTTAAAAAAAAATTTAAGACAAAGAATTCTAATCAAAGCAATGACCATGTCTCCAGAGAACCTATGATGAAACATCTCTTAACAGAAAGATGATGGACTCAGTGTGTAGAAAAACCCATACATTTTTATATGTTTATTGACCTTTGCCTGTTAGAAGGATTTTTTAACCTTTATATTTTAAAAGTATTAATTTATTAATATATTTTAAAGTAGCAAGTGGTATGACTTGAAGATTCAGCGTGTCATCCTCTTTTTTTTATTCTATATATATAAGGAAATGTTTGTTTGAGATGAGTTCATAATAAAGGCTAAAATTATTTAAAATAAATAAACCCTTAGGGGGAAAGGTGAGCATTTAATGAAATAGAGGACTTTTATGCATTCATGATAAAAAGACTAGAGCTAAACAGAAAATGTGATTTTCAAATACATGACTCAGGAAAAGCAAATGGAGATAATCAGGAAAGGGCAATCATAAAGAACCAAATAAATTTAATCTGTTTGTATTCCTATATGGGAAGATGTTATTTATAACTCAAAAGAACTTTCTCATTATTAGGGCAGTTAGAAGGAGAACATATAGACAGAGGACAAGTGTGTGAGTTGCATATTAAAAGTTAATATCTTTGAAAAATAAAATTAAGGGATGAGAGAGAGAAATGAACTGGAAGAAAGAGAAAAGAAGAGGCAGATATGTAAATTATCTGCCATAAAAAAGATAAGAAAAAACTTTTACAATGGAAGAGGAAAATGGGGGGCAATGGGAAGGAGGGCAAGTGAATCTTACTCTTATCAGAATCAATGTGAGTATAGAAATCTATCTTACCTACAATTAAGTAGAAGATGGGGTTACAAGAAGAGGGGAGGGTGATAGGAGGAAGGGCATATTGGAGAAGTGAATGTGGACAGAAGCAAAACACTTTTGAGGAGGGACAAAGTGAAAGGAGAGAAAAAACAAAATAAACAGTGAGAAATACAGTTAGCAAGAGTAATTGTGAAAAAAATTTTGAAGAAAGTTTCTCTAATGAAGGCCTCAGTTCTCAAAAGAATAGGGAACTAATTCAAATTTATTAAAAAAATAAGAGCCATTCCCCAATTGATAAATGATCAAAAGATATGAATAGTTTTCAGATGAACTAACCAAGCTATTTCTAGCCAGGAAAAAAAATGTTCTTAACTCACTATTAATTAGAGAAGTGTAAATTCTGAGGTACTATCTCATACCTATTAGTTTGTCTAATGCGCAAGAAAAGGAAAATTATAAATATTGAAGATAATGTGGAAAAATAAGACATTAATGCATTGTTGGTCTAATTGTGAACTCATTCAATCATTCTCTAGAACAATTTGGAACTATGTTCAAAGGGCTATAAAATCATGCATACTTTCTGACCAAATAATACTACCACTAGGCATGTATCCCAAAATATTTTTTTTAAAAAAAGGAAAAGAATCTTTATATTTAAAAATATTTATAGCAGCTCTTTTATGGCAAATAATTGGAAAATGGAAGGATTCTCATCTATTGGGAAATGACTTAAATTAATTTAATTTCAATTTTATTTGATTTTTAAAAGAAAGAAAGAAACCTGAGGGACAAAGAAAAAGAATAATCATGGGGTGACATTATCAGCAAATATGTTTGCCATCCTCCAATAACTGACTTCTGCTGTTTTCTTTATTTATTTACATCATCCTTTTATTCTGATCATTTGCTTGGTTCTCAAAGTATGGTCTAGGGAATCCTGGGAATCTCTGAAACCCTTTTAGAGGGTCTACAAATTCAAAAATAGTTTTTTTTCCAATATGGTAAATTCTAGAAATATAACCCAGATAAACAAAAACGCTTTGAAGAAATTCTCAATAATTTTTAATAGGATAAAGATACTGAAAACAAAAGTTTGAGAACCCTAAGCCTTAGGGTTACAAAGCATAATGGTAATACGCTGGATAATCTTTTCAGAAATTCCTGTGTGATTTCTTGGCTCATTTTTTTTCTTTTTTCTTTCTTTTTTTGTGGTGTTTGCTTTTGTTTAAACACAAACTTAAGCAACTTGCTTGATCCCAGGGAGTACTTGGGGTGGAGAAAGGAAAAACAGAAAGGAGGGAAAGAGGAAGATGAAAGATGGAAGAAATAAAACAGAAGAAAGGGAGGGATGGGCTCTGATGCCTAGAACACTTCAGAAATGAGACAACAGTAGGAAAGGTTCATACCTATGGTTCATACAGATGGCTCTCAACTGGCTTTGTTGGACTCTTTTCCTGCATTTCAAAAAGAAGAGACTTGCCCATCAGTGATCTAGGTCTGTGATCCCAAGTATAAGACTTTATATTTAATAGAGATAAATATATTGTCAGATTCAACCCAGTGTTCTAGACTGTCAAACTCTTCCCAGATTCTTATTGTGTCATCCAATGTCTTCACTGTGTAACACTTACAGATTTGTTGAGCATGTCATTTATGCCTTTAACCAATTCATTTATAAAAATGTTAAATAGCATTGGGCCAAGCAGAAATTCCTGGAGCATTACACTGGAGACCTTTTGTCACACTTTGACATAGAGTCATTAATTCTTTGAATCAAGCTACTCAGCCAGTTCCAATTATACTATTATCTATCAGCTAGATTCTAGCCCATATTTCTATATTTTCCATAATAATTGATACTTTAAATACATATTTTCATGATAACAAAACACAGCATTCCCCTCATATACCAATATATGAATGAATGTTTAAAAATAAACATTTAATACTTATTATACTGCAAGAATAACATGATGAATAAAGAGTTGTATTTAGAACCATGAAAGTCTGGATTCGAGCCCTGTCACTAACATACTGTGTGATCTGGTCAAATTACTCAGCCCCTCTGAGTTCTAGGCAATTCTTTAAGAGAAACTGCTGACATGCATTGGTAAAGGATATTTCTATCATGACTTCATACACCAATGTCCCTATGCCTAACTTTATGTGTCAAACACTACACTAAGTTCAGGGGACACAAATAAAAAAATAGAGACAATCTTTGCCTTCAAGAAGCTAATATTCTAAATTTAAGAACTGTCAAAGAAAAAGAAAAGAGGTGGTAGGAAATGAGGCCACTTTAATATGAACCTGTTCTTAACGAAACTATACTGGACCCCAAGAGAACATTGTGCACAGCAACAACAAGATTATATGATGATCATCTCTGATGCATATGGCTCTTTTCAACAATGAGTGATTCAGGCCAATTCCAATAGACATGTGATGGAGAGAGCCATCTGCATTCACAACGAGGACTGTGGGGACTAAATGTGGATCACAACATAGTATTTTCACCTTTTTATTGTTTGTTGCTCTTTTCTCTTTCACATTTTTTCTTTTTGATCTGATTTTTCACGTGCAGCATGATAAATGTGGAAATAGGTATAGAAGAATTGTACATGTTTTGCCTATATTGGATTAACTTGTTGTCCAAAGGAGAAAGGCAGGGGGAAGGAAGGCAGAAAAAACTGGAATACAAGATTTTCCAAGAATGTATGTTGAAAACTATCTTTGCATGTATTTTGAAAATAAAAGGTTATTCTTCTTAAAAAAGGAAAGAAATGATACTAGTTCCTTAAGAACCCTTCTTTCTTTTCTATATGTTTATAAACCATCTCTATAATGGTTAATTCATTATAGATTTTTCCCAGGAACCAAGTCAAAATAAATCACGCATTTATCATCATAGACTCTCTATTCACTTCCTTAACAATAACAAAAGATATTTTCCCCTTTTTCAATCCTGTAATAACTCTCCCATTCTCCATGATCTTCCAATTATCATAGCAAATGACTTAATTGGTGATATTTCTTTTAGTACCTGATGATATAGTTCCTCTGTGCTGAGTGATTTGAATTTAATGAAGACAACAAGAGGCTCTATTACTTTCCTCAACAGTTGGGGATGCTAAATAGTTAACTGTGACATTAGAACAGCCCAAAGATGGGTCCTAGAGATATTGTGATAGCAGAAACTTCAAGTAGAGATCATAATCTGTTCTGAGGAGAGTGCAGGCCATCAGCATTCATTATTCTTTTTGCAATCTAGTAGACAAGTTGTGTCATATGTACTGAGCAAAAATCAAGTGCTACAAAAATGATGACATAATAGAGGGTATAGGTTTATATTAAAAGAGTCTCACAAGAGGCTGCTTGAGATTGGTGCACGTTGTAAAGTCCTGAGTGGAGAGGTACTTGTGAGACTTCTTGACTCTCACAATACTAATAAGGATTTCTTAGTCAATTGAGCCAGAATTCCACTCTCCAAATATTTATAAGTAGGAAACCCTGGGTACCTTCAAGAAAGCTGGAATTTTGAAATAAATCATAAGTCAAATATTTGAAGGTCAGTAAGTATCAATTATTTTAATATATTTACATAGATGCAGAAGCTAATAAAGGTCTTCCAGTACTCATATTTATAATTGCAACATAGTTGAAATAGTATTAGATCTGGAATCTAAAATCCTGATCGAAAAAACTGGCAATTATGTCCTCAGAGCCTTAATTTCCTTATCTATAAAATGAGTCCCCTTCCACTTCTTTATCTTATACCTTTCTTATACCTTTTCCCAGTAAGCAGTAAAGCAGTTTTCCAATGACTAATTTTTATGGAAGAAAAATATGGTAGAAATTGAGTAACTCCAGCAAGATTCAAAGTGCTTACATCCTGTCCCATCTGACTATGGCCAGTGATGGGGCCTCATCAGAAGGATAACATCACTGCCTTAAGTTTTCACATAGATGAAGGATGAAATGAGAGAGGACCAATAGAATTTGTGGAACATAGATAGTCTGAAGTTTTATCAATACTTGGAAAAATAATAGTCTATGTAAAAACAATCAAAAGTCAATTACATCCTAAATGTTAGGAAGAATTTGCCCATCCCTTTTGAGTAGACTCTAATTATAAAATAAAAGGGAAAGGGCTTAAGCTAATCATGCTATAATGTATAGTGATTAATGAAAGAAAAGGGAAATCTCAAGAGCACTTGATCAGAAAGAAACTATTCATTTTAGAAGTCTCAGTTACCATGTTATATATACAAACTTTATGCTGCCTGTTTTTTTGGTGCTGGTTTCCATAAATTTTGTGTAAGAAGTAATAATCTTTGTATTTCTCCATAACTTATCTTAATTAAGAGTTTGTCATTTCTGGATGGGATAAAAATGTGAATTTCCATTTTATTCATATCAATAATTCTTTATATTAGAACATAATGCATTTTACTCTATTTTTTCTAGAATAAAAAATTTTAATTTTGTTAGTTTATGTTTATCAACGTGGTCTGATCAATTTGTTTGGCTTTTTTCTTGTCTTATTTTTTTCTATTATCTCTTTTTTTAGGAGGAAAGACCAGAACTCTCTACCATATTCTAAATATAGATGCCCCACTGGTCTAAACAAAGGGAGAGCATTTTTGTAACCAATATCTTCTTAATTGTGCTTTACTGTACAATTGTACATACCCTTGCAAGAAAACTCACTTGAGTCTATAAGGAAAAGCATCATACAATATGAAGCCAATTCTTATACTTGGTAATTTAAATCCAAGTACTGACTAGCTAGTTGTTAAGTAAATCCAAATTGGAACCAATCATGGAGTTGCAAGAAATTAAAAGGAAGAGTTATATAGGAAGCAGCTAAGTGGCACAATGGATAGAATATTGAAGTTGGAGTCAATGAGAACTGAGTTCAAATCCTGTCTCAGATACCATCTTTGGTTGCTAGATAACTCATTAACCTCTCTGTGTTTGTTTTCTCATCTATAAAATGGGCGAAATAGTACTTCCTGTGGTTGTTGTGAGGATAAAACAAAATAACATATATTTGAAGCCCTTTACAAAATTCTTTAGAAAATTATATAATTGCTAGTTATTAATATTATTCTCCACTCCCAGATTGGAAGACTTTAGGCCTGTCCTATGATTACACTCCATAGTTTTTAATATTATAGTATATGTATGTAGTGGTTCAACAACTAACTAGATTATTGTAAAAACTTTCCTTTGGACCAGAAGAATGTCCTGTCCACTGTCACTCTAGGAGGATTGGGAAGAGTGGTAGTATTTTACAAAGAAGAACTGCACATCTATAAGTCACATAAAGACTTTTAAGCAAAATATCTCTGTGCCCAAGAAATGGAAAATGAGCAAATATACAACAATTGGGCAATGGCTGATTATGGTATGTTATGGTATATGAAAGGAATTGAATATTATTTTTCTATAAAAAATGAGAAACAGGCTAATTTTTTTTTTCATTTTCTTAAAATAACTTTTTATTGACAGAACCCATGCCAGGGTAATTTTTTACAACATTATCCCTTGCCCTCACTTCTGTTCCGATATTTCCCCTCCCTCCCTCCACCCTCTCCCTCAGATAGCAAGCAGTCCTATATATGTTAAATAAATCAGAGTAGATCTTGGATACAATATATGTGTGCAGAACCGAACAGTTTTCTTTTTGCTCAGGGAGAATTGGATTTAGAAGGTATAAATAACCTGGGAAGAAGAACAAAAACAAGCAGTTTACCTTTTATTTCTTTTCATTTAAAGCTTCTGTCCATCCTTGACAATTGGTTGATCTTGTTTTGTTGAAGAAAACCACTTCCATCAGAATACACCTTCAACAGTATTGTTGATATATATAATATTTCCGGTTCTTCATTTCCTCAACAGTTTATGGCCCCAATCCTCTCTGTTTTGTCCAGCTGGTCTTTCACAGAACAATAAACCTAAATTTTACACCAAATTTTCCTCAACCATTCCAATTGGGGACCATTCATTTTCCACTTCTTCCAACCCGAGGCTACAAACATTTTGCCAAACAGGTCCCTTTCCTTTTTGTACCTTTGGGTATAAGCCCAGTAGGCACGCTGAATCAAAGGTATGCAGAGTTTGATAACGGGTTTCCAAATTGTTCCCAGAATGGCTGGAGTGTTTTAATTCCACCAACAATGTATCTGTCCCTGTTTTCCCACATCCCCTCCAATTGCGATTATCTTTCCCGTCATTCTGGCCAATCTGACAGGGTTGTGGTATCTCAGAGTTGTCTTAATCGATTTCCGATCAAAGGACTTGGAAATTTTTCATATGAGAGAATGTTTTAATTTCATCATCTGAAAATTGTCTGTTCCAACCATTTATCAATTGGAGAATGGCTTGATTTCTTAAAATTGAGTCAACCTAAATTTTGAAATGGTCCTTTATCAGGGCATTAAAAATGTTTTCCCAGTTTTTGTTTCCCTTCTAACTTGCCCGAATTAGTTTGTTTGTACAAAACTTTAATTTGATTAAAACAAAATTTAATTTTTACCTAATAAATTCTCAGTTCTTCTTTGGTCAAAATTCCTTCCCTTCCAAGGTCTGAGAGGAAACATCCTATGCTCTTAATTTTATTTATGATCTCATTCTTTACCCTGACAACCATTTTGACCTTATCTTGGGCGGTTTTAAGTGAGGGTTAATCCAGTTTCTGCCATACTAATTTTTTTTCCCAAGAAATTTTGTCAAATAATATTCTTATCCCAAAAAACGGGGTTTTGGGTTTGTCAAATACAGAAAAAAAGTTTCCCTTTGTCCTTTAACCTAACCTATTATTGATCAACTAGTCTATTTCTTAGCCAAACCAGATGTTTTAGAACCCTACCTTTAATATAATTTTAGATCTGGAATCTGGTCCTTATTTGATTTTTTTTCATTAATTCCTTTGAAATTTTATTTTGTTTTCCAATGAACTCTTTTTTTTTTTCTAGGTTCAAAATATTTTTGGGAAGTCTGATTGGTATAAGTAAATAAATAGATTAGTTTAGGGATATTTCATCTTTATTATATTTGCTCACCCAATCAAAGGCAAATATTTTTTCAGTTGTTAGATCAGACTTAATTTGTGGGAAAGTTTTTTAGTTTTCTCATAAAGTTTCTTTTTCCTTAGCAGATAGATTCCTAAATATTTTTATACTTCAGTAGTTATTTAAATGGGATTTTTTGTAACTCTGATTGGGGATTTTTTATGATATATGAATGTAGACTTATTGGGTTTATTTTATAACCAACTTTGCAAAATTGGGATTATTTCTAATAACTTTTTAGTAGAATCTCTGGGGTTCTCTAATACCATCATATCATAAAAAGGTGATAATTTGGTTTCCTATTGCCTATTTTATTCCTTTAATATTTTCTAGCTCTTTTGCCAAACTAGTGTTTTTAATAAATATTAAATATAACAGTGATAGGGGCAACCTTGTTTCCTCCTGATCTTTTGGGAATGGTTGCAGTTTGTCCCCATTACATATGATGCTTACTGCTGGTTTTAAAAGATTACTGATTTTTAAGAAAAAACCATTTATTTCTATACCTCAAAAGTTTTTTAATAGGAATGGATGTTGGATTTATCGCTTTTTCTGCATCTATTGGATTTCATTGGCTTTTTTAATTTGGTTATTAATATAGCCAATTATGCTGATAGTTTTCTAATATTGAACCACCCTGCATTCCTGGTATAAATCCTATTGATCAAAGGTGATTATCCGGGGATGATTTTCTGTGTCTTTTTAATATTTTATTTAAGATTTTGATCAATATTCATTAGGAGATTTCTTAATTTTCTTTTCTGTTTTCAACCACCTGATTTGATATCAGACCATGTCGTCATAAAAGGAATTTGGTAGGCCCTTCTTACCTACTTTTTCAAATAGTTTATAAACAATGGGACTAATTGTTCTTTGAATGTTTGGTAAATTCCATGTAAATCCATCTGGTCCCGGGGATTTTTTTTAGGGATTGATTAATACTTTTCTTTTTTTTCTGAAATGGGACTATTTAAGAATTTACTTCCCTCTGATAATCTGGGGTTATTTTTGGAGGTAATATCCATTTCGTTTAGGTTATCAAATTTATTGGCGTGTTAAAAAAAATTTATTATTTCAACCCTTCATTTGGTGGAAAGTTCTCCTTTTTTTTAAGACTACTAATTTGATTTTACTCTCTCCTTTCTAATCAGATTTACCAAAGGTTTATCAATTTTATTGTTTTTCATAAAACCCTCTTTTTTTTTTAGTTCAATCTTTTTTAGTTTCAATATTTAATTTCTCCTTTTAATTTTAAATTTCGTTTATAATTGATTGGGGTTTTTAATTTGGTCTTTTTCTGGCTTTTTAAGTTCAAAACCCAATTATTAACCTTCTCTTTTCTTTTTGTTCAGGTAACCCTCAAGGATATAAAAAGTTTCCCCTTATTACTGCTTTGTGCATCCCACAAATTTTGGTATGATGTTCCCGTTGTCATTATCTTGAGTGAATTTTGTGTCCATAATTTGTTGTTTTCCAATCATCCTTTAAGAGAGATTATTTGCAAATTTGATTTATTTACATCCTTTTTTGGAATGTAGTTTTTATTGCATTTGATCTAAAAAACATTTACTTCTTCCTTCCCATTTAATTTTGGGTCTTTATGTCCAATATTGGTCAATTTTGCTTAGGTTCCATGAGCTCGGAGAACAAAGTATACTCCTTTCTATCACCATTCAGTTTTCTCCAGAGATCTATCATACCTAGTCTTTCTAAAATTCTATTTACCTCTTTAATTTCTGTCTTATTCGTTTTGTGATTTGATTTATCTGATAGTGCAAGATTGAGGTCTCCTGCTATTATAGTTTTGCTGTGTATTTCTTCTTGTAACTCTCTTAACTTCTTCTTTAGGAAGTTAGATGCTATATTACTTGGTGCATATATGTTTAATACTGATATTGCTTCATTGTCTACAGTACCTTTTAGCAAGATATAGTTTCCTTCCTTATCTCTTTAATTAGATCAATTTTTGCTTTTATTGATCTGAGATAGGGATGGCTACCCCTGCTTTTTTTGGCTTCACCTGGCATAATAACTTCTGCTCCAGCCTTTATTTTACTCTGTATGTATCTCCCTGTTTTAAATTTGTTTCCTGTAAACAACATATTGTAGGATTCTGACTTTTGATCCAGTCTGCTATCCACCTCCTCTTTATGGGGGAGTTCATTCCATTCACATTTATGGTTAAGATTACTAATTCTGTATTTCCTGCCATCCTAATATCCCAGTTATGGCTTTCTTTCTTCCTCCTTCTCCACTTTCTTAGTATTAAACTTATTGGTCCCACTTGCGTCACCCAGCTCTCCCTCTTAGGTATCCCCCTCCTCCCTTTGAATCCTTCCTTTCTTGTACCTTCCCTTATTACTCTTTTTCCTTTTCCCTTTTCCTCTCCACTTTTAATGAGGTGAGAGAAGATTCTCTAAAACAAATGTGTCAATTATTTTCTCTTTGAGCCAACTCTGATGAGAGTAAGATTTGCACAATGTTCCTCCCCCTCTCTAAGTTCCCTCAGATATGATGGTTTCCTTTGCCTCATCGACACATGAAGTTTTCCTCTTTTTATCTCCCTGTCCCTTTTTTCTGAAACTATCCCCTTTCCATTTCTATTTCCCTTTTCATGCTATATCAGTAAAATCAAATTATACATGTGATTTTTATGTATATCCATAACAGAAATACAGTTTTCAAGAATTCCTTTTACCTTTTTCTACATGTCTTGAGTCCTGCTGTTGGAGATCCAATTTTTTGTTTAAGTCTGGTTTTTTCTTTAGAAACAGATGGAATTGCTCTGTTTCATTAAATGTCCATCTTCTTCCATGGAAAAAAAATGCTCCGCTTAGCTGGGTAGTTCATTCTTGGCTGCATTCCAAGTTCTTTTGCCTTTCGAATATCAAATTCCGGCTTTGATCCTTTAATGTTGAGCAGCCGATCTTTGTGACCCTTATTGTGGCACTGGTATTTGATTTTTTCCTGGATGCTTTGAATTTTTCTTTAATCGAAAATTCTAAGTTTGCCAATATTCTCCAGTCTTTTTTAGGTCTTTTTCAGAGGTGTTGATGGATTCTTTGCCACTATTTATTCCAGTTCTATTTCTTTGGGCAGTTCTTTTAATGATTTCCTGTAAAATAGTATCTAGGCTCTTTTTTCATCATATTTTTGTATCCGATGTCCATGGTTTTCTCTTGATCTTTTCCAGGTCGTTGTTTTCAGTAAATATTTGAATTTTTTCCAATTTTCATTTTGGTTTGCTTAGATTCTTCCTGTCCAATAGTCAGTCATTTCTATTTTCAGTTCGATTTTGCGTGTTATTTCCATTAGCTTTTTACTTCTTTTAATCCATTGAGTTTTAAATGATCATTTTCTCTTGGAATTTTCCATTCACTAATTTTTTTCTTAGTGGTTATTTCTTTCCAATTCAAAATTCTTTCCTGAAACAGGCTAATTTAAATCTACGATTTACGAATTGATGTTGAGTAAAGTAAGCAGAACTAGGAAAATGTATACAGGAACCTTAGCACAGGTAAAGGATATATAGCTAAATTTCATCTTTGCTTAGAGAATCCTGCAAATTGAGCAGATGAGTGTTTCAAGTTACATTGTTTAATCCCTTTGTGTGTGTGGGGAGGGGATATTTGTATTTGTGTTTGTGTATAGATATGTGTGTGATAAGCCTACTCTTCAAAAATTTCTGTATGGATGTTAGGAGATACTTTAGATTAGAATGGGGTTTCTTAACCTGGAGATAGGTTTTAGGAAGTCCATGAACTTGAGTAGTAAAAAAATTACATTTTTATTTTCATTAAACTCTAATTGAAACTTAGTATTTCTTTCAGCAAATTAAAGTGATTATTTAAGAACAGATCTAAATGTTTCATCAGACTATCAAATAGTACATAACACACATAGACACACACACACACACACACACACACACACATACACACAAGCACTGTTAAAAAAAAAAAAAACCTCTCATTTAAATTTACTAAATATTTTTTCTAACAAATTACCAAATACAAAACAACTTAGGGAAAATTAGGCTACTGATTCTGATTCAATATGTGAGATGGGGCAGAGATATGTATTTTGGGGGTGGCAAGTGAGGAGTAGTCAACAGTTTTAATGATAGAAAAGAACGTGAAAATTCTAAGCTATTTGATTTATTTTGCAAAGGTCTTATGAACATGACCCTTAAAAGTTATAAAACTTTGTATTGTGCAATTTTAGATGAAAACTTTTTATGTCTGTCTACCAGGAGACAACTTCTCATCTCCTAAATTAAGTGATGATATTGGAGTAACATTTGAAATTGGTTAATATCTAGAGCAGAATATGAATCCATCTAGAAAAGCAATTTTGTCCTTCCCAAGAAACCAAAGTATATCAATTCTAAAGATTAAAGTACAATTTATCAATTGTCATTACAGTCACAATTTTATTAATTGAGTTTGGTATAAATGATAATAGACTGAAAATTGGACTTTATTTCTAAATGAAGATATTTCATCAATGCTTGAATAGCATGTATATTCTGTGCCTTTCTCTTCAGCCATTTGTTAAATTTTTGAGGTTTCAAGCAGTTATTCTAAGAGTTTAGGATCTCTTTTTTACTGCCCCTAGCTTAAGTCCCCACTATGTTCCTCCCTTTTGTTAGGAGCTTATGACCAGCATCCCAATTCCATTTAACTACTTATCACAGGAAATAATATTTGTAATGCACTTAGCACCATGTCTGGCATGTAGTAGGTGATATACAAAGGTTGCTATTTTTATAATCATCATTATCAGCAGAAGCAGCATTACTTAGCTTAAAAGCAGATTAATTTTTTAAAAGATAAATTTATTGCAAAAGCATAGAAAAAAATAAGAACAAATATCTTCCTCAATACTTCTAGGACATATTCTTTCCTATACTACCTTGGCTTCTAGGGGAGTTGGCTCAAAATATTGCTCATTTCATACCTAGTATTGATCTTACCAAGTTCATGCCAAAGGCAGTCTTTCAATTGCAGGAGTTTTCATTTGTTTCAATTTATACTGTGATAAGTCAATAAAACTACTCCTTATTCTTTGGGCCATTGGCTGGCTGTAAAATCTGAGGATGCTCAGACATACTTCAAGCTCTTTGAATTCACAAGGTCTTGTTCCTTCTTTCTATCTATAATGGGGAAAAAAACAAAGCAAAGGACCCAGGTCTTTTTTGGCCAGATGACCTTAGAAAGAAAGAAAACTACAAAAGTTTCCTCTCATGGAATACTATGAGAGAAGAAATCACCAAAATCCACCAAAAAAATCTTAAAAAAGAAAGTGGCTAGGAGAGGATTCTGGGAAGATGGTCAGAAAATTTTGGCTCTCCAAATTTCTGTGACAAAAAAGACTGAAAATTTCCTCAGAGCAAATGTGGAAAAATAGAGTACAAACAAAATTTAGGATTAAGCAGTTGTTCTTTACACTAAACTTGAGAAGACCCAGGAAAGGCTTCAAGGGGCAAAGGCTTGGCTTGAGCAAAATTCAAATACTTATGGGCCAACTCAACATTGTCCTTCTTCTTGAGGACCCTAACTTCAGGGAAGTGATGCCATGATGTACAAGTGAATTGGATTTAAATGTGAGAGGATTATGCAAGATCACCTGCCTCACTTTCCCCTTCAGAGGCATCTGGGTCTAGTAGCCAAATATAGATTAGTAGACTAAAGAGTGATCAGATGCAATGGGGACCTTGACCTTTTTAAGCTAAGGTCATCAACAGGTCTTGGTTTGAGATATATTCAAAATTGATAAATAAATAAATTTAAGAGGGGAAGACTCTCAAGCTTCTGGTTAAAAGAGACATGATTGCTATTAACTCAGTAAAATCAGAACTGAACAATAACTAATCAGGGTTTGGTCTGAAACTTATTGTTAGCCAAACAATGAGAGTAATAGTGGACAAATCAACAGAATCAACAAACAACAAGCCTTGGGAGCAGCTGGGTTGGGAGACAGCCTCAACTCACCAACAGTGTGTGTGTGGGGGGGACAGGGAGTGGATCGGGGGATCTGATTTCTAAATAGGAAATTGAGGGATTGTTGAGGGAGTTCAAGCACAACTGTGCTGATCACATATGTTCCAGGCTTTGGCTGTAGGAGAGAAGGAGCTAGCATATACCTGGTGAGAGAAAGAGTAGTAGCAGTTGGTTATAGGCACTTGCAGGAGATCAGAGTACCTGGTTTCACTTTCAGAGAAGACAGATGTAAATTGCAGCCATCAGAGAGAGGGATGGCAGGGAGCAAGATCATTTGTGGGACAAGGAGTATGGCTAGGGGTCCTAATCATGGTGGAGGAATGAAGAGGAGAACCTAGGAGAGGCTGTAGAAAATAACAGTAAGACCATCCTGAGACTTGAGGCATTATGTACCTAAGGACTATAATTTGATCACATTAATAAATAGCTACTTTAAAAGTAAATTAAAACAAAAATAATAAATAAAAATGAGTAAGCAAAGGAAAAAGAACCCAACCATAGATAGCTACTATGGGGATAGAGAAAATCTAGGTTCATATTTAGAGAAAGATAGTGGAGAGAAAAATAGCCACTCCTTTTTCAGTGAAAATTGTCAAATGGTCTCACGCACAAAAAGAGTTCTTGAAGTAACTTAAAAGCTACTTTAAAAAACAAATAAAAGAAATCAAGGGAAAAATAGAGAAAAATAAGACCAATCTTAAAAAATCAAGAAAATTATGATAAGAAAATCAATCAATTTGAAATAGAGAATCAAAATCTTAAAGAAAAAATAATTCCTTGAAAACTAGAATTGGGCAAAAAAAAAAAATTGACATTCTAAGGCAGCAAGAAATAATAAAAAAAAAATTTAAATAGAAAAGAATGTGAAACATTTCATCAGAAAAACAACTCATCTGGAAAACAGATTAAGAAGAATAGTTGAACTATCTGAAAATTGTGATTATAAAAAAGAATCTTTATACAATATTATAAGAAATCATCAAGGAAAATTGCCCTGAAATTCTGGAATAAGAAAACAAAGCAGAAATGGCAGGGGAAAATGCAACAATCACCACCTGAAAGAGATCCCGGGAAAAAAATGTACAAGAATATCATAACCAAGTTCCAAAGCTCCCAGGTTAAGAAGAAAATATTGGAAAAAAATTAATAGCATGGAGCTACAAAAAGGATTATACGAGACCTAACAATTACCATGTTGAAGAACTGTTTACAATTCTTATGATACTTTTTTCAACAAATTTAACTATAATCCTGAAAGGAAAAAATGGATATTTGATGAAATGAATGACTTCCACATATTGTGACAAAAAAAAAAAAAAAACAATCTCAAAGGAAAACAACATATATTATCCAGCAGAAAAATAATGTAAACATTAAAGAATCAATTATAAGGGACTCAATGAGGTAAAAATATTTATTTTTTATATGTGAAAATATTATCAGTATTTTATGACTGACATCACTATTTGGATAAATTGTAAAAGCTGCTTGACTTGAGTTATGAGGGGATTTAAAAAATTAAAACTGTTGAGAGATAAAAAGGAGTAATTATCTCATGCAAATAATGAATAAAAAAATTGATGCAGAAGAACTTAATGGGTGGGAAAGAGAGTTATGGAACCTTACTTACTCTTATCAGAAATTGATTAAAGAGGCTATATATATATATATATATATATGTATGTATATTTAGACAGGCATAAAAGTTTCCTAAATAGAAAAACAAATAAGAGAGCAAGGAAGTGGTGGGCAAGATAGAGGAGGAATTTTTTCTTGGAGGCATGGATAGATTAAGAAATAAGAGGTAAGTAGAGGGTAGAAGTAAAACAGAGGAATAAAGAGGGATAGGAATAGGGTGAGAAGGAAAGTGAGGAAAAATAGCAACGAAGAAAATAAGCGACAAATAATAATAGTTTAAAATGTGAATAGGACAAATTTAACCATTAAAAAAACTGAGAGCAGATTAATAACCTGAATTCAGCAAAATTTTGCTTTCAGGAAACACAATAAAAATGAAAGACATACACAAAGATTAAAAAAAAAGTCAAGGAAAAATTTTATTATGTAAAAAAGCATGGGTAGTAATCATGATCTCAGACAAAATTAAAGCTAAAATAGATTTAATCAAAAGAGAAAAATAGGGAAACCACCACATATTAAGTACATTGTTCAATATCATTTTACTTAATTTAAAATAACTAGACAATATAAAATACCTGCCAAAACAGACACGGAAAATTTATGAACAATGTTTTTGATGCAAATGAAGTCACATCTAAATAATTGAAGTAATATTTATTGTTGATTGGTAGGTAAAGCCAATATAATTTTATAAATGACTAACAAATCTATTTGTTCAATGTCATCCCAATTAGGTTACTTAAAAAAATCTTATTGAGTTAGAAAAAATCAAAGAAATCAAGGTGAGGAGGTACAAAAAAAGCAGATTTAACAGAATCAGACATTAAACCATAAGATGAGAGCATTATTGAAGTATAAAATAAATAATTTTGAGTATTTTAACAATGTTTTCATGTATAAATAAAACCTATACAGACAAGAATAGAAGGAATGCAGAAAATGGGGAGGGGGGGGTGGAACTTTCACAGACAATATCTCAGATAGAATGTGATTGGGTTGAAATATTGCTAAGGTATAGAAAATGATAAGTTTATTGACTTAAAAAAACATGGGAAGTGTTGGACTTGCTGTCCACCTTCAGAAAAACAGATGCCAAGTAGAAATAAGCACAATATGGTCTTAAATATATGTCTATGAGTATATATGTTTATATTTGTATATGTTTATAAACATATTCACACACACTTAATTGTAACCTTTTTTAGGGCAGTGATTAGGGGAAGGGAGAAGAGAGGGGAAAAAATAAAGGAAAAAGTACACAGCAGAGAATAAAACAAAATCTAAAAGGAAGCAAAGCTGGGCAGTTTAGAAAACGTTTATATAGGTTTTCTTGAAAAGGAATTTCATTGTTTTATATTGAATCCTCTCATGTTCTGCTATGTACATGGCAATGCTTTTATTTTTTATTTATTAATTTAAGTTTAAAATAAATAATAAAATTTACCAAAAATAAACGAATTAATGAGTAATATAATAGCAAAAAAAAGAAGAAAAAAGGTGTTTGATACTGATAGGACTTCTTGAATGAAGCCAAAGAGCCTTCCCTTCATCATATTTTTAGCAAACCAGAACCACTTTAAAAATATCTATACTTCTTTTATAGTTTCTCCAAGGTTTTTTCCTTACATGTAATCAGAATTCTCTAAGAAGCTTGGGGCTCCTCCATGTGGACAGGTTGCATCAGCTACAAAAGTTGAGGGAGTCAATGCATAGGATAAAACCTTAATACACTTGGAATTCATATTTAATCAATGATATAATTGTTGGAATTTCTTTTTTTTCTTATAATGATTTTCTGACTACATCATCTACACATTAAATTGGGGACCCAGGAATTGTCTTATTTGGCGTCTGTGGCCAAAACATATTTTTGGAATCAGAAGTGACAGAAGGGGACTAAAAATTGAATTCTTCTTCTTATCCCTCCCCTCCTCCTCCTTCTCTTCTTATTCCTCCTTCTTTCTCTTCTTTTTTAATTTCTCTCTCTTCCTCTTTTTCTCTCCCCTGCTCTCTTCCTCTCTCTTCCTTTTACTCCCTATCCTTCCTTTCTTCCTCTTCCTCTTTTTTCTTCTTCCTCTCCTCACTCTCTTCTTCTTGCTCCCCTTCTTATGGGAACTGACAAGAACTCTAACCTGAAACTTCAAATGATCCACTTACAAGAATGATCCAACTGGGCCCAGAAAAAAATGGTGATTTTATGGTTCTATTCTTCTTCTCAGAAATATCTTTACTAAAGTTACAACTTTCACTTTCACTTGCAACTTCCATTTCTTTCACTTAATAATCGTTTGAGGGTTTATTTCTTCTTTTTATTCATGTGTATTTATCTCCTCTGCTTGATTGTGTGTTATGTTTAATTTATTCTTTCAGGTTCTTAAGGCCCCAAAATGCCAAAACCCAAAAAATGTAAGTTGAAAGAATTTCAGAATTTAAAATAAACGTTTTTTCCCTAAGAAATTAGCAGCAGAGGGATTATGAGGAAAAAGCTTGCCTACTATATATAGGCTAAGCTAATTATCTTGTTGTTTTTATGAAGAAATAAAAAGAAGGAAAAAATCAACAAAATCAAAGGTAAAAGTAAGTCAGTGTTGTGTAATCACAGGAGAACTGGAGTTTCAATCACAAGAGACCTACCTTCAATTTCCACTTCCAACAATTACTGGTTGTATCATCTCAAACAAGAATCTTGATCATATTGAGTTAGTGTAATAAAGCAGAAGAAAAAATTGTTGCTAGAAATAATTATTGGGAAGAATATAAGCATATCTCTTACCTGAATGTTCATAAAAGACATACAGAATGATACTAGAACATCTAAATATTGAATAATTTATTCAATAAGTTTGTATTAAGTGTTTACTATGTGCCAAGCTTTATTGACATATAGAAACAGTAGGAAGTACTAGAGAAGCTTCACAAAGACAGGACTTTTCTGAAGATTCTATTGGTTCCCATTTGACAGTACCAGTTTCTATCTGTTTGATCACTGGTGTAGATATTAGACCTCCCAGATAGAATAACATATTTAATTAATTAAACAGATTTAAAAGGAATTAGCACCTACAAAATGATGTCACATAAGGCTTTAAGATGGTTAAAAACAATCAAGGCCACAACAAGAATTTGAGATATTGTTGGTGTGATGGAACTATATATTTAATCTTCATGACCCTTCAAAACATTTATTAATGTTTTGCATGATAGCATATTCTCAAGATAACCAGTACAGAGTAATCTGGGAGGAAGTAGTTTAGGATGAGCAGTTGATATCTATCCCATCACTAACAAGAGGATGTGAGAATCCAAGATTGATTGTACACTTACAATAGACAAGCAGACAGGGAGTCAGAATAACACTGCTGTCTTTTATAATCTTCTCCCTTTGAGCAGTTCATACCTATGTACCATCTCCACAAATAACATCAAGAAAAGATAAATCTATATATAAATCTATATAAGGCTTCATTATCTCTTAATGGTGATATGACCACTATCATCATAATTATAAGAATATAGAAGGTGTCCTGATTGTGGTTAAACAAAACATCTGCTGCAATGGATCCATTACTTAATAAACATTTATTTAATGTCTACTATGTTCTAAGCACTATACTAAACCTTGGAGACATTAAAAAAAAAAGCTAAAATATAAACCTTGTTCCCAAGTAGTTCATAGTCTAATTTGGAGACAACATGTAAATAACTATATACAATATATACAAACAAGCTGTCTATAGGATAAATTGGAAGTAATCAATAGAAGTAATGCTCTCTATATAAAAGATTATGGAAGGCTTTCATGTTATAGATGGGATTTTATCTGGGATATGAAAAAAGTTAAAGAACAAGAGATGGAGATGAGGGAGAATATTTCATGCATAGTGGACAAGCAATGAAAATGCCCAGAGTGGAGGAATAGAGGGTCTCATAAACAAGAGGCTATTCAAAGCCTGAGGGTTCAAATAACCAATCTTTTTAATAAAAATATATACAAATACTTTTATATATTCCCAAGGCAGCTAAAAATTTAGGTCATGAATATAAAAGTAATGGTTACCAATAAGGAAAATAAAATGAATTGCATTTGGCAAAATGGGTTTTCTAGGGTCACCGGGGCTCCCTCCTACCAAGTCCTAAAATCTATTTTTATGTTCTTATTCCCCAAGGGCCCACAGTGGACTTCCAGATCAATCTGCTGGAAACAAAGTTAATTCAAACATTTATTTGAACCGTAGTTTATTCTTTCTTGCTTTTAAGTAGGAGTCTAGAGATTTCATTAATTCATGCTACCCAGTCCTGTCAATGTTCTGGTCCACAAGAGACACTTAACACTTACATAGTGACGAACTGTGGGTCTGTGGCATTAATCAGACTATGGCAAGTGCGTATGACCAAACCTATGAGGGAACATGGTGATCTGTTACCCTAATTATGCCTTTTGTGTCTAACCATGAAAACTTTTTTAAATGGGCAGGAGACAAGAATAATTATAAGGTTTAAAGAATGAAGATCTTATCCCTAGGTAAATATTGTCTACCTAAAGAATTATAAGAGTAAATTTTGTAAATAAAACTGATATGGGGATAGAAAAGAGAATGAATTTTGACAATTTGAAAACTATAGAAATGTTGAATTATTTATACAAATTTATTCCTTTTTTTCTCTCTACCTCTTTATTCCAACCTGACACTTGTTGAAGACCTTAGCTTAAAAATGCTAAGGTCTCCCATTTTATCCAGGGCCATCTTCAATCATTCTGATCTGTATCTGGTCACTGGACCCAGATGGCTCTGGAAGGAAAAGTGAAGCAAGTGACTTTGAACAGCCCTCCCTCACTTAAATCAAATTCATTTGCATGTCATAGCATCCTTTCCCTGATGTCATGGTCCTCTTTGAGATTGAAGGAAACAAGCTCTATGAGTAGAGCTGATCTGCGAACTAGAACTGGTCAATTGGAAAATTCCTTCCTCTTTCCCTCCTTACTTCCCTCTCCTCTCTTCTTCCCTGTGATGACCGCACTAGCATCCAGGATATCTTAGAATCAGCCAGAGTCAGGATAAGCAAAAGTCCTTAGTCTTTATTCTTGGTCTTAGGGGTAGAAGTGAAGGGGATGGAAGCAGAATCTCTGCAACCTCCTTCTTCCTCATTCACTGCCAAAGTGACCCTGGCTCGTCTTACTCCACCCCTTAATCCCTCCTACAATCCTCTGTATACACCAATCATTAAGCCAGCACAGGATAGTGGAAAAGGCCATTTTCCAAGCATATGTCCATAGAGTATTGTCCAGTCGGTAGTTAGCCTCAAGTTCTCTGCTGTCCTGACCTCAGTGCATCGACTCAAGAGTTTCAGTCCTCTACCCTTCCCTTCCTTCCGCCTTTCCTCCTTTTCTTCTTCCTTGTCTTTCTTCCATCCTTCCATTCTTCTTTTCTTCCTTCCATCTTTCCTTCCTTCCTTTGTTCCCTCTCTCCTTCCCTTTTTCCCTTCCCTCCCTCTGTCCAGATAGGTTATCATATCTTATTACAGATGCTCTTAAAAGGTTTGGGGTTTTTTTTTTTTGGATCTCTGAATGCTCCAAAGATATCTTAGGTTTTACTAGTTAGATTTCTTTCTTAAGGACCATACATTAAACCAAAACCACTCTGATTTTTTTAATCAGCTATGAATAGGTCTCAGATCAAACTCCATTTGGCCATTATTTGGGTCCTAATTAACTCAGGTTGAATGTAAATAGCTTTCTTTCTGCTTGCATGTCATGGCATCAGCTCCCTGATGTCATGATCCTCTTCAAGATCTTCAAATTATTCTTTGAACAAACTACAACATTCTTTATCCTAACCTCCATGAATACTTATGGTGTTTCAGAAGCATGGTTAGTGGGAGGGTGGGGAGGAAGAAGAGAAGAGGAAGGAATAAATATTTATATAGTATCTACTATGTACCAGATACTTTACAAACATTATCGCATTTGATTCGTACAATAATGCTATTAAATAGATGCTGTAATTATCCTCATTTTATAGTCAGGAAACTAAAATAAACAGGTGAGTGATCAGTTCAGGGTCCCTCAGCTTCTAAATGTTTGAGATTGGATTCAAATTCTGGTTTTACACTGTGCCACCTACCTACTTGGCAGACAGGCATTGTGGCAACATGGAAGAAGAAAAAAAGACTTGAAATCTTGACAACCTAAGTTCATATCCTATCTTTTCTAACATGAAGTCAGCAATCATGAGTAAGTCACAATTCTGAATTTCAGTTTCCTCATCTGTAAAATGGGATTAATAATAAATGTGGCACCTACTTTCACATCAACCATGCTTCAATCAGTTTCTACCTTGCCATTGAGATGAATGACTTTCCATCTCCTTTCTCCTAATTTACATAAGGATCATATGTCATTTAGTGATAGTCTATGAGTGCTATGGCTGACAAATCTTTTTTATGTTCTTCATGATTAGGTACCTGGGACTCTTGTTTAATTCCATGTCTAATGTGGCTGCCAGTTCAGGGTCTCAAGTGATTCTACTGGTAAAGAAGCTGCTGAGTGGTACCTGGATTTGTGTATCATTACAATAGACTTCACTTTATTTTTTAACTATAAGTTTTATAGTTACTCTCCACACCCCGTAATGCAAAGCTAAGGACTAATGAGCTAGTCTTTCTAGCTAACATTTCTATAGTCCTTCCCTAAAGTGGCTCACTTAGTATAGTATGGGTTTGTAAGACTTTGACTAATGTAGTGGAGGATATTGCTCTGAGGATATTTTAATTTACATTAAAATATGTAATTTTAGAAAATACATATAACATAATATACCGTTTACAAAAAGGATTTGTATCCAAAAATACCTGCATCTAAGGAAAAGAAAAAGGGTTGAGGAAGAGGAAAGAAGTAGTAGTTCTACTTTGTAGAGACTGCATTTAGCATCTCTAAATTTCAACATAGAATATTGATGTAATACTTTGCTATTGAATAGGACTTGGTCGATCTGACTCAACTCTGATCTCAAGATGTTATAGAGGTTAGATTTTCAGTGTCCTCTTATTATTTTGGCAATGCTTATCTACTGAATGCTATTTATGTTGTAAGCTATTGTTTTCATTTATGTAGTATATAGTAATTCAGTCTCACTTGTCTTGGAAGGCTTCATTGTGAACTCAACATAAAAACTGATCCTTCAACATGTTACCTAAGCAATTTCCCAAATTGAAGTGATGAGACAGATGGTGCAGCTTTGTAATAAAACAGCAATGTCCTCATTAGGCTGTTAATTCTACATATGAAATTTAAATCTTGTGCTTTTGTTAACATTGTAAATCTATTGTATGCCTTGGTCTGAGGAGAAACAGGAGAAGTGAAATCCTTACCATGGAACATAAAGAACATAGCCCACTTTTCTTCAGGGTTCTTTATCTTATTTCAAAAAAGAAAGATGGTTTCTTTTTTTTTAAGAAACTGGCAAACTGATTTTGCATGCCTCAAAGAATACTAAAGTACTTATTCTCAGCAAAATTTCCTCTGGTCCCAGGGAAGAAATAATACTTACTAATTATCCCTAGTTGGGAGGAAAATTGTCACTTTTAATTAATTGTCCAGCCAAGCTTAAGATCATAATGGATCCTATATCTCTTTCTCTAAATTATAAACTGACAATAATGGCTTTCACATATTTGAAGTTTATTGTTGTGAAAACTGTATTGAAAATTCCTAAAACCCCCAAACTCAAAGAGAATAAACTCATTATATTGCATGGTAGTGTCCCTTGCAGCTTAATATCAAGCAAATATTTATTGAAGTATTTCTGATATATATTCTTCTCACTTAAATGTAGCTTCTTTTACATATAAGTAGATAATTTCTAATTGTCCAAGTTCACAACAATAAAAGCAGCATTTTTCTGAGGATTATTCAGAGATTGAAGAATTTTTGTCTGGAACTATCACCATTCACACTGCTCACTCTCTATTTTTACACTCTCTATTTATTCTGGTCTGCCATCTTCCTTACTGCCTTCCTTTCTTCTCTCACCCCAGATTCCTTTCATATTTTGTCTATCCCTTTTAAAATGAAAACTCTTTAAGAGTAGAGGCCACGGGTTCTGTCAATAAAAAGTTATTTTAAAAAAGAGTAGAGGCCATATTGTTTTCTTACTTTTGTTTTGATTATTTTTTTATCTCCAGTGTCAGCATAGTGCCCAGGACATAATAGCTATTTTATATATTAAGGTATACAATTAATATACATATTACTATACTGAACATTCAATCACTGAACAATTAATTTAATTATTTTTACTTTATAGAAAGAAAAATCATAACCATTACATTTCTAGATGCTTTTAACCAAGTAGTGCTTTAATTTTGATGAAAAGTTTAAGTTCATTGGTATATTTTTCTGGAATAGCGCTGGTAGAATCAGATTTGGCTAAGGAAAGAGTCTTACCCAAATGTACAAGGACAGCCACTGCAAATTTAAATAATACATAATTCCAAAGCCAATCTTTTCTAATAATATTCTGCTAATGTTGCATATTACATGCTATATTACCAAGTCCTAGGATATTACAATCTCCAAAGTATTAAAGTTGTCACACAAACTGCATTGTAGAGACACATAGTAGGAATGAGTCAGTTAAAAAACATACTACCAATAAGTAATTGTGCCAGAAAAATTATAAAAATGATGTCATCAGAGAAATGTAAATAAAAAATAAAGCCACAGTCTCATAGAGAGAAGAATAACTGATGAATAACCTTTATTTTCCATTGGTAGCCATGCAACCTCAGAGAAAAAGAAGGCCTCCAGCATATTGATAGAGATAAATTAAAATCTACATTGTCAGATCTTTGATTCATCAAGCATTGTAGTATATGTCAATATATCTTCTACCTTCTAAAGAAGAAAATATTAAATCTAACAATGAATATGTCTAGTTATGGAATTTATTAAAAAGCAATATCTAGCCATTTCAAATTACTTAATATTCTCCCATAATATTTTATTGTATTTTCCTCTTCACTTAAAAATAAGTGGAGGGGCAGCTAGGTGGCACAATGGATAGAGCACCAGCCCTCAAGTCAGGAGGACCTGAGTTCAAATCCAGCCTCAGACATTTAAGACTGCTTAGCTGTGTGACTCTGGGCAAGTCACTTAACCCCAATTGCCTCAGGGAAAAAAAATAAGTGGAATCAAAGTAACTAGATGGCACAGTGGATAGAGTACTGGCCCTGGAGTCAGGAGAACCTGAGTTTAAATCCAGCTTGATACTTAATACTTACTAGCTGTATAACCCTCAGCAATTGCCTTACCAAAAAACATACAAAAAATGAACTACCAAAATAAATGGAATCTTCAGGAAAATAGAAGCTGTAGATTTTGACTTTCAAGTAAATGTAAATGATAGCAACATGCTGTCAATGGAGTGAGTCTCAGAGGACCTGGAGTAGAATACTGGGTCTTTCAATTATTTGCTGTGTGACCCTGAGCATGTCTCTTAAGTCCAGAAAACATTAGTTTGATAGGGTTGTGGTGAATATCAAATCAAATGAGTTTTTCCATGTAAAAAACTTAAACAAAATTACCATTGTTATCTAACCTGTTTTCTACTTAGTGTCTTGTTAACATCAAAATCTAAAGTAAATCATACTTTGCAATTCTATTGTTCAATTGAGTTCAAAGAATTAGAGAATTTCAAAATTGGAAGGCATGTCAGAGATCATTTAATGTAATTTGTAACTGAAAAAGAATCTCCTTTACAAAATACCTAAATAGTAATCATCTGGGCTTTGATTAATAAGACCTTAAGAGAAGAGTACACTATTTCCTAAGGCAAACCATTCCACTTTGGGATTGCTTGAATAGCTTAATTCTTCATTACAGCATACCCCATCTTGCCTCTTTACAACTTTTACCCATCACTACTCCTAGCAATAAATTAGTTTTCTGGAATTGGAATAGAGGACTAACCCTTCTTTGAAATGTCAGTTCCATAAATATTTGAAGACAGCTATCAAGTCCCATTTAAGTCTTCCCTTTTCCAGGATTAAAGCTTCTCAGTTCCTTCAATTGATGGTCATAGACTGTAAATCCTTGACCACCTTTGACTACTTTCCTGCTAATCATTATGATTTCTAAAATGCAGAGTGTGGATTCACATGAAATCTGACTAGAGCAAAATAGAATCTTTTTTTTTTTTTTTTGCAGCCAGTGAACATACATATTACCTTTCTTCCTGGCGGTCATATGATGTTGATTCATATTGAACTTGTGGTCCATTAAAATCTCTAGATTTTTTTTCCTTTTTCCATATACACTGCTATCATCAAATCTTCTAATATTCTACTGGTGAAACTGTAATGCCAGAGAAACTGAGGCAAGATAGAGATTAGAGAATATTTAATAATTTATTTTAAAGGGAGAGATTTATTGCGACCAAATGGATACATGGTTTGGCCAATGTGAGTTCTCAATGACATATATACATGGCTCAGACTCAGGGGGTAGACTGAGGCAGGGTGGAGTCAGGATGCTGCGAGTGGGAACAGGACTCTGATAGGGTGGGGTGAGAGATGGGGGAGGCACCTCGGAGATGGGAGAGGCATCTTGATAAGACAGTATCTAATAGTATTCCAATAGCTTGGAATAGGGAGAATAAATAAGAAATACCTTCTTATTAGTAAGTTAATTTCGAACCATTTCAAGAATGTGACTCTCTCCATGGGAACTTAGTCTTTCTTTAACCCTATGAGACCGGGAATATGCCACATGTGTTTGGCTTCACCTCTACAATCCCAGGAACTAGCCACTCCTTGGCACACAATGGATGCCAGTGAGGGTTGGCCCCCTCCCTGACATCTACATTTATCAAGTCATATCTTGGAAGCCCATCTGGCATTTCCTTCTCCTATACCTAACTTTCTATATGTAAGCAAGTTAGCTCTGTGCCTTCTTTGTTTTCAAGCCCTATAAATTCAGTCCTGTTTTAATCCTCATTGGGCTTTACCCACAGAGATACTATTCTGCCTGGGATAACACTTTTCCGGATCGAGTTTGAAGACTTCAACCGGAGCCCCCAGCTACTTTCCAGTCCTCCTTAGATCGTTGATGTATCTTCTCTCTCTCTCTCCAATTTTAATCATAGTTTTCCTTATTCTTTGTCTTTTATGTATTATTTACTGTATTGGTTGTTATTGTAGGCAATCTATTCCGTGTATTGTATAATTAAATTTTACTTTCACTTTAATTGAGTTAAAAAAAAAGTGCCATTTATAGAAGTGATCCGAACCTATCCTTAAATTAACAGAACAGAGAAGCATTCTGATATTCTAAAACATAACATCTTTTATTCTTATCAAATATTCTGATTAAGAGGGAGGGGTAATTTCCACAGGACTGAGCAGACAATTATAAGCAGAACAATTAGGGAAACTGAGTCAGGACTGGGTCAGGATAATTAGGAAAACTGAGTCAGGACAATAAAAAAGAACTGTGGCATAACAAAACTAGTCTTTTGAATTCACATGTGTGATTTTATATTTATCTGTATAAAATTTCAGCTTATTTGTTTCAGTCCAAAATCCTATCCTGTCAAGATCTCCCTGAATTATGTCACCAAAATTATTGTCCCTCCCAATTTACTTTCAAAAGAATATAAATTCCCTGAAGGCAGAGACTAACTTTTATATTTGCATTACCAATGACTAGCACAGAGTAGACATTAGTGTTTCTTGACTAATTATCATCTGAAATTTGAAAGGCATGTTACTTATGTCTTTATGCAAATCACTGGAGAAAAAATTAAACAGCTCAGGCCAAGCATAGAATACTGGTTACTCCTCTGATTCTATTTTCAAAGCTAATGTAGAACCATTAATAACTTGTCTTTGTATTTTATAACAGAGACACATCATGGAAAGGATACTAGATTAGGCAGGAGAGGATTTGGGCTTAAACTGTAGCCCTGCCACTTTAAAACCCAGGCTAATCATTTAACTTCCCCTGAGTCTGTTTCTTTATCTATAGAATGAAGAGGTTGAACTAGATAACTTCTGGGGTCCATTCTAGCTCTAAATTTGTGATACTATATATCCATTCTACCAGTTGCTATCTACCAATCCAGCTAATTTTTCTAAGAAAAAAGGAAGGAAAAAAATTTATTAGGGAGCTATTATGTGCCAGGCACTGGGCTAAATGCTTTACAAATATTACCTCTATTAGTATTATTATTACTATCATCTGTTCTACCTTTCTCCATATTTAAAAAAAAATCATGAGCCAGTCAAATGTTTCAAAATAAATTATATCTGTAATATTCCCTTAATCTTCCAGTATTTGTTGTTGTTATTCATCTTTTGTTCTTGAAAAGGACCAATGACATCAGGAGAGTGATGTCTTCACTTGCAAGTTAACTGGATTGAAGTGAGGCAGAGCTATGCAAAGACATCAGTCCTGCTCTTTACTCTGGAGTCATTGGAGTACAGTTGAACAACAAAGGCCAGGAGGACTGATGGAGATCCAGGATTCAGGGAGACCTTGGCGTTTTTAAGCTAAGGTCTTTCCCAGGTCTCTGTCTGAGGGAATGTCCCTTCAATAATTAAAGACAACGTAAAAATTGAGGTAAAAGAGAGTCTGCTTTATTTTCACAAAAGAACCAGTCAGAGGGGAAGATGTTCAGAGTATCTGGCTAGAGCAGAAACAATTGTTATTTACATTCATTATTAGCCATCAAAATCCAAATAATGAGCAAGTGACTCTTGAGCTGGGGCCCATTATTGGCCAGTTAGTGAGAGCCAGGGTGATTTGAATTTAAAGGCAGTCAAATATCTCCATTTTAATCTCAGTGGTCTTTATCAAAACCTGATTTTCCAGAGACAATTAATTGCCTCAATTTAAAAAATGATAGAATAAAGTAGGGAAGAAAAAACTCTAGGCCCCCAAATTATAGCTTGCAAAGTATAAGCAATAAAAATTTATATTCTTTTGCATAGAGCATCTACATCTACCAGGCTAGTAGCCAAATTAAAAAAAAAAAAAAATGAACTCAGATTAAGCTGGCTTTACCTGATCTTTGTGATTACTAATTTGTCCCATTGTTCACAAGTAATTAAGAGATTACTAAACTACAGTATAAATAGTGCATTTATGGCCATATTTTGCCCAACACTTCTCTGAACAGAGTATATTGACAAAATATGCTAGAACCTTGAAATAATCCTGTCCAAAGGCTCTATAACATGGGATGGCTATAACTGAAACCATATTAAATGAAGTCCTTCATATTTTTATAACTAGTCTTTGGGGCAAATTCTAAGCAGACCCATCTTATACTGAATTGAACATTATTGAAAGACTCAATTATAAAACATATAAATGGAACCCAAATATAAAATATCATACACATACATGCACATATGTGTACATATTGTATGTGTGTATGTGCATATATGTGTATGTGTATATACATGCATATGTACATATATATTGTACTAACATAGATACATTATTGATGTTGTTGCTGTTGTCCTTCATTATCTAAGAGGACCAAAATGATATCACTATGTTAAGAATCAAGGTACAGTATGTTTGACTGTGGCTGATTAAACCAATACAAGCTTGAAATGTCTGCCATAGGTCAGGCACAAATAGTCCATATGACATTTTTCAATCACAGGGTGGGATCTTCACCTGCCGCAGGAGATATGTTATAGGGATTTTAGATATATACTATATGTATGTGTGCGCAAGGATCAGAACACCAACAAAAGCCAAATGTTTACCATTTCATCCAAATAATTCACAAGTCTGGGAATAACAGCATATCACAAAAGAAGTCTTCTTAAGGAAACTTTTTATCAAATTAATTCACTTTGGGATTCAGCTTTGGTTCAGAACTTGCACTTCTATCACAGATGGGATATTGGGAACTGTGCTAAATCACAGATGGTATATTTTTTCCTATATTTTACAAAACAGGCAATTTCCACTGCATTTTTCCCCTACATTTTGCTCTTGGTGATCCTACAGCTAGCAAAAAACAACAACAACAACAGCAGCAAACTAAAAAAGTAATGTTGAAAACATTTCCTTTTAGTAGTGTTTCTAATCTTACTACTTAACAAATACAACACTGAAAATTCAATTACATAATTTACTTTTGAAAAAATAAAAAAATGTAATTTATTTTAGGTGAGTAATTTGTTTTATGAGATATGTATATTTATTTGGAGTTTTAGTTTTTTGGGGAAAAATTGAGTGTAATGAAAATACTTCTTATCAATTGATTTATTGTATCAGCAATGGGCTTCTTTCCAGATTCAAATGTGGCAGTTTTTCCTAGCACATTATATGGTATATAACTTCTCTGCTTGATATGAATCTGTATTCATTATGGTCCATTTCCACTGTTGGTTATGACCTAATTTCTGCAGTTTCTTCTGCTGTTAACCATAATCTTTTCCAGCACCAATATATAACATAGTTGTCAAATGGTATTGCAGTATCTGGTATTATTATCATGAATAAAATTTTGGTTTATGCCAACATTTAAAAACATTGCTTAACTTGGCAATTCAAAAGTTCATTTCCAGTTCCATAATAGAGGAAAAATTAAAGTAATGAAATACTCATACTTCCTGTGAGCCCTTTTCTAGCTAATGTAAAATTACAATTCAGAGCATTAGGCACAGATATTAGTTTAATATTCAGGTAATGTTAAATCACTATCAAGCATAATTAATGTTGAATTTAGATGTAGGCTTGATACATTTCAACAGTCATGCATTATGTCCTCATCCTTGGAGCTCCAAACCAGGGCAAAATGAGCACAGGGCTATTTAATGCCTTGCTAACTTATGCAGTGCTCTCTCATAGTACAATGCACCTTCAAGCTCTGTTAGTAATGCTCTTAAGTCAAGATGTGATCACACTTATTTGCACATTTCAATCCTGAGAAAATCATGCCTTAAGAGGTAATTCCTGCCAATATGGATCACATAAAGCAGCTTATCTAAATGTACTGGAGAAATTTAGTTACTTTGCACTTAAAGCAATGCCCCCCGTGATTTAGAGTATAACTAATGTAAGGCAGAAAATACTAAAGCCATGAGATCTAACAGCTGTGCCAACAGGCTAGAAAATTTTAAATCAGGAAACTATATCTTTGGGAAAGTATTTTTAAAATCCCCAAATATCACATCTGGTTGCATTGAATTGTCATTATGACATGGTATTTAAGATGATTTAATGGGTTATTGCAGAGTAAAAACCTTGGAGTTTACTTAACTACTGTGCATTAAAAAAATGTAGCTGTCTAAATGATATTCCAACAGAGCAGATCCAAAGCTATTCATTATGCAAAATGACAATACTATGTACTTTTTTACAGTTGTTAGTACAGAGACATTCAAATATAAGCAATAGCAATATAGGTACACAATACTGAGATCAGAGTAAATACAGGGTATTCTAAAAAGTCTTGGTGCAGTTTTAGACTAATAAAGCATAAAAATACTCCTAAGACTTTGGGGACAACTGCAAAATAATGAAATCACAAATTATTTTGTTTATTTTATTTAGAATTAAGTACTGAAGCAATATTTATAGAATTTAAATATGTGTGTTTGTATGTGTATCCTTTTTCTAACTCAGTTAATTTCAACCCACATTAAGTGCATATTATGATCAAGGCACTAGACACAGAAAGCACCATATCTATTATTTGTTACTTATGTTTATATCATAGCTAGACTTTAGTCAGCTAAAGTCCACTATACTCTTTTTCTCAATTTAATCATTTATTTAATTAAATAGAATTGTAGACTTGGAAGTGACCTTAGAAAACATTTACTCCAAGTCCTTCATTTTAATATGAAGAAACAAAGGAGTTAAATGACTAAACCAAGAACACACAGCTTAGTAGTAGTGCTGGATGCAGAACCCAGATTTCGGGCCTGCCAATCAATTTCTTGATCATATATCATTATTAATATTTATGGTAGCCATCCTTTTAGAAGTAGATATAACATAAAAATTAGGTTTATGCTCATTCTTGCAAAGTGATAAACTATGATTTTCTTTGGACTTCTGTCCTTAAGAAGCATTTCTTTTACATTATGTTGTGGTGCTGAGTTGCTTATAAGAAAAAAATAAACAATAAAATTAAATTAATAAAATTAATTTCAAATATCAAAATCTATTATTATATAATACATACTGAGACCCAGTCACACTAATATTCAAACAATATAGTTCCCATCTGTAACTTGGTAAATCAGTCTCAGGGATTTACTTCAGGATTAGGGACTTGTCTATGATCAAACATCTAGTATCAGAGATGGAATTTAAATCCATTTCTTTAAACTCAAATGCCATCTATTGTATCTCCTAAAAACACACACAAATGAAACCTTCAGAGTGAAAAATTATTTTTTAATGTTTTTTTTTAATAGCCTTTTATTTACAGGTTATATGTATGGGTAACTTTACAGCATTGACAATTGCCAAACCTCTTGTTCCAATTTTTCCCCTCCATACCCCCACCCCCTCCCCCAGATGGCAGGATGACCAGTAGATGTTAAATATATTAAAGTATAAATTAGATACACAATAAGTATACATGACTAACCGTTATTTTGCTGTACAAAAAGAATTGGACTCTGAAATATTGTACAATTAGCCTGTGAAGGAAATCCAAAATGCAGGTGGGCAAAAACATAGGGATTGGGAATTTAATGTAATGGTTTCTAGTCATCTCCCAGAATTCTTTTGCTGGGCGTAGCTGGTTCAGTTCATTACTGCTCCATTGGAACTGATTTGGTTCATCGCATTGCTGAGGATGGTCAGGTCCATCAGAATTGGTCATATAGTATTGTTGTTGAAGTATATAGTGATCTCCTTGCCCTGCTCGTTTCACTCAGCATCAGTTCATATAAGTCTCTCCAGGCCTCTCTGAAATCATCCTGTTGGTCATTTCTTACAGAACAATAATATTCCATAATATTCATATACCACAATTTATTCAGCCATTCTCCAGTTGATGAGCATCCACTCAGTTTCCAGTTTCTGGCCACTACAAAGAGGGCTGCCACAAACATTCGTGCACATACAGAAGCCTTTCCCTTCTTTATGATCAGAGTGAAAAATTAAAATGTCAATAAATGTGGATATATATTCTCAATTACTTTAGACATATATTTGGGATCAGATGCCTTTTTAACATCAAAATTAAATCCTATCTGAGATAGGATTGCCATGTACCAGGACATTTCTCACACTACCCTCCATCCTTTATGGACGCTAAATTAATTGTTTCTCTAGAATGCAAGGAAGCTGTTCCTAAGAACTGATTAGCCCAGAAAACTAAGTCTTAATTCAGCTTTCACTTGAAACAAGCTCCGGGTAACCATCATCCATACTGATTTGGCTTCCTGGTCACTTGAAGGAATAAAGTGTATTAAAGCCTATCTAAGTGTAGTCTGGGCAAGGTCCTTCAAATCTGACCAAGGATGTCTCAAGATCACCCAAATTATCACCCTGTCCTACTGAGCAGACACATTTTCCCATAGTAGAGGCAAATAGGGTAATGTCTAGCTGAGCTAAGTGCTATAGTATCTTTGTTGAACATTCTTTCTATTCTATAAGTAAACTTCTTTATGTTTTCTGGTGAATGGCCTCTGAGTCTCATTTCATTTTAATAGAGGTACTTAACAGGGCTCTGACTTGAGTCAAGTTTGTCTTTAACACTGCCATTGATTTTTGTAAAGCTTTTGACTTCTTATTAAGAAATTTTTATTTCTTAACTATAATTTCTTCTATTACCCATAATGCTCCACCTCTAATCATTATCTCTCATTTTCTATCAGATGCAGTCTGTGACTTTAGAATTCTATAATTATATTGCTCCTAATTTAGGGTAAATATCATCCCTGATAGATGTTTTAGAACATGGCAAATCCAGTTGTAGAATTTGATGCACTTTACTAAGAATAGGAAAAGGCTATACATAAATATATACATGTAAATACACACACATACATACACACACACACACACACACACACACACACACAGGATAAGGTACTTTACGAAGTACAAGGCATTTAAGTACAAGGTAATTTGGAACTGAATACATCAGGAGATGGAGTGATCAGGAAAAGACTTAGTGCAGAAGATGGTATTTGAATTGTAAAAGGATGAGGAGCATAGGTAAAAAGGGAATTCATTTCTCTCCATCTTTGCTGCCACCAATGTCTCTCTACCAAAGTCCATATAATAAGTATCTCTCCAATTCATGAGAATTTACTATAATTCTGAATAAACCCTTAGCACTACAGAGAACTCTCATCAAATCAGTTACCTCAAAGCGAATTACATCACAACACTATGGGCTCAAATTCAGTCTTCTAGGAACTGTAGTCTATAAAATTTCCACTCCTCAAAATGAGACAGTCTTATTCTTAGGCTTAAGGACTATAGAAAATGACATGTTTTTGCAGACAATGAAATATTTCTCTGGCTTTTACACATAGAACCAACACAATTCATAAGAAGAAACATCTAAACATTTGAAACTGTCTAGGGTTGAGATAGTGGGGATCAGGATAAAGGGACATAGGAGCTAAATATACTTAGTCTGTTTTCTTCAATACAATCAAACCCAAACTACTGATGTCAGATAACTTGTATGGAAAGCCTGGACTATCTTTCCTTCCAGTTTCTATATATTAATTAAGAAGACTTTAAAATTATTTTTGAAAGAAAATAGATTAGATGCAATTTTAACAAGATAGTATACTTAATCTCAAAATAACTAAATTACATTTTTATTCTACAAGAATATTATAAACAAAAGATCCAAATGAACCTTAAGAGTCAAACAAAAAATATATATATATATATTATTGTTCAGCCATTTGACTTCATTTGAAGTTATCTTGGCAATCCCATTTCCTCCTCCACTTCATTTCACAGATAAGGGACTAAGCCAAATGAAGTAAGTGTCTGGCCCAGGGTCACTAAGTTAGTAAATTGAGGTCAGATTTTAATTCAGGGATAAGAGACTTTCCCAGTTTTGTCCACTGTGCCACCTAGCTGCCCTAAACAAAAAGTATAGGAGTTCTTATCACATAAAGCAAATTGAAGATTTGAAATATAGGTTATTTTAAAATAGTTTAACTTCTACATTATAATTTAGAAAGTACTTTCCTCACAAAAACTCTGTAAGACAGAGATTGCATTAAGTGTCATTTTATTCATTGTATGCAATGGGAAATTTTAGTAGAAAGAGAAAAAGAGAATAGGAGAGGGGAGGAGAGAAGATTAGATGAGAAGGGAGGGGAAGAGAGAAAAGAGAAAGAGAAGAGGGGAAGGGAGCGGAGGGCAGGAGGAAAGGGGAGAAGAGGGAAGGAAGATGAGGGGAGAGAAGAAAGAGACAGAGGGAGGGACAGAGGGAGGAAGGGAGGAAGGGAGAGAAGAAAGGAGAGAGAGAGTGTGTGTAGATAGATAGATAGATAGATAGATGAAGGATTTACTATGTACCAGACACTATACTAAGCACTAGAGATTCAAATAAAAGCCAAAAAAGCTCCCTTGTCCTGTAGGAGCTCATATCCAGGACCCAATTTCTGATCCATGTCCAAGATTCTTTCCTCTATACAATGATATAATGATTATCTAGGCCAAATCTATATATTTGTAGCTATATTTGTAAATATCGCTATGCAGATCTCACAGATAATCAAGCCCTGTCTTCCCACTTCTCCACTTGGTTCACAAGTGACCACAGGGATTTGTGCTAGGATTGATGTATGATTTTGTTCCTTTAAAGTATCATCTTTTCATACAGAGCAGTTCAGTTGCTGAAAGGAGCAGAAAATTTCTTTTTTCCTTAAGAAAAAATGTCAAATCAACTAGCAAAGGATGCAAGGTATTGCATCTTTCATAAATGAACTCCTTTCTAAGGCTTTCTTTTCCACCAGGTTCTTCAATCATTTTGCCACACACGTTTAGTTAGTCCCAGCTCCGGGCAACTCTTATACATTTAATGGCTTAAAACAGAAGTTTTAGATAGTCAGTGACACCCCTCTGTTTGATGTCTGAAAAAAGCAGAAGAAAGAACTTTGGTTTAATAAAAGCTGATTTTTTTAAAGTGTATAAAGAAATACCATTTTCAGACAGGATTTGGACAATTCAGGACAAAAATTAAGTCTGGCACAAATATAAAGACAAATCTTGAAAAAGAGAGTGAATAGCATTTGCATAAAAACTTGCTTTTTTAAAGGATGGAGAAAGAAATTTCATTTATTAAAACATTTACTAAAAATAAACTTTATTTTTAAATATACTGTTATTTATTTTTAAAATGTAAATGAATAAAAACAATTTCAAGGACATAGAATGTAATGAAGAACCCATATTAGGAAATCATTAAAATTTGGGACTTCAAGGCATTATAGTCCCTCAGTTAATTTTCATGTGACTATTTTAAGATGTGAAAGTATAAAACAAAAAGAACATTTAAATCACAAAGTACTTAGAAATTGAAATTTTATTACATAACAGAATTTGATTTCAAAAGGAAAGTTTGGGGAACTTTTCTAAAGAAAGTAGAGGAACAAGAAACGAGCAGTAGAAGCAGTCAACTGACATGAAAATTTCAGTGGCTATTACCTGATTGACTGAATGAAAATTGAAGGTCACCCAAAGATTATTTCAGTTACACTTTTAGTAATAAATAAATGAGCCAGGATTCCAGGCTTAGTCCTCAGACTCAAGGTCCTTGCACTTATCCATTCACTCCACTGACTTCACTATATCATATTGACTCTTCCCTTAAATTCACACATGACATTCATCTAATGCCAATTTTGTCAGCAAAAGTTTTCAAATCTTGTACCTTTTGTTTAAGAAGTTGATACTTTGGAGTAGCGGATAGGCCAGAATGACTTGGATTTGCCCTGTTTCATATATATATATATATATATTAATTATATGAGCCTGGGAATGTCACTTAATCTTGCAATGCTTTGGCTACTCTCTAAAGACTAGAGAGCAGATAGCAGTATGCATGGGTGCATGGGTAGAATTTCATCACCTGGAATTCCTAATGCCAATGAAATCATGTGTCCAGTTTAAAAAAAAACTTCAGTTTGTAAAAGATGACTTTTAGACAATTGATATAGTAGTGCTAACATTACCACTCCTTTTAATTGAGATTAGGATTCTTCTTCCCCTTCCAATTTCAGGGGTCAAATGTATCTTAATACTAATAGACTTTCATATAAAACCATAATTTATATAAATTTCATATAAAATATACAAATTGGCTATTGATAAATTTGTTCTATTTAAACCAGGGTGGAGAGTTTTGTAAGATTAAATACAATTGAAATCAAGCAGTTAGGTGGTTTGATTCTTTTAGAAAGCCGACCTACATAATTTGCTTTTTCTTTATTTAAAAAAAATTTGGCTTTGTTCTACTTGTGTGTTTTGCTTTTCCATCTGCGATACCAGACTATCAGTTTCAATTGATAAAATTATCTGGTTTTCATTCATCCAATTGTCTCAAGTATTCATTTCCTATTACTTGTCTAGGTATGGACATTTTTATGTTCACAATCAAAAAAAGTATAAAGATCCCTGATTCCTGTATTCATCAAATGGTACAGTCTTCCAAATGATGTAGTAAACTCTAATTCTGTTTATATATACATGACAAGAAAGATTGTGTTATACTTGGGATTCACAATATTTCTTTCTTTCGCTTTTTTCTTTTTGTTATTTCAAGATTTCCATTTGCTTTTGTACTATGTTATACTTATTTTTTAAACTTTGTATACGGCCCATTCTGTAAACAAAGAGCTCTCTTTTCACCTCACTAAAAAATCCTATATTAATAAGCATAAAAATTAGAAATGTTTATTTAGAAATTAAATACATATTCTTTTAAAGACCATTATAATTCCAACAGCATTCAAGCTTTCTTAATGGCTTTGATAAGAAGACAAAAAAAAATAATTTGAAAGGAAAATATTACCCCAAATTGTATATTGTTACTTCCTTCTCCCACATTGCAGTTAATGCAAACCTTTGATTAGACCTCTGCAAAAGCCCACACATTCAATAATTTGAAGCAAAAGGTTAATGGTGTTATTACAACTATTATCCCTTTTAAAATCATTATCCTCTTGTTTTTTATGTCTATATTACCTTCACCTTTCCATGAACCCACTTTACCAGCTGTTTCCTTCTGTCATAAAGTTTGCTGAACATCATCCTAGGAATAGAATAAATGCCATGTTTTATCAGTCGAGCCTAAGGGAATTTGAAGCTTCTCATAACCAAAACTGTAAAGGGAGTTTATTGCAAAGTTTCTATTTTGATTTTTGAAATTGCCCTTAAGTGAAATATGTACCTAATGTCAAGGTATAGAGCAACTTAAAAGAGTATGTGAAAATTTCTCAATTATAAAGTTTGACAAATTGTCAAAGTAAGCAAGTTAAAGATTATGAGAAATGTATCTTGCAGAAAACAGTCATCTTGCAGAAAGTAAAAGATTTTGACAAAGAATGAGATGTATCACATTTTTATAATTTGAGGTATGGGATATCTATTCTTTTAATGCTGAAAGTGATATTTAATACCGCTTGTATCATATTTAGCAGAACTAGAAATAGACCACATTTCATATTCTGAATTTTAAAGCAATAATCCCTATATCACCTTCAAAAATATTGTCCATCTTTTTTATTTTATTGCCTTAAATATTTCTCTGACAGCATGTTCCTTTACATACTGATAGCTATATTTCCAGTGTGAAGCCCTGTATTTAGTATTTACCTTCAAAAATCAATCAACAAATAACAAGTGTTTTACTGAGCACTTACTGTTGCCAGATCTCAATCCATGTTAATATCTGATAAATCTAGTCCTCAAATTTGTGGTTGCTATCTATGCCCCTGATGTCAAACCCAAATAGAAACAGGACTAATACATACTAAAGCATTCCTGTGGGTTTCATCTTGATTTAGTTTTAAAATGTCTTATTATTTATGTTTTATTGTATTTTTCCTTATTTTGTTAAATATTTCCCAATAACATTTTAATTGTAGCCATAGGCTACAAATTTGACCTCTCTGGTCTACATATCACTTTTCCAGTTCTTGACGATTTTGAACATATCTAGTTTTCATTAATGTTTGCCAGTGTCAGAGATATCAGTCATCCTAATTCAACAAAACATGATTAAGTACCAATTGTGCACAAGGTATTGTATGATATAATGAGGAAATCAAGACAAAAACTAAAATAATTCCTGCTCCTTAAAAAAATTACATTGCAGGAGAGGAGGGAAAGCAGGGATGTGGGTGGGGGATAAACATGCCAATAAATATAGTAAAAGGAAAACTGAGCACCAATTATGTATCTACCCCTACATCATTCTCAATTCCCATAACTTTCTCAAAGAGTTTGGTAACTAGCTCTAAATCTTCATCTGCATCCCAACTTATTCCTGGCATAAATACTAGAGAACTTACATATTTCAATAATTAATGCTTTCCCAAAGAAGTCTCTCATTTCTTAAATATTCTCAAACCCCATCACCACTCTTCTGTAGTCATACACAGGAACTATCTCACTCCCCACCTTGTTTTAACTATTATCCACAAGTATTCTTTCATAATAGGAATTATGGATTCATTTAATTGATTATATATTCCTATCTTTCTGTCTCTTCATATGCCTCACTCTTCCTAAACCTATTTCTCATTCTTACTGTGATCACCTGTCTGTCTATCCTGGGCTATTCCCTACATCATCATTTTTATTCTGCTTCATTTTTTTCCCTTTCCATTCTTGATCCTATAGTTAATTAGTTCAACTGTTATTATTCTTTGTTCTCAGATTCCTTATATGTCTGTCCTATGTGTCTCACATCTTATCAGATGGTGAATGCGATCTCACTTCTCTTCACCACGATCCACCAAAGGCTATTTTTTACTTAAAAGAGAAGGAAGTAAAGTCTACAAGTATTAAATATTGAAGTTGTGTCAGGCAATCTTCTAAGCACTGGGATGAAAATAAAGGCAACAACTAAGTAAATAAATGAACAGATAGATAGTAAAATACAGATAGATAAAGGAGGATGGATAAAAAGTTTCTGCTCTCAACAAGGTTATATTCTAATGAAGTAGACAACATTATAAACAACTACAAAAAGACAAGAAAGGCTAAATGGGAGAGCATCTCAGAAAGAAGGAACTAGCTTGGTGGGGGGAAGCTTTTCACAGAAGGTGGGATTTTAACTGGTATTTGAAGAAAACTAGGGAAGAGATGGAGATGAGTATGGAAAGGATCCCAGGCATAACAGGCAGTCAGTGAAAACGTAAAAAAGTTGCAAAAATTGCAAGATCACTGCCAATGAATCACAGAGTACATGTTATTGAATTTAATTTGCTGCTTTGATTCTTTGTCCCTTTTTAACTTTTTAACTTTTGTTTTCAATTTCTAATTAAGGGACTCAAGATATTATAATATATTCATGTATATATGAAATAAGACTGTCTCCAAAACTTGATTGACCTAGGGAGCTAAAAATTCAAATTGCCTCTCAGCTGATGCAGCTTCCAAGTGGCCCTTAGCTGAATTGATGAAGGCCCACAAGATGAAAGTTTTCATTATGAAACAGCATAATGAAATTGGAACCAGATCTTACCAATTACATGCAAGTGGTTCATCCTTCTTTTTGTCATGTAACTCTCAGCTCTAAGTCACATAAAAATGTAGTTCAGACCAGTGCAGGGCAATCTTAGGAAATAATTTCTCTAATCCCAGGGTAGATGAGAGAGAGAGAGAGAGAAAGAGAGAGAGAGAGAGACAGAGAGAGAGAGACAGAGAGAGAGAGAGAGAGAGAGAGAGAGAGAGAGAGAGAGAGAAGAAGAAGAGGAAAGAGAAGGGAGGGAGAGAGAAGGAGGGAGAGAAAGCTAAAATTAAGAAACTACTAAAAGCTGAAGACAAGGGATATAAAAAAGGAAAAACGTTCAAGAGCCTAAAGTAATTAAAAAATTTTCTTTTAAAAGAAACTCTATAAATACTATTTAATAATGAAACAGATAACAAAAAGAATTCTATTATCTTAAAGCAATCTGAAGAAAAGATAAGCATACTTATATTGGAATTTTGTAAAGTCCTTTTTGATTTTGATGGCAAGATATTTAATGAACAGACCTAATATCCAATTAATAAAATTAATACAACAACAAAAATAACATTAAGGGATGTGTCTGAAACTTTAGCTTTTCCCCAGACACAGAAAGTCATTGAGTTGCCAAGATCCATAATTATTGGTTCAATTTTTATGCAACCCTAATATATATATATATATATATATATATATATATATATATATATATTATCTATCTATATGCACCAAGGTTGCATAAAAATTTCTCTGGCACAAAGGGGTCATGCATGGAAAAAGTTCTCTGCTCTAGTTTATGCTAGAGCATTTGTTCGCCACATGAAAAACTGTTCTGTATTTAAAACATGTCAGCAATACATATTTTTACAATGAGTTTAAGAATCATTCTCCCATGTCATTCAAGTTGTAATACTCAATGTACAATTTATACCATGAGCTTGAGGAATATGCCTTCCTTCAGTCTCAGATAATTCATTTCAACTTTGGAATTTACTTTAGGGACAGAGAAACTATGAATGGATGAAGGATATATGCCAAAAGAGGGGTACTTCCCACAAAAGAAACTTTGTAGTAATTTCTTATGAAAACACATCTAAATTATCAATTGATCCTGATTCCAACTGAAAAACCCCAATTAACTCCTTTAAAAAAAAGACTAGGTTTCACAGGAGCTAGAACAAAATGGGGTCTTTCAGACTTTGAAAAAGGTATTTAGGACAGAACAACTATTATAATTTTCTATCTCTAAACTTGTTTTGGGTTTTTTTTTGGGGGGGAGGGACATTAGCCACTGATACATCAGGGATTGCCCTTAAAGTGATATTTGGAATGAAAGAGAAGAAACTAAATAGTTTCTTCTCTCATCCTTTAAAACCTAACTCACTGCTTGCCTAATACTCATAAAGAGCCCGATTTGGTGCTTGCAAAGGTCCAAGTTCTTGCCCTCCCTCTCTCCCAATGTGAGGCCCAGTTCTCTTAGCTCAAAAGCATTAACAAGTGCTAAAACAAACTGGCCTTAAGTATAGGGAAGTAGTACATTATATGCCCTCTCCCTCCTCTACTAAATTCCACCTTCATCCTGATATATTCTCAATTCATATTGATTATCTATATTTAATTGTGCACCCAAAATCTCTAAGGATCCCTACTAATGTACAAGACAATACAAAAAGAAGTCTTAACTCATCCAACAATAGTACACCCAGTTTTACTTCAGAAAGAAAAAAGATAAGACTTTATAAGCCCCAAACACATTTGGTTGTAACTCAGACCTTTCAGTTTTATCCAATTCTTTGTGACCCCATTTTGAGTTTTCTTGGCAAAGATCCTGCAATAGTGTGTTGTTTTCTTCTCCATTTCATTTTATAGATGAGGAAACTATGACAAACAGGGTTAAGTGACTTGCTCAGGGTCACATAGCTAATCAGCATCTGAGGTCACATTTGATCTCAGGTTTTCCTGTCTCCAAGCCTGGAGCTCTATTCACTGGGCCACCTAGGTGCCTTAAAAGACTTAAAACATCTTCTTAAAGAGACAATATTAAAGCATCTACTTATTTTTCAATACATAATAGAATTTTTAACAAAAATTAAACATATTACTTTTCAGAGATGTTTCAAACAAATATAAAAAATCATTGTAAACGAATGTAAAAAAAATCATTAATTAATTTCTAATAGGATCTTTTTTTGAGCAAGGGCTCCCAGCCAGTCACTTTTTACTCATTTCCCTTTTTGCTTCTTACTCTTTAGACTTTGATACTATGTCTTCAAGTGGGTACTTTTCTTCCCACTCCCTTTCAGATTCCTTTTGTGTATTTTCTTTCTCCACTAGAATTTAATCTTCTTGAGAACAGGAACTATCTTTCCTTTTTGCTTGCATTGTATATTTAATGGTTGCTACAGTGGCTCAACACATAATAATCACTTAGAAATTCTTAACTGATTGACAAACTATAACATAACACAAATATTATGGAACATAAAAATATCAGTTCTAGTATCATCGAAAAAAAAAGATATAGACTTAAAGAGAGGTCTAGCAATGAAATTCTAAATTATGGGTGAGTAAAAGAAGAAATGATATAAACAATTCACAATTATTTCAAAGAAAATAATAATCATCAAACAATACATCACAATTCTGGAATATAACTAAAGTAGATTCAAGGGGAAATGTTTGTTCCTAAGAATGCATAAGTAAAGTAAAAAATAGGATTAATGAACTTAAAGTTCATTTTTAAAATTTCAAAACAAAGGGGCAGCTAGGTGGTGCAGTGGATAGAGCATCAGTCAGGAAGACCTGAGTTCAAATTTGAATTTGGACACTTAACACTTCCTAACTGTATAACCCTGGGCAAGTCACTTAACGTCAATTGTGTCAGCCAAAAAAAAAAATTGAAAACAAATATAAATTTTTTTAAATGAACATGAAGAGATAGTGATGGAGCAGCTAAGTGGTAAAGAGGATAGAGCACAGACCCTAAAGCTTAGAGGACATGAATCCAAATCCAATCTCAGATACTTAGTAGCTGCCTGACTCTAGGCAAGTCACTTCACCCTGATTGTGAAGGAGGAGAACAAGAAAAATAAGAAGAAGAAGGAGGAGGAGAAGAAAGAAAGAGAAGGAGGAGAAGGAGGAGAAGGAAGAGGAGGAGAAAGAGGAGAAGGAAAAGGAAGAGGAGGAGGAAGCAGGAGGAAGAAGAGGAGGAGGAAGAGGAGAAGGAGAAGTCAGAGACATTCATAATTGGAAACTAAAATATAGAAATTAAAAGTAATAATAAAAACTGGTTCTTTGAAAAGAATAAGATAATTAATAATTCTTTCACAACCCAAATAAAATAAGGAGTGTAGTAAATGAAATCTATAAAATAGCAAATTAACAAGATGAAATCACAACAAAACCAGAAAAAAAATTATCAGAGCATGCTATGGACAATTATAAGCTAATAAAACTGAGAAACAACAGAAGATCAAATTGAATTATTATTACCTCTGGATAAGATAGAGAACTGGCTATAAATAAGCTACCAAATTAAAAAAAAAAAAAAACATAGTCCTCATAGATTGACTGGAGATTCTATCAAATTTATAAAAACAAATTAGTACTTTTAGTACACAAATTATTCTTTTCTTTTTTTAATAGTATTTATTTTTTTCCAAATGCATGTAAAGATAGTTTTCAAAATTCATCTTTGCAAAACCTTGTGTTCCAAATTTTTCTCCCTCCATCCCCTCCGCCCCTTTTCTAAGACAGCAAGCAATCAGATATAGATTAAACATATATATATTGTTCTTTTAAAATTATAAACGAACTACTCTTATCAGGTTTTTTTTTTTTTATGAGGCAAACAGAATACTAATCCTGAAATCAGGAGAAAAACAAAAAGCGAGGCAAGATAGTGGAGAAGGCACACGGGACTTTCTAAGCTCTTCTCTTACCCTCTTTATCAATATTATATCGAGCCTCAAAAATAGTCTTGACTGCTACAATTCGTAAAGATAAAAAGTATAACAACTCACCAGCCAAAGAAAATCTGCAGTCTCACCAAAAAAGGTTTGTTCTGGGGCTAGGGGGGAGATCAGCATAGACTGGGAGAGAAATTAGTTTCCAAGAAGAGCCTCAAACCGAAAGTGAGAGCACAGATCTAAGCAAAAGCTCATAGCCCCAACCCACAGTATGTTTTTCCTTTAGGTGGTTAACCTCAGGCAGGATGGCACCCCAGGTTAGCCTAATCTGCCGGGTGGGGGCCCAGCTTGGGGCCAAGAGTTTTTATGAGGCATCGGCAGAATGTTGAGGCAGAGCCCAGGCAGGTTCAGGTAGAATCCCGGTCTGCGGAGGTTAATACCCACAGCCCCACAAGAGGCCGGCCTGGGGCAGTGAACTTTCAACCCTTTTAGTTCTAGCCTAGGGACCCCATAACAGCCCAATCACCTTTGATAGCTCAGCCAGTGCTGAACCACTCCTGTTGGGGGAAGGGAAAACTCCAATCAGACCACCCCATATTGAGCCAGAAAGGATTACATCTCCCTGTTCTGCAGAGAAGTGTAACCCCTGCCTAGGGAGGATACCCTAAAGGCTTTTAAAATATGAATAAAAAGAGAAAAGAAGATTGACAGCCTATGAAAAGAGCGGGTCAGCAAACTAAGAGACAATAGAAACAGGCACCAGACAAACCTGTCCCCTTTTAGATGATGTTTAAGAAGAGACCATTAAAAGTCCCCAAAAGAGAGTTAAAGATAAAGAGGAAAAAAGAGAAGCCTTAAAGAGAGCAAAACTTTAAATCAATTAAAAAAAAAAAAATCCCCAGGAAGTGGGGAAACAAAATTTTGGAATTGAAAAAGTAAAAAAAATCCAGGGAAAGTAAGAATTGGAATTGAAAAAAAAAAGAATCTACAAGAAAGTAGGATTTGTGAACTGAAAAGACAAAAAACTCGCAAGAAAGTAGGATCTGTGAATTGAAAGAAAAAACACCCAAAAAATAATAAAAAAAATTCCCGAGCAAAACAATACATTTAAAAAACTCAATTATTTATACAAAAAGAAGAAAAAAAGCTAAAAGAAAATAATTCTTTAAAAATTAGACCTGAATAAATAGAAACTAAAGATTCATTAACAGCAAGAATCAGCAAGGAAAAAAAAAAAAAAAAAGACATACTGAAAACCATGAATTATCTATGAAAAAATGACAGACTTAGAAAATAGATCTAGGAGAGATAATTGAGGAATTGGATTTTCCAAAACTCCAATGATGAAAAAAAGAGCCTAGATATATTTTAAGAAATCATCCAAGAGAACTGCCCAGATGAAAGAACAAAAAATAGGCATTGAAAGAATTATCGAAACCCTTAAAGAGACCCAAAATAAAAAACCCCAAGGTATTGTCGAATTTGAACCATGATTAAGGAAAAATTTTTACAAGCAACCAAAAAAAACAATTTAAATAGAGGGCCACAATAAGGATCACCCAAGATCTGGGCTGCCCCACATTAAAGGATCAAGGGCCTGAATCCGAATTCCAAAAGGCAAAAGAACTTGGATGCAGCCAGAAGAAACACCAGCTAAGCTGAGCATTTTCTTCCAGGGAAGAAGATGGAATTTAATGAAACAAATAACCATTTGTTTCTAAGGAAAACCAGAACTAAAAAAAAAATTGGATCTCCAACCATAGAACTCAGGGATGCAGAAAAAGGTAAAATAATTTGAGAATTGTATTTCTGTTGTGGATATACAAAAAGAATGCATGTATACTTTGATTTTACTGATATAACATAAAAAAGGGAAGTAGATATGGAAAAGGGATGATGGCAGAATAAGGTGGGAAGGAGGGATAAAAAGAGGGAAACCACATCCCACAAAGAGGCAAGGAAACATCATATCTGAGGGAATTTAGAGAGGGGGAGGAACATTGTGTGAATCTTACTGTCATCAGAGTTGGCTCAAAGAAAAATAATTGACATTTGTTTTAGAGAAAATTCTCTCTCTGCCCATTAAAAACATGGGAGAGGAAAAGGAAAAGAAAAGAGTAATAAGGGAAGGAAGGGAAAAGATTGAAAGGGGGAGGGAGGGATCTAAAGAGGGTAGCATCGTGGAACAAGAGGGGCCATGTTTAAAAGGGGAAAGAGGGTTGGGGGAGGCAAGAATAAGTAAAGGCTAATCTGGGGTTATTAGGATGGCAGGGAAATACAGATTTAGTAATTTAACTGAAATGGAATGGGATGAAGCCCACATAAAGAGGAGGCAGATAGCAGACTGGATCAAAAGTCAGAACCCTACAATATGTTGTTTACAAGAAACACATTTAAAACAGGAAGATACATATAGAGTAAAGGTAAAAGGCTGGAGCAAAATCTATAATGCTTCAGGTGAAGTCAAAGCAGGGTAGCTATCCTTATCTCAGATCATGCAAAAGCAAAATTGATTAATTAAGAGATAAGGAAGGAAACTACATCCCTAAAGGGAGACAACAACGAAGGAATATCAATATTAAACATATATGCACCAAGTGGTATTGGCATCCAACTTCCTAAAGGAGAAGTTAAGAGAGTTGCAGAAGAAATAGACAACAAAACTGTAATAGTAGGAGATCCAAGCTTGAACCTCAGGAATTGGACAAATCAAAACCACAAAACAAATAAGAAAGAAATTAAATAAGTAAATAGAATATTAGAAAATTAGGTATGTTAGATCTTTGGAGAAAATTGAATGAGATAGAAAGGAATATACTTTCTTCCAGCAGTTCATGGAACCTTATTCAAAAATTGACCATATATTAGGACATAAAGACCTCCAAATTAAATGCAAGAAAGCAGAAAGATAAATGCTTTCTTTTCAGATCATGATGCAATAAAACTACATTCAACAAAAAAGTAAATAGACCAAAAAGTAATTGAAACTAAAAATCTATCTTAAAGAATGATTGGGTGAAGCAGCAAATTATAGATACAATTAATAATTTCACCAAGATAATGACAATGATGAGACGTCATACCAAAATTTGTGGATGCAGCCAAAGAGTAATAAGAGGGAATTTTATATCCTTAAGGCTTACTTGAATAAAAACAGAGAAAGAAAAGATTAATGAATTGGTTTGCAACTAAAAAACCAAAAAGACTAAATTAAAACCCCCCAATCAAATACTAAATTTGAAATTTAAAATTAAAAGGAGAAATTAAAAATATTGAAAGTAAAAAACCATTGGAACTAATTAATAAAACTGAGAGTTAGTTCTATGAAAAAGCCAATAAAATAGATAAGCCTTTGGTAAATCTGATTAGAAAAAGGAGGGAGGAAAATGAAATTAGTCTTAAAAATGAAAAGGGAGAACTTTCCACCAATGAAGAGGAAATTAGAAAAAATAATAAGGAGTTATTTTGCTCAACTTTATGCCAATAAATTTGATAACCTAAGGAAAATGTGACTACCTAAAAATACAGACTTCCAGGACTAACAGAGGAGGAAGTAAATTGTTTGAATAGTCCCATTTCAGAAAAAGAAAAAGAACAGGCAATTAAACAACTCCTAAGAAAAAATTCCCAGGGACCAGATGGATTTATATGTGAATTTTACCAAACATTTAAAGAACAATTCCCCAATGCTATATAAATTATTTGATAAAATAGGAAATGAAGGAGTCCTACCAAATTCCTTCTATGACACAGACATGGTACTGATACCTAAACCAGGTAGGTTGAAAACAGAGAAAGAAAATTATAGACCAATCTCCCTAATGAATATTGATGCTAAAATCTTAAATAAGATATTAGGAAAAAAACTACAGAAAATCATCTCCAGCATAATACACTATGATCAAGTAGGATTTATACCAGGAATGCAGGGCTGGTTCAATATTAGGAAAATTATCAATATAATTGGCCATGTTAATAACCAAATTAACAAAACCATATGATCATCTCAATAGATGCAGAAAAAGCATTTCACAAAATCCAACATCCATTCCTATTAAAAACACTTGAGAGTATAGGAATAAATGGACTTTTCCTTAAATAATCAGCAGCATCTATTTAAAACCATCAGTAACTATCATATGTAATGAAGACAAACTGCAACCATTCCCAATAAGATCTGGAGGAAAAAGGTGGCCAATATCACGTATTATTTAATATTGTATTAGAAATGCTAGTGGCAATAAGAGCTGAGAAAGAGATTAAAGGAATAAGAATAGGCAAATGAGGAAACCAAATTATCACCTTTGCCGATGACATGATGGTATACTTAGAGAACCCCAGAGATTCTACTAAAAAGTTATTAGAAATAATCCACAACTTTAGGAAGTTTGGTTATAAAATAAACCCACATAAGTCATCAGCATTCTTATATATCACTAACTAAAACCAACAGTCAGAGTTACAAAGAGAAATTCATAAAGTAACTACTGATAATATAAAATATTTAGGAATCTATCTGCCAAGGGAAAATCAGAAACTTTATGAGCAAAATTACAGACCACTTTTCACACAAATTAAGTCTGATCTAACCAATTGAAAATATTAAATGCTCTTGGATAGGGCGAGAATATAATAAAGATGACAATATTACCTAAACTAATTCATTTATTTAGTGCTATACCAATCAGACTTCAAAAACCTATTTTAATGACCTAGAAAAAATAAAAAAAAATTCATATGGAAAACAAAAGGTCAAGAATTTCAAGGAATTAATGAAAAAAAATCAAATGAAGGTGGTTTAGCTACCAGATCTAAAATTATATTATAGAGCAGCAGTTACCAAAACCATTTGATTGGCTAAGGAATAGATTAGTTGATCAGTGGAATAGGTTAGGTCTGGGATAAAACAGTCAACAAATGTAGAAACCTAGTCTTTGAAAAACCCAAAGACCCAGCTTTGGGATAAGAACTACTGTTTGATAAAAATTGCTGGGAAAATTGGAAACCAATATGGCAGAAACTAGGCATTGATCCACACTTGACACCATACACCAAGATAAGGTCAAAATATTCAAGACCTAGGACAAAGAATAAAATTATTAATAAATTAGAGGAACACAGGATAGTTTACCCTCCGACCTGTGGAAAGGAATTTATGACCAAAAGAACTAGAGATCATTATGATCACAAAATAGAAAAATTTCGATTATACAAACTGAAAAGTTTTGACAAACAAAACTAATGCAGAAAGATTAGAAGGGAAGCAAAACTGGGAAAATATTTTTACAGTCAAAGGTTCTGATAAAGGCCCTCATTTCCAAAATATATAGAGAATTAACTCTAATTTATAAAAATCAAGCCATTCTCCAATTGAAAATGGTCAAAGGATATGAAAGACAATTTCAGATGAAGAATTGAAACTATTTCTAGTCATATGAAAAGATGCTCCAAGTCATTATTAATCAGAGAAATGCAAATTAAGACAACTCTAAGATACCACTACACACTGTCAGATTGGCTAAGATGAAGGAACAAATAATGGATGATTGTTGAGGGATGGGGAAAACTGGGACATTGATGCATTGTTGGTGGAGTTGTGAATAACCATTCTGAGAGTAGTTTGAACTATGCTCAAAAGTTCTAAACCATGCATACCCTTTGATTCAGCAGTGTTACTACTACTGGGCTTATATCCCAAAGAGATCATAAAGAAGGGAAAGGGACCTGGTGTGCAGAATGTTTGTGAAGCCCTTTTGTAGTGGCTAGAAACTGAAACTGAATGGATGTCCATCAGTTGGAGAATGGCTAAATAAATTGTGGTATATGAATATTATGGAATATTATTGTTCTGTAAGAAAATGACCAACAGGATGATTTCGAAAGGCCTGAGAGACTTACACTAACTGATGCTGAGTGAAATGAGCAGGACCAGGAGATCATTATATACTTCAACAACAATACTATATGATGACCAGTTCTGATGGACCTAGCCATCCTCAGCAATGAGATCAACCAAATCATTTCCAATGGAGCAGTAATGAATTGAACCAGCCTCGCCCAGAGAAAGAACTCTGGGTGATGACTAAAAACCATCACATTGAATTCTCAATCCCTATATTTATGCCCACTGTATTTTTGATTTCTTTCCAAGCTTAATTGTACAATATTCTAGAGTCTGGATTTTTGTACAGCAAATAATGGTTTGTATGTATACTTATTGTGTATGTAATTTATATTTTAATATATTTAATATCTATGTCATCCTGCCATCTGGGGAGGCAGTGGGGGGAAGAGGAAAATTGGAACAAGAGGTTTGGAATGTTAATGCTGTAAAGTTATTCCATAATATAACTTGTAAATAAAAGGCTATTAAATAAAAAAAAAAATAGTTATTCCTTTTTGCTTCTTTTTTTTTAAATTTGTGCTTTATTTTCATATATATACTTATAATCATAATTAGTTCTCTTTTTTATTTTTTTGGAGAGACTTGTGACCTTGGATTCAAATTATTCTATTCTGTCTATTATTTCTACGATGCACATCATACATTCAGCTTTCATAATTCTTATTTCAATCTTGAACCATTTGGGAATATCCTCTATGTGGTTCTATACTCTCCTGAAAATCCAGAAAGTCTTGTGCCTAATGGGAGTTAATTCAATTCTCTTTGTCTTGCAATATCCATCTAAAGATACTTGGAATCATTTAGATTCATTACAGTCAAATTTAATATCTTTTGTATTGATACATCTATTTGTGCTCAACAAATTTAATTGTTTTCTTCCTCCTGAGATCTTTACTACTTCCAGTTATTGTTTTTCATATATTTCCCTACCACTCACTTTCTAACTCCTTTTAGTTTGATAGCAAATCACTGAAGACTTGACCTCAAACCTGTCCTAGCCTTTTCTCACCTTGGATAATTCACTTTTCACTGGATTCAGACCTTTCCTTAGATGACTTTTCAGGGCACAGAAGTGGCCTTAAAGGAATGCTAGTCTTTTTCTTTCAGCACTGTGAAGCTACATATGCACAATGACATCCTATCCTATTCCCTCTGTTCCTTCATTATGAGTTTTGAGTACTCCTGCAGTGTGCGGACATTCCAAGAAAAGCACATTTCCCCTTTTCTAGGGCAGAAATTAAATCTGAAGTTTGTTTCCACAGAATGGTGAGTTGAGGGCAGGACAGGGTGTACTGGCAAACAGCTAGCCTGAATTTGAATATTTAGTCCATCTGCCAAACAAAGAAATTGCTGAGCAGATTCCAAAGCATAAATTAATGGATCAAGTTGTATTGCCCTGACAGAAAATGAGGCCTAGTTGGGTATGGGGTGTTGACTGAGTACATTGGGATTTGGGGATTAATTTTCGGGACTATTAATCTATCAGGTTAGATTAGATTTCTCAATTTTTCTTGTCTTGCCTGTGGAGACAGTTGTAATTATATTATTTGTTATGCATAATTCTTTGGGAAAGTTCATGAAATTTTGAGTTCATGAAGATTATATAAAATGTCTAATCCTCCATTTTGTTGGTCATGTGTCATACTGTAATTTCTTCTTGGATTTCTTTGTCATCACTTCATCCCCCACTTTTTCTCAATCTTTATTAAAATAGTTTTGCAAAAGTTTTTGCCTTATTGCTTACTCTTCTACCTGCAATTTGCCACTCTCTTTATGTTGTTGTTACTGCATCATTTCAATTATATCTGACTCTTCATGACTTAATTTGGGATTTTCTTGGCAGAGAAACTGGAGTGGTTTGCCATTTTTCCAGCTCATGCCAATCTCTTAGATTTTATTAAAACACATTAATGTATCCCTTTATCCAAACTCCTAAAAAATGGATTTGTAAACAAAAGAGACATATTTTTATCTTTAGTGAAGATATGTTATAGTATAATATCTACTATACAAAGCAAAGTGCAAAATAACATTTGTCTTCAAAATATTAGTTAATGATGTATTATTTTGCAAATATACTCACAGAAAAAATGTCATAACACCGGGCTGAGTTATTAGAAAAACAAATGAAGTTCTTTCCAGGACAGAGAAAAAACAGGTAGATTTTTCTTCAGTGACATTACCATGAAAATCTGAATCTTTACAGATATTAACCTGAACTTTCCAATCATATCCTGTCCCCAAAACATTTATTAATAACTAACATATCAAATTTAAAAATAAATTTTAAAAAGCAGAATAAAAAGCAGCTCTTAGAAGTTTATCCAAAACAAATATATAAAAGCCTCACCATAATAATTCAAATGTTTTTCTACATTATGTATCAATAGAACAATTTGTTACTGAAAATATGGAAGATGAAGTTTTTTTTTCTTCATGACTTTAAAAGACACATCTTTTCTATAATTCTAAAATCTTTTTTTTTCTTTATTACATAATCATTCCAGGACCCATGCCTCCTAAAAAAGAGTAAGAGAGGTAGTAACCAGACCTAAGCTACTGAGAACATTAATGGCAATTAAAGAATGTCTTTTACAACCTTTTAATCACTTTTAAGGAACGATGCTACATGAATACAAACTAGCATAAAACCTCAAAAATAATACAAAAAAAAACAATTTTCTTTGGTCTGGCAAGACTTCCATTTGTCAATAGTCTTATATGCCAGAATAGGCCAAAGTTTTGGCAGATGGACTAAATATTCAAATTCAGGCTGAGTTCCACAACTGTCTCAGGCCTGGTGCTTCCTACTGACATATGGCAACTTCAGGCTGCTGATCTGTTTTCCCATCTATTTCAGGAGAATTTTATAGTCACTCTTGGCATTAGTTACTTAATTATTTCCACTTTCTGCCACTCACGTTTCTTTAATAATCCACTACAACAATCAGAGGTAACAGAGGAAGGCAATTGCATCTTCAGTTGTTCAAACTGTGAAATCACCGTTAGACTGTAAGCCAGCTAAGCATATTAAAAAGTCCACTGAATATTTGAAGTATGGTAATTGTACAGATGGCCTAAGTGACAAAAGAGCCATATGTTGCCCAAAGGTGTTCACTTTAGTCATTCTTGAGCCATCTTTTAAAAAATTCATAATTTGTTTATTAACCTATAATTCCAGTAATATACCTGTTGCTTATTTGCTAGTCATGAATTTACTGCTGAAATTATGAACCTTTCTCATATATATATATATTTTTTTTTAACTGAGGACAAACCAAATGATTAGCATTGCACTTAGGTACTCCAATATGGCAATATTCCAATATTATCATCATAAGCCTTTCCTTCAATGAGGCAGATCATAATCCATTCATACCCTTTCATTCTGTGTGGCTTTTTTCCATTTCCTCTCACAAATACACCACAAAATGCTCACCTAATATTCTATAGGTTTTTCTTTTGATACTATGACATTATATGCCAATCAGTAGAGCATGTGAACTATTTATCAATTATACATCTCTCTTACTATATGGCTGGCCTTTCTTCTTTTTCAATTATCCCATATTTTCATGGAAGTCTTTATGCAATGAAATGTGGTGCTTATATGTGTAAACCTAATCATATTTATCATCTCCTTCTCTACTTTTAAATGATTCTCTTTTAGTCCTTTGAAGGCTAGAGTTTCATGACTAATAACTTTAAACAAAGGCAAACAAATGATCTTCATCTATAGCAAATAATTGTCATTCTCTGTCTTTTAATCATTTGGGAAGGAACAATTTACCTAGGGTACATAGGACTGAACTCATGATTGGTCATGATTTGGCATATATTCAATATCCTCAATAGCCTTAGCATATGTAAACCTTCGTTTAAAGATTTGTGCAGCTGACCAAAGGAATCTTGTCTATTCTTCCTCAGTGTTCATGGTTTTGATAGAATCTGAACATTGATCTTCAAATGGGGACATCTATAGATTATCAATATCCATCAGTACTTTCTCTTCCTATATGTTGTATATCTTCCATGACAATACCCAATATATGTCCCTTTTTTATGTGTCTCATATGATACTAATTATTGGAGTTGTAAAGCAAGATTTTTTTTCCATTGAGGGAAATGGGTGGACTGGCCACAACCCCCCCCCCCCCCGTTGGAATTTGTAAATCTTGCACTTTATCTTGGGAACATGAGGACAGAGGAAAAGAGAAGAACAAGAGAGGTTGGCTGTAATTTTATGGCAGCAGTGCACCCATAAAAGGCATGATGACACATGGAAGGCAAGAATGAGGATTCCTCCAATTTCCTTTTTCAGATATTTAAGAGGAATCCTCTGCATGAATAAGCAAAAAATGTACAATAGTAATGACGTTTATTAGGTATTAATTCCAGTAGTAGGCGCACTGAAAAAAAAACCTAAATAGGAGGAGAGTGGGTTCTATTGTACCCTCGACTAACTATCTATTTAAGTGCTTTTAAAAGTTATCAAATTATATTTTCCTGATTTATATATTAATTTTACGAACAATGACTAATCTTATCTATAAGTTGCCTAGTGCAGGAGAGCTTTAGGAACCACTCAAGATAGAAGTCTTTGTTAGCACTGAGCTAGTAGTTAAACCTAAGCCCTCTGTTTCAGAGTTCTGCTCTCTAATTGGAGACATAAGTATGAATCACTTAATAAGTGTAGGATCATTACAAAGCTGGCTCCTCTTACATAAATTTTCATTGTAGACATGAGCCAAAGTCAGATATCTTTTAAGGAATTCAATGCTATGTGCATATATAGAGGAGACACCTTAGGGAAGGCATCAAAACTTCAAGTTTTGATTTTCTCTACCAAAATAATTTTTTTATGATTTAAAAAATAATATAATCTTAAATACTCTATGCTTTTGGCCTAGGTTTGAGATTTTCAGAGGATAGAAAAGTGCTCAGTCTCTCTAACTTTTTTTCCCTAACATTTACAGCACATGCTCATGAAGCAAACAATTATGTGGTAGATAATAACATGCAATTAAAGAGTGTAAGCAAAATTCAGTCCATTTCTTAGATATTAATTAGAATTAGATTATTCAATATAATAACATATTGAAATGGAGTTTACTGAAAGATACAACATAGTGGGCTAGGTCCCCAAAAGATGGAAGGCAGTTCTTGAATTTAGTCACTTCTAATACCCCTTTTGGCTCTGTGATGAATTCTTATATCTTGCCACTGTCCATGTCTGTGGAAAGTAGGCAGTAGTGGATCTTTGATGGCAGTAACACTAACTGAATGAAATTTTTAGAGTTGTTCTTACTTAGATAGAGAAAAACGATCTTCACCTGTAGCAAATAATTGTCACTCTCTGCCTTTAATCATTTGGGAAGGACCAATTTACCCAGGGTACATATGACTGAACTCATGATTGTTCTTTTGTGAAACTCACATTTGGCATACATTCAATATCCTCACAAGCCTTAGTAACAGAAGGCTATTACCTGAATGGAAAGCTGTTGCGGGGTAGTTTCTAATAATTGTCCCCAAAAAGACAGCCATTCAGTAACCTTGAAAGGCAGCTGTTATCTCAAACTATATAGCCTGCACCATGCAGGTGCTAACATTTATCCTGAAAATGACCTTGCAAAAAAGCAACTTTTTGCCTTAGAATGGGGGAAGTGGAAACCTATCCAGTGAGGCTTCTCACAAATTTACAATGAGACAGAAACCTATTGAACTTTTGATATGTTTACATATGCTTGACTTAGTTCAGTTGTTCTTCCCAAACTTGACATTCTTCAGAGATATTTCAACTTTTGATAGACCATCTAACATTTTACAAGCAGTTATGGTTTATGCTAACTCTTGAGACAACAGAAATGATTATATTATAGTTTCCAGTCAAGGACAGTACAATCCTGGATTTTCTCATTAGACCGAGCATGTGTATATAAATATTCTTGTTAAGTTTCTTCTTCTTATCCAAGAAATCTTTCCCAGTGGAAGTTGAACTAGAGATTTCCACATATACAAAAACAGCATATTAATCCAGCTCTTCACTGGTCTTTCATTCTATTCATTTTGAATTATGGGGTGAGTAATAGTAGTCAAATGAAACACCACCCAATAAAAAGATTAACCAGAATATTCTTTCAATCAATTATGCAGTACCATAGATTTGCATTTTCCTATAGAATATAATATTTAGAAGTCTACCTAGCTACTTCTTTAGTTTCAGTAAAAAATGTGTAAATTATTCTCAAATTTTAAAAATGTATAATTGGTAAAGTAGGCATTTGGGACAATCATCATTAATATTCTTTTGCATAATCATTTTGGGGGATCCAAAAAGTTTGTGCTTTCCATCCCTTTATTATTGTCACCTCTTTCTAATAATTGATATTCAGCCCCTTAACACCCTCAAAATTGTGTCATCTTTAGCAAACACATTGTTGGTCTAGTTCAATTGCTTTTCCCATCCTTGTTTCTTCCTCTGAGAAAATCTGGGACTGAAATCCCCAAAATGAAATTCACTGTCACTGCTGGTGAAAAATATTATAAAATTTTGAATGTTTTTTTTCTTTTTAATTCTTTTCTTTCTTCCTAGTTTAATTTTTATATGCTATTTGCATGCCTTGACTTGGTAAAGTCTCAAACTTTCTTAAAGTGCTTATCTTTACTCCACTATCTTTCTTTGTCCTATGTGGTGATACTATTCATAATCGTAGCCCTTCTTCCCAACAAAATCTTTACAAACTTGTTTATATTATAAATACATGTTTCCCTTGGCTGTGATATCTTTCTGGTTGGCAAGGTTATTTGTTTAGGGCTAAAGCCCTTTGTAGGCTATTTTGATCTCCTTCTTATGGCAATTACAGTGTAATACATGAAACTTGGTTCTATAGGAAAGAAAACAACTATAACTGGCAGTTTATACCTACAAGGAATAGAGTGATACATAAAATACACAAATCTGACTTTTAATGATTATTCTAAGTCAACAACTACTCTCCCAATATGTCCTGGCATTTACATGTTGTATGCTCAGAATGTAGCTGCTATTTTAGATTATAAGAGCAAATCTGTGGAGCTAATATTCTAACACTTGCCCACAAGCCTTCATCAATGATCTTTCTATTTTAAAAATGATTAAAAAAACTTAATTGGTTTTAACAAAGGTATTTATTAAGATGTTTTTGAATGAATGACAAGTTAATGTAACATTCTTCTCTCTTCCCTCCACAAAAAAATTAAGCCAAGGCTTACTTTCCTGAAAATACAAACAGGTCTACAGAAAGAGAGGGTTCAAACTTAGATAAAATAGTGTCCACTGACACATATAGAAAGACTATATGTGTCAAAGAGGTAATTCACAATTCCTGGTACTAGATGTCCTTTTGGAAGGTCCAAAGCTATCATTTCAATCTGATACAAGAGGTCACACTTTTTGAAGTCACTTCTTTCCTAATATGAGTAACTTTTCCTATATATGTGTCCTAGTCATGTCTCTCTGATGCAGTGTTTCTAATAACAGGGTCATCTGGGGTGTATAGAGGGCAGAAAGAGCAGAAAAAGTCTAAATGTCTCTTTTCCCCTTCAAGTGTGATTCACTATCAGAATACTAGTTTTCCTCTACTTCTGATTCCAACTCTGAAATTATCAAACTCTAAAATGGAATTCTTCCACTACTAACTAACTTACTTCTGATATTCCTTTAGCTTTTTAAGTCCTCCAGAGGTATGGTTAGCTTTTTTGGTCAACCACTTCTGCTCCTCCAGTCTTCCCCCAATCAACAAGGCGCTTTCTTCATAAAGAGATAACAGAACATAAACTCATTTTGTTTAGTAGTCAATAAAAAAAACTAGGTCTATACTTTTAAACTTTATCATATGTGATCACATTTTCTAATTACACTAGCTGATTAGGGGTAAGGAGATGATTTCCCATCTTTAGACATGAAGTTACTTTTTTAAATCTTTGTGGATAAGCATTTATGTAAAAAAGTTTCTCACTAATTATCTATTAATCTTGTAGTTCAAATATTTGAATTAATTTACAAGATTTTGTTTAATCTGCTTATATAACCTGACAAATAATATACTTTTATTATCATATTTTCTCTTTAGATACTGCTCTCAATAAGTTCAATTAGTGGTCAAGTGTGAGTAAAATGTTAGAAATCCAGCAAAAGAATGTTCCCTTTGAGTGGTCACTGGTTAAGGGAAAATGTCTCCCATATTTAGAAAACATAAGGCCAAAATTTACCTCTACTAAAAAATAAATCACCTGCCAGTTAGCTTAGCCATTACGTTGGTTTTTAAGTCTATAAAGTCAGTTACCTGGGAGGTCTAACAGAATGATCCATTTTATCAACCAATTTATTTTATTAATCAGTTCAATTGACTGAAACACAGAAAAGTTATTAAAAGTATAAAAAGTATTAATTTTTATGCTTGTATATCATACTTAATGACTACATATGAAGGTTCTTATAAGCAAAATCATAGCATTTTAGAGTTGAAAATTACTTTAGGGATAATTTATCGATATACTAATAAATAATAATTTATTAAGTACCAAACACAAAAACAAAAGCAAAACAACTCCTGTCTTCAAGGAACTTATAGTTAAGTGTAGGAATTAATATTCACATTTTTATATGTATACATAGGTATAGATAGATAGATAAATGCCTTCTAAGCTCTATGCCCTTGTTCCAACCTCCAAGCTTACAGAAAAGTTAGTTTCTCTAAAATGCTGTCCCCTCAGAGTTCTACATATACTTCTAGGAGGTCAGGGATATCTTTCTCTTACCATAAGCTCAAGTTCCCATTATGGTATGTTCTTTCCAGTGGTAATCATCAGTGATGAGCATTTCAATTATGTTCAACCAATTAACAAGAATTAGTTTTTACAAAGGAATATGTAATAAGAAGACACAGCAAGAACTGAAATAAAAATTTTCCCCTACCACCAAGAGACCATTCTACCTAGTCCCAGGGAGTTGGTTTAAATTTAAACCAATTACAACTTCACATTTGCCTCTCTAAGCTTGCTTCCGTATATGGCAAAGGCAGTCAGAATACACACACACAATACACACACACACACACACACACACACACACACACACACCTACCACTGTTGGTTGAGCCAATTGGTTTACTCTTCTAGGTCTTAATTGTCATCTTAGAAGTTATCAAAAGGCTGTGAAATGAAAGGAGAAAAAAAGGGAGCTTTGAGAGAGTGAACTCAATTTTCTTTGAAAAATATAAAGCTGCATTGCTAACCATTGGCCAAAGGTTACTTCCTTTTCAGTCCATCCAATGAACCCAGGTCTTTTTTATTTAACCAAATTCACTATTTCTGGCTTGCTTAGGGCTAGACACAATGTTGGGAGATGGAAGCTGAAGGGCTCTGGACCTGCTCAGCTGGAGTGCTTGGGCCTCTCCTTGCAAGGACTGAATAAATACTTCCTCTTTGTATCTGAAAAAAAAAAAGTATATATATATATATATATATATATATATATATAAAGCTAAGTCTTCAGTTGACAGGGTGAGTAGAATGACTATTAATGGGAAGTTTGAGGAGAAACAAGGTTCGAAATAAGACCTGTAATGGTGAGGAAATTGAGAGCAGTTAAATAACTTGACCAAGACTTGCCACTTTGTAGCAAAATTGGGACTAGAACTGAAGGTTCTCTAAACTGAATAGGCTGCAGTATAAAACAAAAATTTATTAAGTACCTTCTGTCTGTAATGTAAATCATTGTATAAGACACTGAAGATTAAAAGACAAAACAAAACAAAACAAAGAAACAACAACAACAACAAACTATCCCCAAAGAGCTTATATCTTAATATAGGGATTTTATGTGTAAAAGCAAAATATATACAATCATTTTATTAATTTGCTAACCACGAGAGGGAGCAGAAAAAACTTGTCATAGGAAATGATATGTAAACTAAATGTTGAGGGAAATAAGAGTTTTAAACAACTTGACAACCAGAAGGGAGGGCATTCCTATGCTAAGGCACCGTTTTGTGCAAAAGATTTTGGTATTGCCAAAATTCAAATAGGAATTTAGATCACTTGAGTTGAAGTAGTAAATTTTTTAAAAAGTGATCATTTCCATTTCTCCTATTGTTATCTTATCCTGTTTTCCATTAGAATTCTTTGTGAGCAACATATATTTGCAAGACAAATGTGGCTTTTTGGTTTGGGTTTTTGTGTGTGTGCATGTGTGTGTGTGTGTGTGTGTGTGTGTGTGTGTGTGTGAAGTTGATAACAGGCCTATTTATTACATGATAATTTCAATTAGATCTTTTTGGAGAAAAGAAATATTAAAGGAATAAATAATGCTCTAAATACATTTAATTATGTTTATTCAAGACACTTAATTGTAACATCTTACATGCCTTTATTTCAAGTCTGTCCACTTTTAGTAACAGCAGTGTAATTTCATATAGTTCAGTTGTTTTATAAAAAGTTTTCCTTACTCTGTCCACTCTATTATCTTAAAATGATTACACAATATTTATACAATTATACAATATTATAAGTAATGAAAAAAATATGAAGAAAGGAGATTCACAACCATTTCAATGTTAATATACATGCATCCATGTATGCATGTATATATACATATTTCTATATGTGTAAATATGCATGTGTTTACATATGTGTTCTGTTTTTGTATATTATTGACAGGTATAACATAGTATTAGAAAGCTGGCCTTAGAGTCAAGAGGACCTGGATTCAAATCCTGCCTTTATAGAGCTACTGGTAGTGACCCTAAGTAAACCATTTCATCTTTCAGGCAATTCTTTAAGACTATAGATAACAAAATACTTAACCAATCTGCATTATGGAAAAAAAAAGTTTATGCCAAGCAAATCCTAGGTACAACATATATAAATATATACATATAAACTCACATTTTACACACGCATGCCTATATATATTTATATATGTTTTCTGATTACTATAATACAAATATATGCATGTGTGTGTATATAAATAAATTTTTTGGTCAAGTCCTTTGATTTCATTGATAAAAGGAACTTCAGATGAAGAAATTTCCTTGGCCAATGCAAATAATCAAGTGCTTTTTATGCTACATTTTAAAAAGTTTCTTTTACTGTTGAAGATGATTAATAAAGTAACTTGGGCAGAGTTTTAACCCCTCTTTATTATTTTATAGAATATTTCATTATATGATTAAAATGCCGGGATGGGCATTTGATGTGAGATAGGAGTAGAGAAAAGGAAGAAGAAGGGGAAGGAACACAGTAGAAACCAAAAATGATTACAGAACAGGGAAGCTGGATATCATGGATGATAAACTTTTTCTGCTTCACACTCTTCCCTATGGCTGACCCACTATAGAGTAAGGGGAATATTCCAAAAATGTGGCAGAAAATGCTACATTTAAGAGATTATATATTTTATGTAGAGAAACAGAATAAAATAGGAGATAGAACATTCAAGTGACTGCATATTTTGTGTAGATATTCCATTTATAAATGTAACCAGACAAGCTACTTACATACACGTTTAGACCAGTGTTATTAAATAGCATAAGTACATATCATAAGTTATATAGCATATAAATATGTGGTAGAAATAAGTCTTGGTGTGCAAACATGTACCATTAATGCAAATTGGACATATTCTTCATATGAAATCTCAGGGTATATGTTAAGTGACTCATCTATGGTTACATAATATTCATAATATATATAACAGGCAGAATTTTAATCAAGGTCTAAGGTCCACTCTTCTTGTATACAATTTACATAAGATATAAGTATACATACACACATGTATTTCTTATACCATAATTTATAGCATCAATAATCAGATAGGAGAGGGTTTTTTCAGCCTATAGACTCACAACAACTCAAAGTACCTACACTGTTAATTTTATTTATTTATTTTTTTTTGCTGACGCAAATTAGGGTTAAGTGATTTGCCCAGGGTCACACAGCTAGGAAGTGTTAAAAGTTTGGGGTCAGTTTTGAACTCAGGTCCTCCTGATTTCAGGGCTGGTGCTCTATTTACTGTGCCACCTAGCAGCTGCTATGCTGTCTATCCTTAAGTAAGTTCTGTTGCCTGGGGATATAAAACCCGGGAAGTTTTTATATATATAAATTAAATTATAAGACAAAATTTTCTCAATTTTGATATTTTTAAGCAAATTTCCATCAATTGGAGAATGGTTAAACAAATTTCACAATTCCTTTCTGGAACAGTTCTAGAAATTATGGTGATCATGCTTTAAAAATGTGGCAGAGAAGGTTGAATTCAAGTGATTGCATATTTTGCATAGATATAACACTTATAGATTGTATATGCTGTATATAACATGTATGTGTGTATGTATACATATATCTTATGTAGATTGTGTACAAAGAGAGTGGGCCTTAGAATCAGACCTTGATCAAAATTCTGTCTGTTATATATATTATGAATATATGTATATGATGGAATATTGCCATGTTATGAAAACTACATACTGTTAAAATCATTTGATCTTTGTTCATTTTATTGAATTACTTTGAATTTCTTTTTATTCTTTATTATAATTGATAGCTCTGTGGAATTTAAATTCCCTCATAATCCGATCCCTTTCCACATTCCCTTCTCCTTAAACTTATTTCCTATACTATAGTCTATAATCTAAAAGCCCTAGCCTCCTTAATATTTCTCACAAATAACATTCCAACTCTGGACTACGTGCCTTTATGTTGAAGATCTACCAAACTGAAAACGCTTTCTCTTATTACTTCTGACTCTTAGTTTCCTGATTTTCTTTAAGATTCAGCTCAAACAATACAGGCCAGTTTCAATGATTTTATAGTGACGAGAGCTATCTACACCCAGAGAGAAATCTGAGGGAACTGAGTATGGATCACAACATAGCATTTTCACTTCTTTTGTTGTTTGTTTGAATTTTATTTTCTTTCTCTTTTTTTCTTTTTGATCTGATTTTTTTGTGCCTGCAACAAAATTATTGTATAAATATGTATGACTATGTAGGATTTACATATATATTTTACCATGTTTAACATATATTGATTACTTGCCATCCAGGGAAGAGAGGGGGGAAGGAAGGAAGGAATTGGAACGCAAGGTCTTGTAGGGGTCAATGATGAAAATTTATCCTTGCATATGTTTTGAAAATAAAAAGCTTCAATTTAAAAAAAAAAATTCAGCTCAAATCTCACTTTTGCATTATACCTTTTCCAGTCCCTCATGCTAGTACCTTCCCTCTGAGATTACTTTTTTTTTTACAATGTATATACTTGATATATACAATCATTTGCATGTTGTCTCCCTTATTAGAATGTGAGTTTCTTGAGAGCAAGACCTATATTTTTTGCATAGTACTTAGTACAATGTGTGGCACATAGTAAGCATTAAATAAATATTTATTATTTAACTACTTATTAACTAATTAGTTTCTTTGATGATTCTCTGAGGTTTTCTTTTTTTTTTTTTTTAGGTATAAACCAATATGTTATTCTTTATATCATGATAAAGTAAAAATGGATATATGATTTAGATATAAAGGGTAATACTATTAGCAAATTAGAAGAGCAAGGAATGGTCATTTATGAGAAGGAGGAAAATTCTTTTTTTTTTTTTTTTTAAATTTAATAGCCTTTTATTTACAGGATATATACATGGGTAACTTTACAGCATTAACAATTGCCAAACCTCTTGTTCCAATTTTTCACCTCTTACCCCCCCACCCCCTCCCCTAGATGGCAGGATGACCAGTAGATGTTAAATATATTAAAATATAAATTAGATATACAATAAGTATACCTGACCAAAACGTTATTTTGCTGTAGAAAAAGAATCAGACTCTGAAATATTGTACAATTAGCTTGTGAAGGAAATAAAAAATGAAGGTGTGCATAAATATAGGGATTGGGAATTCAATGTAATGGTTTTTAGTCATCTCCCAGAGTTCTTTTTCTGGGCATAGCTAGTGCAGTTCATTACTGCTCCATTAGAAATGATTTGGTTGATCTCGTTGCTGAGGATGGCCTGGTCCATCAGAACTGGTCATCATATAGTATTGTTGTTGAAGTATATAATGATCTCCTGGTCCTGCTCATTTCACTCAGCATCAGTTCATGTAAGTCTCTCCAGGCCTTTCTGAAATTATCCTGTTGGTCATTTCTTACAGAACAGTAATATTCCATAATTTTCATATACCACAATTTATTCAACCATTCTCCAACTGATGGACATCCATTCAGTTTCCAGTTTTTAGCCACTACAAAAGGGCTGCCACAAACATTTGTGCACATACAGGTCCCTTTACCTTCTTTATAATCTCTTTGGGATATAATCCCAGTAGTAACACTGTTGGATAAAAGGATATGCACAGTTTGATAACTTTTTGAGCATAGTTCCAAACTACTCTCCAAAATGGTTGGATTCGTTCACAACTCCACCAACAATGCATCAATGTCCCAGTTTTCCCACATCCCCTCCAACAATCATCATTATTTTTTCCTGTCATCTTAGCCAATCTGACAGGTGTGTAGTGGTATCTTAGAGTTGTCTTAATTTGCATTTCTCTGATTAATAATGACTTGGAGCATCTTTTCATATGACTAGAAATAGTTTCAATTTCTTCATCTGAGAATTGTCTGTTCATATCCTTTGACCATTTTTCAATTGGAGAATGGCTTGATTTTTTATAAATTAGAGTTAATTCTCTATATATTTTGGAAATGAGGCCTTTATCAGAACCTTTGACTGTAAAAATATTTTCCCAGTTTATTGCTTCCCTTCTAATCTTGTCTGCATTAGTTTTGTTTGTACAAAAACTTTTCAGTTTGGTATAATCGAAATTTTCTATTTTGTGATCAGTAATGATCTCTAGTTCTGCTTTGGTCATAAAGACCTTCCCCTTCCACAGGGTCTGAGAGGTAAACTATCCTATGTTCCTCTAATTTATTAATAATTTCATTCTTTATGCCTAGGTCATGAACCCATTTTGACCTTATCTTGGTGTACGGCGTTAAGTATGGATCAATGCATAGTTTCTGCCATATTAGTTTCCAATTTTCCCAGCAATTTTTATCAAACAGTAAGTTCTTATCCCAAAAGCTGGGATCTTTGGGTTTGTCAAAGACTAGGTTGCTATATTTGTTGACTGTTTTATCCCTTGAACCTAATCTATTCCACTGATCAACTAATCTATTCCTTAGCCAATACCAAATAGTTTTGGTAACTGCTGCTCTATAATATAATTTTAGATCTGGTACAGCTAAGCCACCATCATTTGATTTTTTTTTTCATTAATTCCCTTGAAATTCTTGACCTTTTGTTTTTCCATATGAACTTTGTTGTTATTTTTTCTAGGTTGAGGTTTTCTAAGTAAACAATTATGTCCTTTGCAAATAAGTATAATTTCATTTCCCTGTTATCTTTTGTCTAATTGCATTCACTAACATTTTTAGACTATGTCAAATAATAGGAGAAGGAACATCCTTACTTTCATCCTATATTTATTGAGCAAGTTTTCAATTTTCTCCCTTTGCAAATAATACTAGTTTTTGGCGTTAGATATAAACTCTTCGTTGTATTTTTAAAAGGTTCTTGCCTCTTTCTGTTTCTTGGGGAATTTTTCATAAATGAGTGCCATAGTTTGTCAGGATTTTTCTAAATTAATAGTTTTGGAAATGAATGTTGTTTTGGAAACTTATGTTTTAAAACAATCCTCCCCACAAAATACATTATCTTGTATTTACTTCATAGCTGTTTCCTGCAAATGCCAGAGCAAAATAAATTTCTGCCATACTGCTTTCCAGTTTTTTCTACAATTCATTTCAAATTAGGAGTTCTTCCCTCAAGTAATTTTCATTCTTAGCTTTATTCACCAGTTTGTTGTTAGATTCAGTTCTTCCTGATTCATTTTTATTTAGACTGATTCATCTTTATCTACTTTCATTTTTTGTTTTTATTGCTCTCTGGTTATTTCAGTTGTGTTCAACTCTTCAAAACTCCAATTGGGGTGGTATTATCAGAAATACTAGAATGGTTTGCCATTTCCTCTTCCAGATCATTTTATAGATAAGGAAACTGAGTCAAACAGGATTAAGTGACTGGCCTAGGGTCACACAGCTAGTAAGTATTTCAGGCCAGATTTGAATTCAGAAAAATGAGTCTTTCTGATTTCAGGCTTAGAACTCTATCTACTGTACATCAACAATCACAGTCTCATTAATTATTGTTTTACAATATAATTTAGGGGTGGGGAAATGCTATTCCTCATTCATTACTGCATTTTAAATTGTTTCCTATGAGACTCCACATATTTTGTTCCTCCAAATGAATTTAATTATCAGGTATCTACTTTTATAAATTGTGCCATTTGTAGTTAGATTACTATAGCACTAAATCTGACTTAAAAGAAAAAAGGAGATACAAATTAATGCAAAAGAAATAAATGAAAAAAACACTTAACATTTATAATCTTAAATGTTAATAGATTAAATTATCTGATAAAAAATAAAATGGCATTTAGATAAAAATGAATAAAAAATAAAGACTTATAATGTTGGATATGGAAGAAACATAAAAAATGACAAAGTATAAAAACAAAAATGCTAGAACAAAATTTATTACACACTAAGTGACTTCAAAATAAGCAGGCATTACACTCATATTATCAGATAAAGCAAAATTTTTTTATCATAATGTCAAGAGTGATAAAAAGAGAACTTATATATACCCAAGAAAATAAAATAACATCAGTATTAAATATATATGCTCCAAATTCCATGTCATAAAGAAAATATTAAATTGTAATAAGAAATAGATAATAATAGTAATTGTAGCAGATTTTAGTAATCCACTCTCTGAGCTACATAAATCTAACAAATAAAGAAAAAGGAAAATCAGAGCTAAGTAGAAAAGTGAAGAAATCGGGTTTAAAAGTTTTATGGCATCTTCAGAATATGAATATTAAAAATAATGGATATCTCTGCAAACTACATAGTAAAGTCACACAAATAGTGTACTAGGGCATAGAAACATTATAAATATTAAATAGGTAAATTATTATACATTTCTTTATAGACTCTGAGGGAGGGGAAGAAGCAAAGTCTACATATAAAAGTAGCCTGAATAGTCAGTCACAGAATTTGTGATCTGAAAAGGACCTCAGTGGCCATATAGCCCAACCCATACACCAAAGGAATTCTAATTACAACATAAGAGGCAAATGGTGGTCCAACCTATCCATAAAGACCGCCAAGAAGAGAGAAGTTAGCACTTCTTAAGGCAATCCATTCTATTTATGGACACTTCTAATTGTTCAGAGATTTCCTGAAATTAAATTTAAATTTGTTTCTTTGAAATTCGCATTTATCATTCCTGGTTCTGTTTAATGAGGCCAAACAGAACAAGTCTAACACCTCTTCCACATGACATACCTTCATATATTTGCACACAGTTATCATATGCTTACCCCTGTGTTTTCTTTGCTTCCAATTAAACATATCCAGCTCCTTCAACTGATTTTTATTTGTCATGGACTCCAGGCCTTTACTATCATGGCTGTCCTTCCCTGGACACATTCCAGCTTATCAGTGTTCTTCTTTAACCACAGTGACTAGAAATGAACACTATAATCTAGTCAAGATGAGATGAGATCTGTCAAGAGCAGAAAATAATAGAATGTAATCACCTTCCTATTTCTGGTAGCCAATCTCCTCCTGATATAGTCAAGACATAATTTTTTTTTCTACAACATAACCCTGCTGACATATTAAGCTGGGAGTTGACAAAAGTCAGCATATCCATTTCTGAATAAGTGGTGTCTATATAGGCCTCCTCTGTATTATATTGTGGGGTTGATTTGTTACACCCCAATGTTAGATTTTGCATTTGTCCCTATTGAATTTCATTTTATTAGATTCAGCCAATGCTTATCGATCAAAAGATTTTTGGATCCTAATACTTTCAATCAATGTGTTAGCCAATTTTGAGTTACTACAATATTTGATAAGCACAGCATCTATCCCTTTAACTGATAAAATTTTAAACTCACAGGGCCAACTACATATCCCTGAAGTACTCTACCATAGTCTTTCTGCCATATTGATAACCATTAAAATTTATTCTTTGGAAGATGGAGAGAAGTCAGGAAGTTCCCTGAGCTTTCCCCAGTTTCCCTCATTAACAACATTAAATCTCTAAAAGAATTACAGTGACAGAATCCACAAAAAGACTGACTAAAACAATTTTACAGCCTAAAATAACTTAGAAGGACTTTAGGAAATATCTGTCTCACTTAGATAAAAGGGGAATGAAGTCTAGCACAGATGGTGTCAGGGCAAGCCAGTGGGAGTTTCTTAACCACAGCACAAGGCAGCAATTGAAGTCTCTTGTTCCTGACTCACCTGCTTAGTAGCAAAGCAGGCCAGATATGAAGCTCCAGCCTCAGTATATAAGACAAATTGCTAGCCCTAGAATCCCAGTACAACAAGCGACTCTAGACTAGACTACCCTAGTACAGAGTGTAAGCCACAAGCATCTGAGGCACAAGGGCATTAAGTCAGTGACCAGACCATGGGTCCCAGCAAAAGAAGTTTGAGATAGTGCTCCCTGTGTCCTAGGAACAAAGCTCAATTCATAAAAAAAAAAAAAAAAAAAAAAGTAAGCAAAAATCAAAAAAGCCCTTAAAGCCATACAGAACCAGTTAGTATGGTGACAGGGAAGATCAAAACACAAACTGTGAAAAGGAAAACAATGTCAAAAATAATTGTGATGTTTCATCAGTACCAAAGTACTTATCAAAATAGAGTAGTAAATAGCAGAAATTATCATACTAATGTATTTACCTCAAGTATGTCTTTAATTCATTGATAAGGAGAAAATAGTATAATTAAAATGCTTTGTTCCTGTTGCATGCATTCTTCATCAAGATTGTCCTAAATTTATCAAGTATGTCTTTTTAATTCATCCTTAGGGAGATGGTGAGCCAATAGTTTGAACAGCTAGCCCTAACAGAGAGCAGGTCTTAAGTAATACCTGGACTGGACTCTTACTGTTCATGGACTTATTCAATACTGGCCCTCTAAACCTTGGAGATATGCTTAGTAGTGGAATCTCTAGAATAAAGGTATAGACATTTTAGCTCCTTTATTTGCTTAATTTCAAATTGTTTTCCACAATGGTGGTATTAGTTGACCTCTCCATTAAAAAAAGAAGCATTTGTGCACCTGACTTTCCACAAACCTTCTAACATTTATTAGTTCTGTGGTTTATCATTCTTGCCAGTTTGCTGGATGTGAGGAATAACCTCAATGATGTTTTGACATTTATATTATCATGGGTTATTCTTTCACATAGTTATTAGGTGCAGTTCAGTTGTGAACCCTATCTGTGTACCACTTTTCTATTGGGGAATAGGTTTTGGTTTTATACATTTCTATTAGCTATCTATAGATGATAGATATGTACAAACATATACATACATACATACATTTAAAATACATATGTACATTCACAACTATTAAAAAATATCATCTGGATCATCTGATACATCCCTTCTTCCCTCTTCCCATTTTCCTTAGCTTAGGGGATTTAATTTTATTTGTACAAAAGTTTTTCAATTTACATGTAATAAAAATTATATATTTTACCTTTTGTTAATTCCTTTCTTCCTTTCTTTGGTTTTAGAATTCATCTCTTATCCATAACTGTAAAAAGCACATAATATGCTTCAATTCTATTTTAATAATAGGATCTTTGATATTCATGTTATATATTTATTTTTAATTTATTGTAAAATGTCTAACCAAGTCTGCTTTCCAGATTTCCCAACAATACTAATCAAATAGAAATTATTTGTGAGTAATTAATATTTGAGGGTTAATAGAATATTGAATTTAATTTCTTTGTTCTTGAATCCTCTTTGTTAAGTTTCTTTTACTGTTTTACTTCTCTACAGTGTAATAGATAAAATGCTAGACTTGAAGTCAGGAAACTATCAGTTCAATATTGGCCTCAGACACATATTATGTGATACTGTTCAACCTCAGTTTCAACTGTTCACCTCATTTTTCTCCCCTATAAAATGGAAATAATAATAGCATCTACCTCCTAGGTTCATTACAAAGATGAAAACAGATAGTTGTAAAAATAACTGGGCATGGCACTTGACACATAGTAGGAATTTTTAATTGCTTATGCATTTCTGTAATATTCTTTTCTAAAATATAATATTCTCTGAGAGCAGGTTTCTTGGGGGGCTTTGGAGGCAGCCTTAGTTTCAGTTCAGTGTAATCACAAGTGCAGCCAGGTATTAAAGTGCAAATCCTTTATTGTATCCTTCAAAGTCTTGTTTCCTTCACTTGGGGATCGGCTAGTTTTTCTGGAGGCCTTCTGTAGTCTTGGTTCCAAGAGCTTACTGGCTTGTGAATATGCTCGACTGAATCCTGGCTAAGGTTCCAAAAACTTCTAGTGGGCTTGTGTGTCTGGCCCTGAGAGCTTCTTGCTTATATGCTGTACACTGAGTACACACCAATCATTATATCACTAGGAAAATGAAAATCAATGCTAAACTACATTTAACTATTGTCTCCTCAATTTCACTTACTTAGCACCTTGTAAGAATCCTAATACCTTTCTCTTCCTATCTCTGCTTCTTAATAAATAACAAATGATTTTGATGACTATTTTATATTTGAGATCTTAAAGTGCCATTCTCCCTTCATTCCTTTGTTTTTTCATTACTTATTATTGCTATGATACATTTTTTGGTTCCTCTTAATTATTATTTTATCAAATTCTAAAATGAACTTTTTGTTAGTTTGAATGGTATAGACTTAAAAGTGTAAATTAACTGTGGTAGTATTGTCTTTCCATAGCATTTATATTGCTATGGCCCAAACATGAGCACTTAATATATCTTGAATGAGATTTTTCGTTCTATTATTGCTTCTTGAGTTTTATAGAAATGTTAAGAATTTTTTTGTGAATTTATTTCATAGACTGTAATTTTACTGAAGCTCAATTTCTTAGCTATACCCCTGGGATTTTCTAAGTAAACCATCATGTCATCAGTAAATATAGTTTTATCTCATTTTTGAATGTTGTTACACCTTTAAATTCTTTTGTCTTGTTTCACTTTTCTGTCTAGAACTATATCTAATAACATTGTGGAGAAAAGGCATCTTTGTTTCATGTTTGTTTTTACTGAAAAGTTTCTAGCATATTTTCATTGCTTTTAGATGAGTAGGCATTGTGTTAGGAAAACCTGAGTTAAAAATCTGGTATAGGGAAGTAATAGGGAGTTCTTTGCAATTAATTACTGTTTGAAGGTTAATGAAGTATTGAATTTAGGTTTTCTGTTCTTGAATCCCTTTTGTAAATTCTAGTTGTATGACCTTGGACAAGTCACTTCACTTATTTTTGCCTCACTTTCCTCCACTACAAGAAAAAGGGGATAATAATAATACTTACCTGGCAGGATTGTTGTGAGAATCAAATGAGATAATATTTGTGGGGGGTTTTACGTGTTTAGCACAGTGCCTGGAATATAATAAGCTCTAATTTAATGCTTATCCTGGTTCCCCATCTCTTCTGATATTAGATAATATACTTTGTAGATTTTTTTTGCATCATTGAGTATTTTAGTTTGTCAAAGCTTCTTCTGCATTTGTTAAAAAACAATCGTGATTTGAAATATTTTTGTTCTTAATATGATTTATTATGATTATTTTTTCCCTAATGTTGAAGCATTCTTGCATACTTAGTATAAATCAATCTCAGTCATAATGAAGGATTTTTAGATAAGTTGCCACAATCTGCTTGATGGAATTTGGTTTAAAAATTTTTTCAATCACTTTTCAGTAATGATATTGTCCTATAGTTTGTACTTTATCTTTTCTTGGTTTAGTAATTAGGATTATATTTAGCTCATAAAAAGTGTTAGATGGAGTGTTTTCTTATATTTTGAGAACAATTTGTGTAGTGTTGGTATTATTCTTTACAAGTTTCATAGAATTCTCTTGGGAATCACAAAACCAGAAGTTATTTCTTTGGTGGTTTTCTCCTTTTCCATGGAGTTTAAGATCTTGATTTGTTCTTATATTTTGGGTGCTGCATATTTTTAAAGGTAATCTTCTATTTCTTTTGTGCAGCTAATACTGCTGGCAGTTCAAAGTTGACCCTCAGCAAATTATTGTAAATTTTCAAGAGAGCATGTAAGTGTAGAATTACATGGAAGTAGAATATAACAACAACACTGAATGCTATAGGATAATAGGTGTTTAGGTGTTGTCCATGTTAACCTTTGAAGTAACCTCATTAGAGGGGAAATAAATAATATGTATGTAATAAGTGTTTTCATTTGGAAAAGATAATAAAAGACCTTCCTTTAATTCCAATAAGATGAGAAAACCTTCACTTAGAATTGTTTGATTGTGTTAATTCGTAACAGTTCATCAACTTGGAATTCAGTTAAAAGAATCATCTGATATTGTTGTGATTACAGAGTGGAAATTATGAGAATATCAGTTGAATAGAAAGTGAGTTGAGGATAAAAGTGTGAAGAGGATAAAAGAGGAAAAAAAGTGAAGAGGATAAAACCTTCAAAAAGGTTGAAGCTGAGAATTACAGGTGAGAGTTGAATGAAAATAAAGGCTATCCAGACAAGTGGAATTTATAAAGGCTATCCAGACAAGTGGAATTTATTATAGACTACTGCTGTTGAGGCTGGCAAATGGTTTGAGTTAAGACAGGAATGAGTACAATCCAAATTTCTATAGTACCTTAAAGAATTATCTTCAAATAAGAACTTTTTTTAAAACTATGGTTCTAGGATTCTCAATATGGGCTGAATTTCAAATAAAATGGAATATAATTAGTGTCCTATATATTTTTTTACTTATTGTTTTTAACAATGAGTTTATTAAATTGGTTCAATATCTAATGGATGGTAGGAGCATAATTTGCCTTGCTTGGCTCCAGGGGGGTCAGAACTAGGCGTAATGGGCAGACTGTGCTAGGAGTCTGAGGAAAGAAGACAGATTCCAGGAAGGAACGAGTCCACTAGGGATAAGGAAGAATTTCCTTGGTTATAACTATCTATCACTGGAACAGTCTGCCCTGTTAAATCATAAGTTCCCTGAACCTAAAGATCTTTACAGCAAAAACAGAGATCTATTTGTGTCCTATATTGGGAAGGGGGATGGGTTAAATGAACTCTGAGGAATCTTCAACTTTGATAGTCTATAATGACTATATAATCTATGATTTTGTTTATATTTAAAACTTATTTAGATTCTATTCAGGCTTAGAAAGTGTTTTCCTCATTATAACCTTGAGATAGGAAACAGAAGTATATATATTTTTTTCAGAATAGGAATGAATTAACCAAAAATTGAGAGCTAGAAAGTTTCATTGAGTCCAACCTCTACGTTTTACAGAAGAGGAAACTGAAGACCAGGAAAATGAAGGGTAACTTGCCCAAGATGACACAGATAATAGGGAGAGTTAAGTGAAAAATGATCAGTGGCTCTGCAATTAGAAGATCTGTGTTCAAATTCTGCCTGGGCATACTTACTACTTCTGTGATCTTGGGCAATAACAATAGCTAGCATTCATAGAGAACATTTTGCAAAGAATTTTAATAATAAGTTAATATTTATGTAGTGTTTACAATGAGCTAAGTGCCTTACAATTATTAGCTCATTTTATCCTCACAATAACCCCATGTGATAGGTCCTATTATAATCCCCATTGTACAGAAGAGGAAACAGACAGAGGTTAAATGATTTCCCTGGGCTCACATAGGTAGTAAGTGTGTGAAGCTGGATCTGAAAGCAGCTTTTTCCTTAACTCCAGGTTAGTCATTCTATGTCCTGTACTATTTTGCAGTCAACTTACATCAGCTCTCTTAAATATAAGGTCTTCATTTTTCTCACCTATAAATAAAGCTAGACTAGATAGCCTCTGAGGTCCCTCCCAACTGTAAAGCTGAGTCAATGATCTTAGATAGTAAAGTAAGGATTGTGAACTTAAGTTTTCTAACTTCTAACTTCAAATCCAAATTCTTTCCACGATACCACCTTCCATAAGATGTGAAAACTGAGGTTTAGAAAGCTTAATTGAATTGCCCATGATGGCAACATTGTAAAAGATTTAGATAGTGCTTTACAAATTTATCGGCTGGTTTTCAAAGCAACCCTGGGAGGATGGTACTATTCCCATTCCCTAGTAAATTAAGGTAAACAGAGATTAAATGACTTGACTAAAGCTAATCAGCGAGTCAACGCCCCAGGTCACACTGGAATTCTGGTCTTGCTGATTCAAGATCCAAAGTTCCCTTCTGTGGGGGTCAGAGCTGAATTTCAAAGCCAGATCTTATCAAGTTTAGGGCTCTTTCTACTGTATCACCTAAAGAAATCCAAGACTGAAAGGCTAAAGTCTGGACTGGACAAACAGAAACGGGAACTTCTGGGTCTTTGAGGATTCGATAGGTTTTAGTCCCCTTAGACTAAATGTCTCAGTTGTCTATTCCAGATTCTCATTAATCCAGCCCCCCCCTCCCCCATACAATATTGTAAATAAATAATCTGGGCACCTTTTCTCCAGCTCACCAGTTCTATCTCCATTAGAATCTGCAACCAGAAGTCACATGGGTTTGTTTTTAAACAGCAATCCAAGCTAAATTTTGGCTGATCCCCAAAGTCTCTTTCAGTTCTTACTGTCACTTCTCTTTGAGGTACTTCTTGAAGCCCAGCCCCCAGAAATTACCATGGAAACTCGTGACACAGTCGGCGCTAAAGACTTCACTCGCTCCACATCCTTACAATATTGTTTCTCCAAAGCCTGTCCACATGGGCGCACCATCTTGCCATTGGTCCTTCATCATACCGGTGCCTTCCCTTGTCCAATCAGCTGTCTAAGCACGTGCGCCCCCGCGGCCCTCCGCGACTTCTCATTGGCCTGACCTTTCTGATCACGCTCTGCCTGCTCTTCATCACGCGGGGAGGGGCGGTGACAAAGCAATGACTCAGTAGAGGTCTGGCGCCAATCAAGGAGAGGGGGCCTCTCGGCCAGCCAATGTGAAGGCGCGTGGGTTGGCTCTTTCCTCACCTTCCAGGTCCCAGCTGGGGTTCGAGAGACTTTGTTAAAGCGGCAGGAACGCTCATCTAGAAACCAGCTAGTGACCCCGGTATCCTGGAGGCGAGGTAGAGTCTCTTGAGAGGGATTTTAGGTACTCGCGCTGCGACTCCTGAAAGGAGCCGCACCTCTGCGTCGCCGCGGGGCGGCGGCGGCGGCTGGAAAGCAGGTGGCCTGTGAGGGGGGACGGAAATGGGGGGTGAAGCCACCGCGGGCGCAGCTGCCCCTGCAGAGCACGGGGCCGAGGGCCGTGTCAAGAGTCTGGGGCTCGTGTTCGAAGACGAGCAGAAAAGCAGCTACTCGAGCGGCGAGACCGTGGCTGGCCATGTGTTACTGGAGACCACTGAGCCGCTGGCCCTCCGAGCGCTCCGCTTGGAGGCCCAGGGCCGGGCCCGGGCCAGCTGGAGTCAGTGCCCCGGACACCACCGGCTCGACGCTTCGGGGTCGCTGGCAGCGGAGGTGGAGTACCTAAACATCCGCCAGAGCCTCCGGGAGCCAGCTGCAGGTGAGGGGCCCGCGCGGGGCCGTAGGGCAGAGGGGGGCGGGGCTCCCGGGAAGTGGGCAAGGTGTGGACAAAGTTGGATGGGGTAGAGGAGAACGAACCTAAGCTGTTTGGGGGGAGAGGCCGCTCGGGGAATGTGGAAAACGCGGAGCGGGGGCGGGGGGCAACAGTGAGGTAGAGCTGGGGGCGAGGGGCAACAAGGAGAAGGAGTGACCGGGAGAAAGAGGTCGAGTGGGAGTAGGGGAGGGGGCCAAAAAAAAGAATAAGGCCTAGTTGGCGGGACTTGGGGGGAGTGGGAGGGGCAGGAGCGGCAGTGAAGTGGAATGGGGCCGACCTGGTAGGGGAGGAGGGGGATGGCGAGAGAGGGAAGTTAACCAGGGAGGGGGAGGGGGAAGGAAGGAGTGGTAAAAGGGCTTGAAGCCTGTCGGGGCAGGGGAGGTGGGAGTAAGGAACGGTGGCAGAAATGGTCGGAGAGGATGGGGAGGACAAGGCAGGAAGATAAGGAATTCAGGATTGGGGGATGGAGAACTGGGCAAAGGAGGTCCGGCCTGGAGGTGAGAGGAGGTGGAAGGGATGTCCTGGAGATGGGAAACAGAGGCCATCAATCAACTCTTACTGGAGGCCCATTTAGAGAATCTTTGGTGAGGCAGGAGTGCTAGAGGAAAGGTAGAGGGTAAAGGACCAGAAAGGGAACCGAATGTCACCAAATTCATTGATGGATAATGACCAGCGGGATAAAAGAACCAAAGCAAGTCTGGGGAGGAAAAAAACAACTGGGGTAGCACTTGATAGAAATCTTCAAGTATTTTAAAGGCTTTCAATTAAGAGTGATTAGACAGGGGAGGAAATGTGAAGGTTACCAGGTAGTAAAATAGAAAAGAGTAAAGGAAAAGGCTGGGAAGAATGATGTGGGGAGAGTTTTGGAAGGAGTGATAAGGAATGTATAATTAAAAGGGGAGCGTTGTGAAGGAGTTAGGGAGGAGTCACTGAGATGGAACAAACACCACCTAGAATATTGAGTTCAAAAGGAAAGTTATAAACAAAGGTTAAGTAAGATCCGAAGGACCTATTTAGAAGCCAGCAAAGATCAGAAAATATTAGTAAAGGTATTTGTGATGGAGACTACTTAAAGGCTTTGAACAGAAAATATAGAAGCCTTGACTTGTAATCTTGGCCAAATAACTTCACTAAAAAGAGTGAGAACCCTAGAATTAGATTTCTTTGGTACCTGAAAGATTATCTAGCACGCCTCAACTTTTACATAAGAAGAAACTGAGACCAGGATCAATAACAGTGTTTTTACCTATTGTAATAAAGAGTATTAAAGTCAGGATTTAAATTCAGTTATTTTGATTCCAAAGCACTTTAACACACCATGATATCTGGCTTTGGAAGGACGCTCCAGATAGAACTGATAGCTCAAATTACAATTTTTGTTTATTGCAAATAAAGCCTTAAAATTACCTTTACACTGAATTTTATTGGATATTTTTTAAAATGTAATTTTTATAAACAGTGTACATATAAAATATGAACATTGGTTTAATCTGAAAATTTAACCAAACTTTTTAAGCTGTGTAAATATGAGCAATGATTATTAATGCTATTCCTTTGGATTCTTGATCTCATTATATGGGTAATAAAATGATCTGAGAGCAAGAAAGATAGCTCAAGAGATCATCTAGTTAAAAAGCTGTACCCAAATATGAGTTTCATCTATGTCATCCTCTACAGATGAATTTGTTGCTTCATCCATATATCTCAGGATGAGAGCTACACTTCTCAAAGGGAGTGGATTACATTTTTGGATTATTTTAATTGTTAGAGCATTTTTCCTTATTGAAATGAATCTTGCCTCTTTCTTATTTCTACTTTTTGATAAAGTACCCTAAAGTTATTCATAACTTTAAGGTTATCTTTACATATTGAAATAATAAAATCAGAATTTTTAGCAACTTAATTGCTAGGGTAAGAAAGCTCTTGACAATCCTGTTATTTGATTCAATTCATTAAACATGTATTAAGCCTCTATTATGTGGAAACACTGGGGGAGATGCAAAAATAAATTGTTGTTGAAGACAGAGCTTCAGCTCTATTTAACCTTAGGGAAATGCAAATATAATTTCATTCCCTGTCATATTTCATACCAGGGAGTCAGGCTTGGCAAACATTTGTGTGTTGCTTAGCAAACATCTCTATGTAAATGCCTTTGATCAAAGCAGAAAACTTTAATTAGATAAGCAATGAGCACAATTCATAAATTGATTAATTGTTGAAGATGTGAAACTATAAACATTTGAATAGAAAGTAGTTTCATTAAAATTATTGCAACCATTTTATATTTCCCTTTACATTGTTTTTCCTAATTGTATTTTTAAACAGTTTGAGTCTTGTTTCAAAATGCATATCACATAATTTCAGTTTTCAGTGCAAAGAAAGTGTCATTAAAATCAGATATGTGTTGTAGTTCAATAGCTCAGTCCTGTGTTGCAGGAGTTTTCCTGTGGTACTTAAGACTTTGTCAGGTTGGTGAAATAACTTCTCTATCTGTAAAAGTTTTTTACATTGCAAGATGCTTTTTAAGCATATAATGATGTTAAAGAATATTGTGTGCTTATATCTCTTTAATATCTGTACTCTTAAGATAGTAACTTATGATATCTCTATCAACAAGGGTGAGTGTGTATAACTTGAAACAGGGTTACCTTTTAAAAGTATTCATTCACTGTATTTGTTGAAGGCATCCACCATTGTCATGGAGTTTTATTCCAGAACCTCTAATGCATTAAAGCTATTCTATATAGTGATGAGTCCTCTAGATAATCCTATTTAAAGATGACATTGCATCGATTTTATCAAGGCCCAAGACATTTTAATACCTCCTGAATGAGAGCCATGATTTCTTAGAATTTTTCAGTCAACTATACTAGAAAAACCAAAAAAAGAATACTTATTTGTTCAAATATAAACAGTTGTAGAGATAACCAATAGAATTTATCCATTGATACACTTATTTAAGGTAGAAATTAGAAATGGATAATGAGCTTGACTCCAAATTCAACAAAAATAGTAAAAAAAAAAAAAAAAAAGAAAAAAAGAAAAAGAAAGAAAGAAAAGAAAAAAAAGATAGAACTTGCTTTCAAAAAACCTGCATAATTCTTGTAATAGTTCTAAACTCCTCCATGAAACAAAAACCCTTTTAAAAAGACCTCCATTTGTTACATTTTTATGAAGTTGTATGACAATGAATCACTGAGAACCATTAAATAATTAAAGTTGAGAATCTCTTAAAGGTCAACAGAGAGGCATGCCACAGGAGTGGAATGAACTGAAATTTATTGTATAGCAAAGAAATTATTGAGGGTGAAGGGAAGGAGTGATGGGAAGTCTATTAGAAAAATAACAAAAATAGCCAATCATATAATGACAGTAAGAGAAAATGGATGGACAACCTGCTTTCCATTGATCTTTATACAATATCAAGAGATGGGAAGAAGAATTCCAACATGTTGGAGACCCACTGTGATGACATTATAGGAATCCATGGAAAAAGGTCATAAAGGATGAGAAGACATGGATTCATTGAAGTCTGTTGTTGTTGGAGGGAACTTTCAGCATGAATAAGACCCCATATCCTTTGGCATATTGGATGTTGGGGCATAGATTATTGGATAGTCCTATGAGGAAGACTGAGAAGGTGAAACTGCTCTTAGTTCTTCCATTTATCTCTTGCCTCTTAGTCTTCCATGTAAAATTATCATTCTACATGCCTTCTAAGTGTAAAAATATTCCAGGATTCTATCCTGATTCCTCTTTTGTCTATCTACTTTCTCTCTTTGTGGTCTCAAGTCCAGGATGTTCAGTCATATTCTCTATTGTAGATGACTACCAAATTTCCCATATTTTTCTCAAAAGCTTGCCTCACATTACCAACTAACTAACCTACTCAGCATGTGTAGCTCATATTCTCCCTTCTGACATCTGCCCTCATACTATTCTTCCCCCCCCAAAAAAAAAAAAAAAAAAAACAATAGATCTTAACTTCCCTATTATTTCTATGGAGGGTGCCACTATTCCTCCAATCAAAAACTTCCTCACCTCTTCATATTTACATATGAACACCCTTGCCTCTCTCCCTACCCCTTATTAAGTCAGGTGCCACATTGTATTTCAGTGCCACCTCTTATCTGTCCCTTTCTTTACCCACAGTGCAGTTTAGGGCTTCATCACCTTTCACCTGGACTATTGCAGTTTTTTTTAATAATTCTCCCTGCCTTCATTTTCTTCATTTTCCAAACAGTTTTAAAATTTCTCTCCCCAAAGCAGTTTTATCTGTATCACTCACCTGCTCAAGAATCCTCATTGGCTTCCTATAGTCTCCAGACAAAAATATTAATTCATTTTTCTTTGGTGTTAGAAATCCTTCATAATTTACTCCAACCTATATTTTGGAAGTGATTTGATATTTTCTTTTGCATATTTGCCAAACCATTCCCTTTCCTGTACCTAGTACATGACATTCCATTTTACCTTTCTACCTTTTCATAGACTGTCATTTATGTCTTCCTGCCTCATTTTGCCTAGCTGATTTCAAAGCTGTACTCAAGTGTCTTTTCTTCTAGAGATTTTTCCTATCTCCACAATTGTTAGAACTGTTCCTCAAAGAAATTACTTTATATTTACCTTGTGTACCTAGAAGAATTTAAGCTCCCTGAGAACAGGGATTTTTTGTTTTTGTTGTATACCTAGTGTTGAACACAATGTTTGGCACATTATAGATAACCAATAAATATTTGTTTATTTAAATGAATTGGTTGACCACCAATTCTGTTGTTCATATAAACTGGAATCTTTGCTGTGGGCCTTTTACTCTTTTTCTCTCTGTTTTATTTGTTGACTTCATCAATTTTCTTGAGTTTAATTATCTCTTAAAATTGACTTCCACATCTTTAAATATATCTGTAAGTCTCTTTCTGAATTTTGTTTCTATTATCACTGACTGCTTCTTGGAAATATCAAACTGGATTTCCTGTACATACCCCAAATTCAATATGAACAAAACTTTCTCCCCAAAGCCTACCTCCTCTTCTGAATCTCCCTATTTCTCTTAGCATATTTAGCTATTCATGTTTACAGCAATCAATGTTGTTATTCTCTCTTAACCTGCATATCCAATCAGTTACCAAATCATGTTGATCCTACCTCCATAATATTTCTCATGACCCTTCTGTCTTCTTTATTACTATTCTAGTTCAGGCTTTCATGATCTCTCCACCTGGAATAATTCATTGTTTGTTTTTTGGGGAAGAGTCCCCTTTCAAATCTCTTCCCAGTGTTTTCCATCATCCACATAGCTACTAGAGTGATTTTCCTAACACATAGGTCTAAGGTCATTCCCTTAGTTCAAAGCTTCTTAAACTTTGGGTCACCACGCAAAATGGGGTTGCATAACTGAATGTGAGAATCACAAAATTATGATTTATCATCAATAAATGTTTTTGTGTATATATTTTAAATATATATATCCAGGGTTGCATAAAAATTTCTCAGACAAAAAGGGCTAACGAGTGGGAAGAGTTTATGAATCCTTGCTCTAGTCAGTAAATTCCATTGGCCCCTTATTTCTTCTAAGATGAAATATAGGCTCCTTTGACATTTAAGCCTATTTGCAACCTGACTCCATACTATCTTGTCAGCCTTATTAGATGATGTATTTTTTCCCATGTGCTCTATAATTCAGCCAATTGATTGTCTTAATCCTCACTATATTCTAAATTATATCTCCATGCCTTTGGACAGGATTTCCCCAGGCCTAGAATGTACTCCCTTTTTACATTTATTTCCTGGTATCTGATTTCCTGGGATCATGCCTGAGCAGTATCTTTTTCAAAAGAATTTTTTGGGCCCCCAACAACTGCTAATACCTCTATTCCCAAATTTACCTTTTATCTTTGCTTTTGTGTTCATATTTTTTCCCTATTATAATTCCTTTCTTCTTAGAAAGAAGGTACTCTTTCACTCTTATCTTTAGAGCCCCCAGCATATAGCATAATACCTAGCACATAATAAGCCTTGAATAAATAAAAAGAGATGTTTTACATTTGTGGTGGAAGTTACATAAATCATTCATATTTTCTGGTCTGACCTTGTCTTCCTTTTAGAGAATAAAATACATTTATGAGACAGCTGCCTAGAGTGGGAAAAAGTGCATTCTCTCGTTCATGAACTAAAAGAAAAGGTAACTAGCCAGAAGGGAATATCTAAATTTTAGTTGTTTGCTTACCTACAAAATGAATATGGCCTTCTTACTGTCAGCTCTCACTTCTTAGTAACTAAGCTAAAGCATCCATATAAAAGAACCTGAATACCATTTGGAAGACAATATAATATCCTAAAGGAGATATACACCTGAAAGTGAGGTCCAGCTGAGTTCTACCATGAACCAACTGTGTAAGATGAGTAACACACTTCTAGGTTTCAGTTTCTTCATTTCTTGAATACAGGAATTGGACTAGGTGATCTCTAAGATTGTTTCTAAGTTCTAAAATAATATATATTATTTTATTATATGTTTTATATATATAATTATCTTATTATATATAAAATCATATATATGTATATATTTTGGGGAAAGATTACCATGTAATACTCACTATTTCTTTACTCCCCAAGTTTTCCAAAGAATTCACAGAGTAAACAAAGCAAGAATTTATTTTCATTAACTTATTGACTTACAACTAAAATTGTCATGTGTGTACCTCCTTGTGCATTTAAGAAAAAAATTAATAATGAAAAAGTATTTCTTTACTACCTTCAGTTTTCAGATAGAATTTTAACAGATGTTTCGTTTAAAAAAAAAACTTTAAAAAGACGTTATATTAGAAACTGATTTTATATGTAGTTTAGTGTCTTTTTAAGGTATATTTATATATTAAATTTAATAGGGTAGTAACAGCTCAGTGTTTGCTTGTTATATGCATTTTATATCTCATAAAAAGGTAAAATTTTTACTTTCTCAGGTTAATAAACTTTTTGTCTTTAGTAGCAAAAGAAATTTCAAAGGAAGCAGAACTTGTTTGTAACAAGAAAATTTGTTGATTTTATATTAGAATGACTTAAAATATCTATAAAAATAAATATCTAATTTTTAAATAATTTTTATAGGTGAAGGCATCATTTTATTACAACCTGGAAAACATGAATTTCCATTTAGCTTTCAACTCCCATCTGAGTAAGTAAAGCCTATCTAAATTTTGGTTCTTTCCCTTTAAAATAATTAGACGATAGCTAGCAAGAATCTTTGTCTCTTACATTTTACACTTTTATTCATCAAATAAACATTTTCTGTTTGCTTTTTCTCAGAAGTGAAAATATACTGACAAAGCAATATTATTAAAGATTATTTTATATTTAATGTAAGATAAGAAAATTGCCATGGAGTCCAGAAAACCCACTTTTGAGTTCTTCTAATACCTACTAGTTATATGATCATTTATGATCTTTCATTTGTCCAGCCAGTCTTCTTAAGACTATTGTGCATAAACAGTATACATCAGGCCACACTCTGGTTTTCCCAGTAAAGATGAACTGGCATGTCCAGATAGCCCTGCATCTTCTCTCTGCTGATGCCATTACCCCACGCCCTTGCATCTCCCACCCATCAGCCTCATGTAAAACAAACTTGTAAATTAATTCCATGTCCAACAAATTTATTAGTTTTATCTCTTATTTATGAAAGTGTTTAGAGCTATAAAATTTCTCAGTATTGTTTTAGCTGCATCCCATGAACTTTGATATATTGTCTCATATGTCTTTTTCTTTGGTGAAATTTTCTATTTCTATAATTGTTTTATAACCACCAATTCTTTATAATTATGTTACTCTTCAATTACTTTTTAATATTTATCAAACTATAATGTGTGGTGTTTATTTCAGGCCTTTGGTAACATCATTCACTGGAAAATATGGCAGTATTCAATACTCTGTGAGAGCAATCTTGGAACGGCCTGTGGTACCCGACCAAAGTATAAAAAGAGAACTCCAGGTTATTAGTCATATTGATGTCAACACACCAGCTTTATTAGTAAGAAATTTTTTTTAATTATAACTACACAAAATATTTTAAACTAAGATTTAGCCAATTTGTTGACGATATGACCTGTCACTTTCTGACTATTTAAAGAGTGTAATTTTGTAACCCATAAGCATTCACCATAAATAGATGATCGTAGGCCGGGCAAATTATGATTTGTGTAAATGTGTTAATACTATTGATTATATCCTTGCTGTTCAGAATTTCTTTTGCCAGAAAGTTATGCAAGCTTGAAATGCATTAATAAAGCTTAATAATAATAATGCACAAGCATAAAGTAGTTACTTTTATCAGAGCAACTATATTCATAGGGCTGTAGTGTCCTAAGCTCTTCAATAATAGTAGGTTGAGAAACAGTAATTATAGTAGAGTATTAATCATGCTTAGCCTGTTATTTAAGCTCTGGCCATTATGCTGTGTATCCTTCCATTTTGCATGTCATTTTCTAACATTAAGTAAGTGCACACAGCTGCTGCAGAGAGCCTTTCAGTTATCATTTCCTTATGACAGATTTGGCCACATTAAAGCATTGAACTTCTAATAATCACTAGAAATACTGTAGAATGATAAGGAAGATCAGACTATAAGTAACAACAGAATGGGCAAGATGGGAGCTAATGAGCTAGATTCTTTTATCTAAACCCATATTATCAAAATAATATAAAATTATACCTTGCACTTTCATGATAGCTAGTAGGACCTAATGGTTCTACATTTAAATATGAATGAATGATTTTTTTTTTACTTCATAGAAAATGCTAGATAATTTAAACTTTCTATCATGATGTGACTATGATGTATTTTTAGTATCAAGATTATTTTACTACTCTTAGGGATTCTGTTAATTTAAAGATGAGGAAAAGAAGTTAAGATTTGATATGCAGTCACTATAAAAGTAAATATAAAGCTTGTCTTGATAATTTTTAGGTAGTTGTAAGACTCTTTTTGTTATATACGATGAACTAGTCGATAGCAGAGCCAATCAGTCACTGTGAGATGCTTTACTAAAGATATGATTTCCCTTGATCATACTGCAGTCTACATAGATCACAAAATAATCAGAGGTAGCAGACTAGTAATAAGACAATCTGATTATTTAAAATCACATATCCTTGACTTCAGTGTACTAACTGTACAGTTTTCTTATAAGTGAGAAATATATTTTATTAACTTTAATAACCCCTTAATGGAAATTTTACATAAATAGTTTCAAGGAAGGATTCTTAACCTGGGTATGTGAACTTTTTTTTTTTAATTGGGTGAGGGAGAGAGGAAAGAGAAATGAGCATATGTAGAAATCTTAATGATGTGCTAGAGCCACATTACTGTATTTCTCTGTGTTTCATTTCCTTTGTAATCTTTGTATTTTATATATTTAAAAACATTCTGAAAAGGAACCCAAATTTCACAAGACTGATAAAGGCAAGTGTGGAGGGGGTATCCCAGAACCCCTCCCCCCCCAAAAAAAATTAAGAACTAATGCTTTACAATCCGTTTGATAAATAATAGGAAAAAAAATGACAGATACTCTTTACATGTCTCACTCCATCACTTTGGCTACAAACATCTTAAAAGAAACCATCTTTTTATTTAACAATAAAGCTTAGCTGTAGTACCTTTGTAAATTGATGGCAGTGTCTAGTGCCATAGCTTCCTGATTATTACAGAAAATAATAATGTGTTTAGACCCTCAAAACTCATTATGCTATTTATATTACTGCATAATTGATAAGACAATTTTAGTTAAGAAAGGAAAGCCTATGATTTCATATTTCTCAGCTAAAAATTGATAATGCCCAAATGTCTGAGAATTCCATTGCATGTTATTACATCTTGTTCTCCTCACTCATCCTCATATGTTGACAAAGTCTTAAGGTTATTTTTGTTTATGAACTATTTTTAAATTAATTATCCTTTAAGTTAATAGGTTGTTTACCCAAATAGACTTTTTAAATATTGTATGGTTACTAAAAATTATGTTCACAGAATAAATGCTTGCATAGAGTGATTGCCATTATATTAATATATATGAATCTTAACATTCAGTTGAGAAATGGGGTGGATATTCTCATCTTATTTTTCAAGAAAGGAAATAAGATCCAGCAGAGTATGATTGTACTACTGCATATTATCATGTACTACATATATCTTAAGCAGGTTATAGCATAAAAGATGAAAGGAACAAAACAAAAAGAGAACTTGTGGTGAATTAACTAGTTTTTTTAGCTGTCATTTAAATGTTTCAGAAGAAACATGATTTAATTGATTTGGATACATCTTTCACCAGAGAAGATTTCAATCTCTTCAATTTGTAGATTATCTTTCTGGATTCCTTTAGCCATTCTCCTGGTGATATCTTTAGACCACACAAATATATTTGCTGTCACTGGCCTTTCCATCTTGGTAGGAATTGGCAAGATTTATGCTCACGAACATAATCTTAGAACACAGGATCAGTACTATGTCCATGAAAATATATTAAATAGATCTTATGTCCTACTTATTATATCATAGTCCATATTACAAGTGAACATAAATGTGAGTTTTTTAGTAAGTGTTGTGCATTTTTAGGAAAATTGTCTTCTGTTGTTTTTAATGAAAATTCTTGTATTTTACATTAAGACACCTGTATTGAAAAGTCATGAGAAAATGGTTGGCTGTTGGTTTTTCACTTCTGGCCCAGTCTCATTGAGTGCCAAAATTGAGAGAAAGGGATATTGTAATGGTAAGGAAAAAAAAATTTTTTTTTCATCTTTTAAATGTCCAGGTAGAAAACTAATCAGCATTTAATTAACTTAGAAATAGTTTTAAAAAGATGGAATAACAATTTAGAACAATTCCATTATTAATTTCCATTATTAAGGAAATTAAAGAAAAGATCTGATACATGCTGGTATCAGTACTATTTGTGTAGTTTTTCATGCCTGTATAAAACACTATTAATGACACCTTTATTTTGTAAATGCATGAATGGGCTCCAGTAAAGTTTAGTCACAAAAAGTCAGACTTAATTATTCTGAAATAATCTTAATTGCCAAGAAAATATATAATCATATATTTCAATACCTAAATTAAATTCACTTTAATTTAAATATTATTATCCATGTTGTTCATATGTTTTTGTTATATGAGTATTACATCTTGAATGTTGGACTCTATAAACAATTTGGTGGTATTACTTCTTTTTCCTGTGACTCTTCCTTTTTATCTTTTTTTTTTTTTGTAGTGTTAAGTTTAAAGATCCTTCTACTTTTTATACTTTTGAAATAACTTAGGATAAGGACTCGTATTTTAACAACATTTTTATTTCTTAGACACTATTGAATAAAATTGGTGATGTTTTATAATACATTAATGATAGAACTGAATCCTGTATTTGTATTCAAGTAAAGATGTTAATAATTAAACAACTTTGTAACTACACAATAGCAGTAAAATCAAAACAGTGAGCTTTCCAGTTGCCTTAGATTTGCAATTTTAGTTTAATGCCTTATTTTCTTCATTTTTAAGGGTGATATTGAATAATTAAGGCCAGTGTTTAATTCATATTGATCATTAATAATAAATTAATAGTCAAGTACTTATCATATATTAGTGTTGGGCTATTTCTGTGAAATAACAGTTATGTCAATAATTTGCATTTTGTTATTGCCTTCTATTAGGTGAAGCCATACCAATCTATGCAGAAATTGAAAATTGTTCATCTCGTCTAATTGTTCCCAAAGCTGCCATTTTTCAAACCCAGACTTATTTGGCCAGTGGAAAAACTAAGACTTTTCGTCAAATGGTTGCCAATGTTCGAGGAAATCATATCGCTTCTGGAAGCACAGATACATGGAATGGCAAGACTTTGAAAATTCCACCTGTTATACCATCCATCCTTGATTGCTGTATTATCAGAGTAGATTATTCCTTAGCTGTACGTATAAGTTTTTAGTGAAAATTAAAATACATAGACTAAAGTAATAAATGAGGTTATATTAATGTATATTTGTCCAGAAATTAATACCTGTGCAGAAGAAAGTTTAATTTTATTCCAATTTTATAGCAAAATTATAGAGTATTATGCAAGTTTGAATTTTACTATTAGGTGTTCACAGATATTATAGGCAAAGTAGAAAGAAGGATGAGGTACTAATTAAGCATGTGGAAAACTAATATATCTCAGTTGATACTTTTTGTATTAACCATAAAACCCATAACAAAATTGAAACCTTAAGCCTTTCTAATGATACATCTATCACACTTCCTTCTTATGTTGCTTGTCCTGAAAATTTGGGGTTCTGTAACTTTGACATCACGTTTCATATTTAAAAAAAATGCAAAAGTAAATTGTTTTAGAAGAGTAAATTTATATTGATATTGATCATGATTTCTGACCTAACTTTGTTGCATATTTTGTTTTAAATTTCTGGCATATAGGTATATATTCACATTCCTGGTGCTAAAAAGTTGATGCTAGAGTTGCCACTGGTAATTGGAACTATTCCATACAATGGTTTTGGGAGTAGAAACTCTAGTGTTGTTAGTCATTTTGGTGTGGACATGAGCTGGTTAACATTGACGCTGCCAGAACATCCTGAAGGTAATTACTGTATTTATTAATTCTGTAATTTTAAAAAGTTAGAATCATACTTTCAGAGATGGCAGGCATTTAGAGGTATCCTCAGGACAGAGTGTAACAGTCTATGCTCATTTCCCTTCTTGATAGGGTTATTGTATTAGAATTCAAAGTTTCACGAACCTTAGAGGTGGTCATCCAGTTCAACCTCTCTAACTTGTAAAATGATCACACAGATACTAAGCAATAGGACTAAAGTTTCAAAACCAGATCTTATTCCTATTAGACATAGGTATTTCAAATGCAGCATTTCCTAAGCATAATAGTTTATCTTCCTTGTAGCTCTTTCCTCCACCCAGTTTCTTAGTCATTGAATTTCACAATTTAGGAATTGTCCTGTATATTGTTTCACACCTTTTCTTCATTTACATGGCCACCACAATAGTTTAGGCCGCCATCACCTCTTGCCTGGATCATCCAAGATAGTAACCTACTGGTAGGATTTTTATACCTTAAGTGATGGATGGGAAGCTTTTCTTCATTCCTATTGTTATGAATGTTCTCTCATTATCCTCAAATTATCTGTTTATGTATTGTGTTCCTTCGAGAGAATGTAAGTACTTTGAGGTCAGGGGAAGTTTTCATTTTGTCTTGTGATATACACAGTACCTTTTGATTAGGTACTTAATATTTATTAGATTGGATTGAATAGGATTGGGGAGACATAGTTAGAAATTACTTCTTACTATAAAGACTATAAGTTCTTATTGAATCTAAAGTTAATGAGAGCATTGGCTACCTTAAAAGAATCAGGAGTAGAATGGTTAGTCTCACTTTACTCTCCCTAATCACATCATGTCTGGAGTATTATCTTCAGTTTTGGTTGACATATTTAAAAAGAACATTGACAATATCTAGAAAGGATAACTAGAATAATAAAAGCACTGAAACCATGCCCTATGAGAATTGAACAAAAGAGAAGAAGCTATTTTTAACTTGAGAAAAGCTTAATAAGAAAAGTGACATCTCTCTTCAAGTAAGTAAAGGGTTATCTAAAGGAATTTTTGTTTTGGTTAGCACCAAAAGGGAACCTTAAGCAAATAGATATTACATAGTTTGATTCATTACAAGAAAAAGACATCTTGACAAATAGAGCTGCTCAAAAGTAGAATAGGTTGCCTTAGGACAGAATCAGTTTCTAATAGATCAGTAAACCATTTTCCTGTACAAGTAAAGATGTTTCTTCCAACTAAGGCTCTGTGATTTTTATAATAATTATAGCATATTTCTCTAAAGAAGTACTTTTAAAACTGGATCGACAAAACCATTCTTGAGAAATAATACAAGAAGCACTTTCTTTATTTTCCTCTATAAGGAAATCGAAACTAAAAGAGGTACTTGATTTAATTATCCAATCTTACAGCTTTCTGGAATAATCAAATTCCTTGTCTTTAGACAGCTAATAAGTGACAAATCTGAAATAAAGCATACAAATCCCAGCCAAATGCTATTAATGATATAAAACAATAGTAATATAAAGATACTTTCACGTAATATAGATGTTCCCTTTATTTTTTAAAGACAGAATATATAATTTGACCATGCTTGAGAAAGTTATTGTTAAAAGTCTAAAATTATGTATATAATGCCCCTCACTGTGTGATCATGGGCAAATCACTTAATGTTAAGAGTTTTCTGAAACCTTGTGAATTTATTGGCAACAGAGAAAATATATTTTGCACTAGTAGGAGAATTTCTTCCCTGGCAGGTTGCTATAGCTGTGAAATCTCAAGACTCAGTTTAAGGGGGGAGGGGATATTCAAAATTAGAAATCCAGAAGTTGTTCCACAAAAAGTAAATGGTCAAAGGCCTTGAACAAAGAGTTCCTAAAGGAACTACAAACTATTAATAATCTGTGAAAGAATACTCCAATAATAAGAGAATTTCAATTTAAAACTTTGAGGTATTTCCTCATGCCCTTCAAGTGGCAAAGGTAATGAAAAAGAATAGTCAGTGTTGCAAATGATGTGGAGAAATAGTTATATTAGTGCATTGTTGGAGCTGTGAATCAGTTAATTTATTTGGAAAGCAGTTCAGAATTATATCAATATTGTCACCCAAAAGATTATGCTGTTAGGCTCATACTATTGGGAGGCCTAGAAGAAAGGCACCATGTCTTAGGATAGAAAAAATGAGGACATACCCCGGCTTCCCCCCCCCCCCCACCCGAACTCTTTTATAGAAGTCCATAAATGTGGTATATATTGCATATATTTTGTGCAGTTTTTTTCTGTATGTTAATGTTTTGCTGATTTTTTTTTCTCCTTTTAAAAACTACTTTATTATATGGCATCACACTCTAAGAGGAAATAGAGAAGAATATTGGGAGAAATTTGGCGAAAAATCACTTATTTTTTAACATGTTCAAAGTAATCTTAGCTAAAAAAAATAGTCTGTTAAGTTTCTTGGTTTACTCCTGGCACTAAGATCTTATTAATTAAAGAACAGTGCATTGCACAAAATATTATTCTATCCAATATATTTGAAGATTCATTTTATTGATAGTAATTTGTACAGTATTATGAAACTAAAAATTGCTACCAAGAAAAAGGAAAAAAAGCGACTTTGAATTCAAAAAGCATACAAGTCAAATTATGGATGATTCAGTATACTTTTTTCCTGGAGTTTTAATTTTCTTAATTTTTTTTTCAAACTAATATGGTATATTTAGAATTTTCCTTGTATAAATCTGTAACTAAAGGTGCACAGCAAGGAAATTTAATAGTATATAATAAATGTTGAATGGAATGGGCAGTAGTTAACTATGTATAGACTGCTTTCATGGGAGCATAGAAATCATACATGTAATTAGTTATTTAATTTTTAGATTTGGGTACTTTTCTATTGCAGCACCACCAAATTACGCTGATGTGGTATCAGAAGAAGAATTTTCTAGACACATTCCTCCCTACCCTCAGCCAACTGATTGTCAGGAAGAAATATGCTGCCCTCTTTTTGCTTATATACAAGAATTCCGATTTCAGCCTCCACCTCTTTATTCAGAGGTAACGTATACTTGTTTCAGTCAGTTTCTCATTCTCAAATAATAAACATATTATCCTTCATAAATATTAATGTAGTAGACCTATCATTAAGAGATCATTTAAAAGATTTTCTGATAGTGATAGTGCCTTGATATAAATTTACATTGTCTTGTACTATTTCCTTATGGGCAATAATATGTATTTAAGATGATTAAGGTTAACTAAAGTTAGTCTGACCTTTTTTTTAAAAAAAGTTTCCCTCGTGGGCATATTGTATTCAAGACTTTGGTTCCAGATTTAAAGCACCTCAGTTAACTAGCCACTGATACACTGATATAAATATACATAAACTACAAAATTGTTCTAAAATCAGATGTTAAAAATCTTATTACATCTTTTCTTCTTCAGGTTGATCCACATCCTGGTGATATAGAAGAGACCCAAATTGTTTCATTTATGCTATGACTATTTCAAAAACTGCTGTGCAGTCATGATCAGATTAGATCATGAAATCTTTCCTGCTGCCTTTGTTGGGAAGGGCTATAGAAGTAGGGAAACTTAGCTTTCAGTAATCAGTTTTGAACATAAAAGCTAAAGAATGTAGAAGATGGAAAAAGTGGACACTTGATATGGACAAGTTTGCAAGAGGGCCCTTTAAATAATGGGATTGACCATATGAATATCAACTGAATGGAACTGTATGTACAGATGAAGGTGGAGTAAGTTAAGGAAAAGAATATTTGAGGAGACCACAAAGAAAGTGCTATATACATAATGGACACATAAGATGAATGTTTTAAGAGATTGTTTTCATTTCACTTTTACACAATCTAAAATTTTTGGGTTTCTATAAATAATAAATCAGCAACTGTCTTTTGTAGATAATAAACAAGGAAAAGGATATATATAAGCAGAAAATGATTGAATATAAAATTTAAAAGAACCTTCTCTACCAGTTCAAGGCTTTCTTGTTTTATATGCTGAAAAGGGTTATTTTTTTTTTATTCATCATCATGTTAATTAGACCAAATGAAGTAGTACAATTTAATTTCGCCCATGTTATTTGAAAATGCAGTTCATAAGTAGTAATTTATTTATACAGTATTATGAAACTAAAAATTATTCTGAGGATAGGAGTGGATTGATTTTAGAATTCAAAGGGAATATAGAATATAATTCAAATTTTGAATGTCTTCAGCATACTTTGCTATCCTGATGTTTTAGTTTTCTTACTGGTTTTCTCAAACTAACATGGTGGATTTAGGGTTTTTCTTGTTTTATATTTCTGTAACTAAAGGCATAGCAAGGAACTTTAGGAGTTTCTTGTAGATTTGATTTATATTCAACAGTTTTTCTTAAAACTACCTCTTTAGGAGTTGTAGTTACCTGCTGAGAGGTTATACACCTGAAGCCAAAAGTTGTAATGAAGCTTCTATTATTTACAGTATCAGATTCTATATTTTGAAATGGACTATTAAACTATTTAAAGACTAGAGTAAAATGAAGGTTAATATGTATATAAATGCATAATATGTAAAAACATATATGTAAATACATACATATAGTTAGATATAAGCAAGAAAGTAATAGTAAATGCCATACTTTCCCGAGAAGAGGAAGAAATCCTCTCTGAAAAAAAGCTTAAACTCTACATCAGAATGGCAGTGACTATTTTTCTAATGTTCCCATTCTTCAGTAATTCTACCTAAACTGCCTTTTTTTTTAAATTTGGTACAATATTTTATTATGTCCCTTAACCTCAGGATATTCAAATCATCATAACTTGTGTTGCTGCTAAAAGTTCATGCAGATCCCCTCTCCCCCCATTACCCTCATTATCAAAGTTAAGAATCTTTGTAGTTGAAGTACACTTTGGTATGGCAAATTGATGATCAGGTACTAAATTTCAGAAAGGTATAGGACTTCTATCATTTATTTTTCTGGTATATCAGGTGTTAGATTTAAATTTTAAGTAACAGAGTGTTTGTTTTCTATGTCATAAGGGTTTTGACTCAAGACCTTGGTGCTTTCCATAATCATTAACTACAATTAAAATAGAAACTTAATAAAGTTTAAATTATTTTCTATTTAAAAATCATAATCATTAATACGCAGGGATTTTTCTATTCATATCATATATATTTTTTCTTTGTTCAGAACATACCTCTCAATTATCCTCTCAATTATTTGAATTTTATAAGCACTTCTTTTAAGCCACTGTTTAAAGTCACAGTATAAAATTGTGCTACTTGAATTGTTAACTATCTAAATTATGCAACTTTTGAGTTATTAATATTTTAGGAAAATCGCATCTTCAATTAGTCCTTGTTTTGAAAATTGGTAATTTGCATGCTTATAAAAAAAAGATTGAGTTTTTCTATAATGCCAAAACAATTACTGTTTGGTTGAGAAATATTCCAAATCAAACTCCCAAGTACAGTTAAATTGGTTCTTTGGATTCACTTGACAGAATTAAGCATTTATTCAAACTTATTGTTTTGACACTATAAAAAGAATAAAATCATGTAATGCATGTATCATCAGTAGACAGTGACTTTAAAGCACAAGAAAAACATAGTGGAAAAATAAATGCAATTGCCTAATTTACTTGTATTTGATACAGCTGACTTTAACTTATTGTATAGTGTAAGACCATAAAATATTCACATTAAGAAAGATATTTGTCCAATTTAGAAAATCATAAAGGTTGTTATTGGCTTTGGACATTTACCTCAAGATCACTGGACAATATCACCTCAATATCAATATCAACCAAGAATATTCATTGAAGACTAAATGTGCTGCTCGGATGTGCTTAGTGTTCACATCTCTGTGGCTCTTATTTTGTTTTGCAAATGAACTCTGTGGCCTTAGAATTGTTTGCTTTAAAAATAATAATTAAAGTGGAAAATGTGTCTTGGCACATGCAATCTTTACAGGGCAAAAACCTTAATGCTTTCCTGTTTTGCACAATAAGCAAGAGGGTTTTTTTGTTTTGTTTTGTTTTTCCTTAAATGAGCTGTGAAATAATTTTTCAATTCAAAAAAGAAAAGCTCTTACAATATATTAACCCACAGTTTAAAAAAAAAAAAAAAGATTGTATTTTATATTCGAGTATGAACCCTATGGGTTCTTTTTGTTAATAAAAAAAAATGTTATAATGACCTCTGCTTGTCCTTTTTTCCAAAAAAACTTATAAACTCTTCTAATAATTGAATATAATTTTGATTATATAAGGTTCAGCATTTGAGTAATGAAATAATATGATATTGTTTAAAGTTTGTAGTTGGAGATAAAAAACTCGTAAAATTTCGTCATTTGTTAAAACCAAACAAAGAAAGGTATTTTTACATTAATAACCCCATGGTTAATGTATTGTCCTAGAGAACCCAGAAAATATGACAGTACAAAAATTAAAAGTCTAGGTGCTATAACTTATGCGGTTATGTGAAGTAGTTTGGAGTCTTGCTAATGGACATCATACAACTTTGAAATTATGAAAGAATCACATCTCACTTTAGCACATTAAGACAACATCAATAGCGACCATAATCATTTTAATGAAATAATTTTTCTAGAGTACTCTTCTTAAGAAAATTTAACTAGTCCATGATTAGCCCTCAGTTCCTTAAAGTAGTTAATTCATCTTTCCTTTAGTTTTGTTGAAAAGAGAATCTAATAGGAATTAAGATCATCCAGTTATGTAAAAATATTTTTTGCTTTAAAAGGAAAATGTATGTTTTTAGCTTTGATATCCATAACACTTATTTACTCCTAACTTGTTTCCTGCAAACTTGAAAATATTGCTGGTTTCACAATAAATTACAGTTTTCTATCCTTAAATCTGGGCAAAAATTTTAGCTTGATAATTCAAATGATAGCCAGAATGTAGAATTAATTGGATGCTTAAGTAGAATTCATTAGAAGAGAAGAAATTTTCCAGTTGAAGATTTTTCTCCATCCAGCTGCCAAAATCTAACTTCTTTCAAATCACAGGAGTTATGAACTACAGCATTTACATTTATTAATTACAGTTTCATAGTTATCCTTTCCACATCATGGCAGTGAAAGATGCAGTCTCCTCCCTATTCCAAATTTGAAAAATTCACAATTTTTGACCCTTCACTTTATTTTAGAGAATTCTGATTTTTTTTTTCCTCTTGTGGGTAGTTTACAGTACCTTATTGTGAAATTTGGGCTATTTGATCACAGGCTCCATGTTATCTGCTGGCCAATACCTGTGACTTCTACAAAATTCTCAAAGAATTCCCATTTAATTTCTTATGCCCACCCCATGATACATCAAAACTGCCATAAGAAAAGTTGTGATGTCAAAAGGATAATTGTACATCATAAGGATATCTTCAGAAAAGTAGCTAGATAGTGGTTATTAAATAGACTGCTATCATTTTCTCATAGTACCACCATCCTCCCAAAACAAGCCAATGCCAGCATTTATTTTTTTGTTAGACAACATAGTGAAATGCAAAGCTCCTTGGTCAAGGATTTGAGATTTAATTTCTAATATTCAATTTGGTTCTGATTAGTTGTGTGATCAATTTCCCTATAATGAGTGGACTAAACTAGATTAGCTCCCAAGTCTATGACCCTGTGAAAATAAAATAGGCTATAGATAAAACCTAAATAAACCTAAGATTTTCTTGTTCAATTGTAGTTTGTCTGACTTCATGATTCCATTTGGGGTTTTCTTAGCAAAGATACAGGAGGGGTTTACCATTTCTTTCTCCATCTCATTTTACACATGAGGAAACAAGTGACTTGCTCAGGGACACACAGCTGGTAAAAATCTGAAGCCAGATTTGAACTCAGGAAGATGAATCTTCTTTACTCCAGGTCTACTAATCTATGCACCATGTCACCCAGCTGTCCCTAAACCTAATATTTTACTTAAATGTCATGTTTAGTTAAATATTTAAAGGATATGAACATATATGTTTAGGTATGTTATATTTACATTCAGATTCTTAACTATAACCTTTAAAAAGAACTGTGTTTGGTTTGGGGAACCATTGTCTATCTGGTACTGTAGGTTTCTACTTACTGGAGCAGTTTCAGTGGTTAAAGTACAGTACAAGAGTTTTGTAAATACTTAATGATTATGAAGGAGACAAGACAGGTGCTTTAAGTATCATAATACCACCTCTAACTGGAAAAAACTCAAAATATATTGTAGTAATGTTGGGTCAGTAATATTATCATGGGAAAAAGAATACACTATAGTCAAGAGTTAAAGCTGCATAGTTACAATAGTCTTGACAATACTGATGATGATAATAGTTGAGTAATTATACATAGTTGCATATGAAGACTTACCCAATAAATTTGGGAAAGCTAATACATATTTTTTCTGTATAATTTTATATGCTTTTAAAAGATTTTATATATTGGGGTGGGGGATAGGGAATAAAAAAGCAAAACGGCCTAAGCCAACCAGAAGATAAAATAAATGCTAGTAAAAAGCCTCTTTTTTACAGAGGAAAAAGGTAAATCCTCAAATTTTGTCTTTAATTTAACTATTTCATCCTTTTACATAAATACAAAACCCTCAATTCGGTAAACTTGTAGCTAATTGATGTTTACTTTATCTTAGCCAAAAAAATTTGAGAATAATGTTGATAGACCCTTTACTGAGATTGTTAAAGAATGTCATATAAATGTACTCTTGTTTTAAAACTCATTTCTCCCAAAAGATTATTTCCTTTGTTGGAATAGTTGCATTGAAGGTGAGCTAAGAATCATCATCTTGAACCTCACCTATACTGCCATGCCACCACGGAAAAAAAAAAAAACCTAAGAATTTTTTTTAAGCTTTTTATTTACAAAACATATACATGGGTAACTTTTCAACATTGACCCTTATAGAACTTTCTATTCCAAATTTTTCTCTCCTTCCCCCATCATCTCCCCTAGATAGCAGGTAGTCCAATACATATTAAATATGTTAAAATATATGTTAAATCCAATATATGTATACATATTTATACAGTTATCTTGCTGCCCAAAAAAAATCATCAGGAAGGGGAAAAAAAACTGAGAAAAAACAAAATGCAAGCAAACATCAACAGAAAGAGTGGAAATGCTTTGTGCTCCACTCTCAATTCCCACAGGCCTCTCTGTGGTTCTCTTCATCACTGAACAATTGGAATTGAAAACCTCAAGAATTTCAACTTAAGTTCCTATCTCTGCTATATATTACCTATATAACCTTGGCAAAAGCACAATTTTTCTGGTCCTTAATATCTTTCTCTGTAAAATGAGAAGATTAAGTTAATCCTAAAGTCTAAGTTAGTTTTAGGTAGACATTGAAGGATTTTTGGAAAAATGATTGAATTTCAATTCAGAAGATGAGATGTGGAGACAACTTTTTAAACTTAATATACTGTGTGAACACTTCATCTCCCTAATAGTTTTCATCTTTAAAAAAAATGTGAGAGAAAACTTTTATCAGAAAACTTTGTAATTATAAAATCCAGTGTTTATACAAATGTTAAATATAAATGTAAAAATTAATATAATTAATATACTACTTATTAATATCCTCCTAAGTCATCTGTGTTCAATAGAGTATGTTAAGTTTAATAAGTTGTAAAATGTCTGCCTAAACCTAACTTCTTGGTGATGATTGGTAAATATTATCTATGATGAAGGTGATTAATTTATGTGGAGTTTATTCATCTCAGAATCATAAACTTAAAAATTAGATTTAATAGTCCAACTCTCTGTGAAGATGAAAAAATTAAAGACCTAGAAAAGTTTAATGATATATCTAAGATATCTATTAAGGGTCAGAACCTTTATCTGAACCACATCTTCTGATTCAAGATACATCCTCTCCACTGCATTTGTCTTCCCAATTACTTTTGGATTTCAAAAATTTCCCCTGAAAGGATATAGGCTACATTTGAAGGAAATGTTGTTAATAGAAAATAAATAAAATGAGATTGTTTTAAAAAAAAAAAAGTCCACAAACTGGGTAATTGAGCAAAATATTTTGCGAAGGCCAATAAACTTGAAGGCTTGACTTCCGGGAGTAGGTAGATCCATTTGGATATATTGCATGAAATATGAAATATGAAGAATTTATAATAATTGCAGAAGAGGGATTTAATTATAATTTCATTAATATAGGAAAATCTCAATAAATATCCCAATGGGTTTCACCACATTAGAGGTATTCAAACAAAGACTAAATGACAATTTGCCATATAGATTGTGTAAGGAATTCATAATTCAAGCACAATATTGAACCATACAACCTCAAACCTTGCTTGTATCCACTTGACATCTTACTATTTTCTAATATCTAGGAAACTGTGAAAAGGAAAATGAATAAAAAATACAAGCAAGGAGTACATTCAATAACAAAAGGAAAAAGGACATTTAAAGATTCTGAAATCTACATGCCAATATATCATGTCATGACACAATATATCATGTCATGACACTAAGCTCCTGAATTTTCAATAGAAGCTTAACTTTTGCTGTTTGCAGTTCCCCTACAATTACCTACTAAAACTGTCAAATAGTGAAATTTGCTCATTAAGGTTATTCAGTTCAATTCCAATAGACTTGTGATGAAGAGGGTCATCTGCATTCAGAAAGAGGAATGTGGGATCTGAATATGGATCACAACATAGTATTTTCACCTTTGTTCTTTATTTTTGTTTTTTTCTTATTTTTTCCCCTTTTTGATCTGAATTTTCTGCAGCATGATAAATGTGGAAATATGTATAGAAGAAGTATACATGTTTAACATATATTGGATTACTTGCTGTCCAGGGGAGGGTGGTGGAGGGGAAGAGAGGGAAAAAAATTTGGAACCTAAGATTTTATAAGGGTGAATGTTGAAAACTATCTTTGCATGTATTTTGAAAATAGAAAGCTATTATTTTATTTTTTGCTGAGGCAATTGGGGTTAAGTATCTTGCCCAGGGTCACCAGCTAGGAAGTGTTAAGTGTCTGAGACCAGATTTAAACTCAGGTCTTCCTGACTTGAGGGTTGGTGCTCTATCCACTGTGTCACCTACCCATCCCTAAAGCTATTATTTTAAAAAATAAATTTACTCATTAGCTATCATCAGATACTTAAGGAAAAATAATGTGGAAATGAATATAACTTTTTTCCCTTATCCTACCTAAATGATGTGCATAATTAAGAAAATAGATAAAACATTCAACAAAAATATTGGCAACCTTGTTTTCCACAAGCTACAATGGTGAACAAGCACCAAAAAATGACCTCTGGGTATAGTAGTTTTTTTAACTGTTCCTATGGTAAGCACAGACTAGATTTGTCATTTGCAGTCTTGCTGGGTTTTGCAGAAAGATTCTTTAAAAAGCCTTATTTTCATAATATTTTTATTTGTTTTTATGCTCTATTTGGGGAATGATCTCTGAGCTTCCTATTCTTAAGAACTAAAATTCAGAATTCTATGTCAAAAAATGATTTTGAAACCGTGCGGTAAATATACTTATTGTATTCTATAGCAACATCTTTGTGTTCATCATTCAGAACTTAGTGACTTGTACATAGTAGGCACTTGATGATTATTTGTTAAATTGACATATACATTAAACCATCATGTTGGTGGAATTGATACTTATGTATTGCTTTGACTGTAAAAACTTGTATTTTTTTAATTTACATTATTTATTGCAGCAAACTTCATTTTATTACATTCAGCCATTGTTCTAGCCTGTCAAGATCTCTTTGGATCTTTATTTTGTCATGTAGTATGTTAACTATTCCTCCCAGATTAAAATCATGTGCACGTTTAATGCATATGCCATCCATTCCTTTTATCTACCTTATTGATAAAACTAAAATTTTATTTTTATTTCAATTTCAAATTCTTTCTCGCTCCAGGCAAGAAGTAGAATATTCATTATGCATATGAAATCATATGAAACATTTCCACATTTGCCACATTCTGGGGGGGAAAAAGAAAAAAAACAAAAAAAAAAGAAATAAAAACTTCAGTATACCTTCTGGACCCATCAGTTCTCCTATCTGGAGGTTAATAACGTTTTTCATAATCAGGCCTTTGCAATTGTAGTGAATCATTGAACTGATGATAGTTAATAAGTCTTTCACAGGTGATTATAATATTGCTGTTCCTGTGGATATTGTTCTCATATTTCTGCTCACTTCACTTTGCATCAGTTCATAGACATCTTCTCAGATTTTTCTGAAAACTTCCTGTATCATCTCTTACAGCACAATAGTATTTTTTCAAATTTATATACCATGATTTATTCATCCATTCCCCAATTGTACATTTCCTCAGTTGACTTAATTGTTATTGAAGCGTCTTTTTTCCACATATAATAGTATTTTATTTTTCCCAATTACATGTAAAGATAGTTTTCAACATTCACTTTTTATAAGATTTTGGATTCCAAATTTTTCTCTTTCCTTCCTCCCCTTCCTTCACCCTTCTCCAAGATAACAAGCAATCCAATATGTGCCATCATATTAATCATTTTTCCACATTAGTCATGTAAAAGAAGAATCGGAACAAAAGGGAAAAACTATGAGAAAGAAGAGGATAAAAAAGTAAAAACAGTTATGTTTTGATCTGCATTCAGACTCCATTGTTCTTTCTCTGAATGTGGGTAGTATTTTCCATCATGAGTCTTTTGGAATTGTCTTGGATCATTTTATTGTTCATAGGAGCTGAGTCTATTACTATACATCATCATACAATGTTGCTGTCACTAATATACAATATTCTCCTGGTTTTATTCATTTTACTCAGCATTGGTTTATATAAACCTTTCTCAGTTTTTCTGAGATCCTCCTGCTCATCATTCCTTATAGCACAATAGTATTCCATTACATTCATGTAACACAACTTGTTCAGTCATTCCCCAATTGATGGACATTGCCTCAAAATGAATCCAATTCATTCTGCCACAAGAAGCTGGTATAAATATTTTTGTACACATGGGTCCTTTCCCCTTTTTTATGATTTCTTTGGTACAAATCTATTAGTGGTATCACTAGGTGTAATGGGCTGAAGCTCGAGTTGATGCACTGAGGTCCCAAGCACGTGACGCTAAATAGTAATTGGACCATACTCTATTAATATATGCTTGGAGAAAGAATGGCCTCTGCCCACTCTCTGTGCAAGTCCTGATGTATAGGAAATGACATAGGGACGATTTTGGTGGGTGGAGAGAGAGGGGCAGAGAGAGAGAGAGAGGCAGAGAGACTGCTGGCCAGGTTCATGTTGCCACCACTCACATTCCTATCGCCATCCCCCTTCACCTCCACAAAGAATAAAGATCGAAGATTTTCCCTTAACCTGAATTCCTGACTCCGGCTGATTTTAAAATATGTGGTCATCACAACTAGGCCAAAAGGTATGCATAATTTTATAACTTTGGGAAATAGTTCCAAATTGCTCTCCAAATTGTTGGATCAGTTCACAAATACACCAATACATTAGTGTTCCAATTTTCCCACATCTCCAACATTTATCATTTTCCTTTTTTGTCATCTTAGATAATCTGATGGGTGAGGTGGGTACCACAAAATTGCTTTAATTTTTATTTTTCTAATTATTAATGATTTAGAGCATTTTTCATGTGACTTGATATTTTTGAATTCTTCCCCTGAAAACTACCTGCTTATATCTTTTGACCATTTATCAGTTGAGGAATGGCTCTTATTTTCATAAATTTAATTCAGTTCCCTATATATTTGAGAAACAATATCTTTAACAGAGAAACTTGCTAAATATTTTTCCTAGTTTCTAGTTTTTATTTTTGGCTGAATTGGTTTTGTTTGTGCAACAACTTTTAAATTTAATACAATTAAAATTTTTCATTTGTGCCTCCTGTGAACTTTTTCTTTTGTTTAGTCATGAATTCTTCACCTGTCAATAAATCTGTTAAGTAATTTTTTTATGCTTCCTTACTTATGACATCATTCTTTATATTTAAATATAATGTACCTATTTTGAGCTTATCTTGTATATTGTGAGATGTTTGGTCTATACCTAGTTTCTGCCAAACTAGTTTTCAATTTTCCCAGCAATTTTTGTCAAATAGCGAATTCTTGCCTCAATAGTTAGGATATTTGGATTTATCAAACACTAGGTTAATATGTATATTTATTTCTGTATATCGTGTACTTCATCTCTTCCATTGATCAACTACTCTGTTTCTTACCCAGTACCAAATGGTTTTAATGATTACTACTTTGTAGTATAATTTGAGATCTGCTAACTGCTAGGTTGTTTTCCTTTGCCTTTTTTTTTTTTTCACTGATTCCCTTGGTATTCTTGACTTTGAATTTTGTTATTACTTTTTCTAGTTTCATAAAATATTTCTATGGTTGTTTGATATGTCACTGAATAAGTGATTTAATTTAAATAGTATTGTCATTTTTATTATATTGACATGGCTTATTCATAAGCAATTAATATTTCTCTAATTGTTTAGATCTGCTTTTATTTATGTGGAAACTTTTTTTATCATATATCCCATACCTAAATAAAGTCAAAATGGATACATGATTTAGACAAAAATGGTGATATAAGCAAATTGAAGGAGCATGGAATATTTTACCTGTCATATCTATGGATAAGGGAAGAATTTATGATCAAACAAGATATAGAGAGCATTACAGGATATAAAATAAATAATTTTATTTACATTAAAATTTCAAAGGTTTTGCACAAACATAACTAATGAGTCAATATTAGAAAAAAGCATAATATTGAGAGAGTTGAGAAATGTACAACCTCCCTAGGAGAAGTAGTAGAAATTTTTTCAACTGCTATCTATGATTTTAAAAATATTTTTTATTTTTATTTTTCTTAATTACATAAAAATTTTAACATTCTCTTTAAAATTTTGAATTTCAAATTCCATTCCTCCTTTTATCCTCATTCTGAGAAGGCAAGCAATTTGATATAGATTATACATATGTAATCATGCAAAACATTTCCATGTTAGCCATGTTGCAAAAGAAAACATAGACCCAACCAAACAAAAACCCAAGAATAAAAAAGTTTAGAAGTATTCTACAATCTGTATTCAAATTTCATCAATTCTTTCTCTAGAGGTAGATAGCATTTTCATCAGTTTTGGAATTGTCTTAGATCCTTGTATTGCTGGGATTAGCTAATTCATTCACAGTTAATCATTGTTGAATATTGCTGTTACTATATACAATGGTCTCCTGGTTCTGCATACTGCATTTTGCATCTGTTCATGTAAGTCTTCCCAAGTTTTTCTGAAAGCATGCTACTTGTAATTTGTCTTGTCTGAGGTATACTTATTCCCCTCGATCACTGTGCACAGGTAAACTCACTCTCCCTATCCTCCTGCCTCAACTTGACTTGACTCAGGTATAAAAATAGATAATTAGGAATTTATAGCGCTGAATTCATGTCACTTTCCTTGGCCTTCATTTTTCTCAATAAAATAAAGGAACCAAATTATGTGATCTTTAGCAATCCCAGATGTCTCAACCTGTTTTTATTTTGGGAGAGACACAGTACAAATATATTTATGAGGACAAAAAAAAGAAGGAAAAAAGTAAGATGCATAGCATTTCTTATAGCAAAGTCACCTGTATATTACACTGCTGGGGTAGTTCAGTGTAAGAAATTTCCAAGAGAATTTTATACCATTAATTAAGCTTTGAGTATCCATAGATCAAGTGGCAAAAGGAAGATGGGAATCCAGGAACAAACTTTACTCATTTCTCATTGTCACTTAGAGTCTTTCATTTTTCTTGTGACAGTTTGCATTCAATGCATAAATAGTTGGACACAGTAGTAATAATATCTGATATTTATATAGTGACTTAAGTCTACAAAGACCCTTTTATATAAGCTTTTGTTCCTTATCACAATTCTCTGTAAGCAAACTAACAAAGAAATCAAGTGCCTACTTATGTGGCAAGGTCACACAGGTATTATGTGGCTAAGGTAGGATTCAAATCTGAGTTTTCGTGATTACATGTCCATTGTGCTACCCACTTTCCCACATTTCTTTTCTGGTAATAATAATTCATAAATAGACCATTTCCAGGAAAGCAGGACTTGTAATCTACCCTGCAGAGCTAACTTTTTTACAACTTCTTTTCAACCTTTTTTTAGGGCACAGTTTCTTATGTAAGTCTTCATAAAAAGGCTTTCATGTATTTTTAAGAGAAAGGATCTAAAACACAGTAAGTTTTTATATTTATTACAATAGGAAGAGATATTTCATTCTGTGTGTTTCCATTAACACAGACTGACAATTAATGTGTTTGGTTCAAAAGCCTTTAAACATTTGTACATCCATTTGCACGTTTAAACAGCTCCCTCTAACAGTCAAGCAGGTGGTTAACTATATGTATATTAAATTCATAGAGAAACGGGTAATTTTCAATTATAATTGTCAGTTCACAGTTTACATGATAAGAATTTTAAAAATAGAGCCATTAACTTATTTAGGTAGCCAGGGTTTTTATAAATCATGGTTTATTTGCTTTTTCTATTTACAAATGAGAAATTTTCTGTATTCTCTCTCACACAAATGAGTCAATATTTACTTTGCTTTTTATTCTGCCCAACTCCCAGTTTGACATCAAATGAAATATAATTTGAATTTTCTTAAGCAGCTGTTTGAATGTTATTGTTTTATTAGTTGTTTCGTTTAGTATTATTGCTTAGATAATAGTTTAACTGCTTTATTCATTTGCTATTAATTTGTTTTTTATAAATAAAGGCAAAATAGGACTGAATTGCAGTTCACTGAAATTTTATAATTTATTGTAAATTCTTGGGAATATGTTTCAACAATATTAACTTCCAAGCCAAGAAAAAGCCATCCCATTTTTTAAAATGATGCTCTATTCTTTTAAAGCAAAGCTCTAAAATACATAACATAAACTGATGCATAATAAAAGTTGATGCTTCTTGTTACTGTGGATAATATTTTTTATTCTCTGTACTATCCCTATGTAATGGGAACAATTTTGAAGTGTCTAATTTGACTTTCAGAACACCAAAGACAAAGGAAAATGAGAATGAGAATGAGAAGAATATTGAATTTGGTGTTAGAAGATTAGATTACATTTTTAGAAACTTCCCTTGTTTGCTCTAACCATGAACAAGCCATTTAGGTTTCTAACTCAGAGCAATTACCTTCTTACTCTGCCCAGGGACATATGATTATAGAGACACAAGAACAATAGGTCTTACATATCACTTTAAATTTTGCAATGTGATTTACAAATTTTATTTCATTTTGCCCTCAAAACAACTCTGGGAAATAAGTTCTATTGTTAGTCTCAATTTACAAATGAACACACAGACAGAGGTTAAATGACTTGCCTGATGAAGAAAAATCTGAAGCCAGATTTAACTTAGATCATCTTGACTCTTAAGTTCATCACTATGTACCTTGTCTAGGATTTTTAAAAATTGGGAACCTCAAATACTTTTCCCTGGCCTTCCATGCTTTAACCACTGCCATTCTTACATTCTCTTCTTCCCAACCATATCATTAGGCAAAGAAAGGTGACAAATTGGCAAACCAACTCCCTTGAACTATCTGTAAAAACTGGAAAAGGGGGGAACTTTATTTATGCATATCACCCTTTTCCCCATAAACCTACTGGGTTTTTTTCATGACCAAATTGAGTAGATTTGTACTAGTAGAAATGGTTAGATAAAAGTATAATGACTGTAGTCTCAAGCATTACTAAGTTAGAAACAGAACTGAAATGGAATCTATTAATTTAGCCATAGACTTAAACCATCTAAACAGAAGATGGATATTATTCTAAGAAGGAGTATCTTAAAGCAAAGTGAGTTTTTAATGTGTTTTACACATCATTTTACAAGCCCTTAATAGTTATTCACATCCATTTAACCCTTTCAAGATAGCAAAACACTTTCCCCATAACAACCTATGAGGTAAGCAACAAAAATACAATTTATCCCAATTTTATAAGTAAGGAAACTGACTAAAAGAGAAATGAGATAATTTGTGTATAATCATAATCACATAGTCACTATTTTGTGTCTTTGGCAGGATTTGAAGCCAGGGCTTCCAGACTCCAAGTCAAGGATTTAGTCCAAAATAACATGTTGCCTCTCAATGAGTTGCAGATGTCTTTGAAATACATAATGTCAAAATGAGTTCATATATGAGCACTGGTTAGAGTAAACAAAGTTTACTTTAAACAAAGTTCTAACTATAATTAGCGATGCGAAATGACATCCACAAGTTGTTCCCTTTTCTTTCTTCAAACCAAATAGTTCCAGGTGACATGTGAATCAGATACTGCTATTTTAAACTTGGATAACTATGTATTAAATTGAAATCAATTTAACAAGAATTTATCAAGGTCTTACTGCATGCAAATGTTGGGAACCAAAGATAAAAGCTAAATACTCCCACTGCGATGGGAAATTTTGATTATTGACTTATTGATAATTGACTTATTAACCTGGCCAAAGCCTATACCATGGGATATAGAAATTTATTTAACCATTTTAAACATTCCTTAGATAAAAAGCTACAGGAAAACTTTTAACTATTCTCTGACTACTTGATGACAATGTCAATCTTTTCCATCAATCAGTCAGCCTATTGGTAAATCCTATAAATGAAATCTATAACCTGACTTAGTTTATAGGTTGTTTGCTAAAGTTTGTTTCTTTAGGATTTGTATGAGATTAATGACTCACTTAAATACAATTTACTTGCAAATCTTCATGTGTCTTCATCACTCTCAGGGGCAGCATATATAAAGACTCAGGGATGGGATTTAAAGGTTATGCTTGAAGATGAAAGGCCAATTTGACCATGTACAATGAGGTAAGAAAGATATATTGGGGTAAGATTAAAAACTTAATAATAATGATGATGATGAAGTTTTTATTATATTTTAGAGGTACAAGAAAGGTATAAGAATTTTTGAATTTATATGTATTTATTGAAAATAACATGGTCAAATTTGAGCTTAAGAAATATCACTTTTCAGTCTCATTCTTTCTTCTAGTCATTATAATCCAATAGCAAGATTAAGTTCAAAATGATTGGTGATGGTGCTGGATACAGTGAGTGACCTTGGGCTTTTTAAATTAAGATCTTTCCCCAAGTCACTGTTTGAGGCAAGACCCATTCAATGCTCTAGGACTGAGTTAGAAATGAGACCAGAATGGCCTAGTTTACTATCACAAATGTATCAGTCTTGGAGGGAAAGATCTTCAAAGTTTCATTCATGCCCAAATTGAGTAGATTTGTATTGCTACAAATGATTAGATTAAAAAAATATATAAAGGATTGACACTTAAGAAATAGAATTGAATGGAATCTCATTATTAATTTAATCACAGCCTTATCTTCTCCTTGTGAAATTCCTCTCTTCCTTTAAAATACAACTGTAGCCACATCTAAGTGAAACCTTTCCAATTTCCATAATTGCTAATGCTCTTTATATATTTTCTTTAATCCTCTATGTATTTTTGAAATTCAAAATGTATTTGTATATTTTATACTATATTTCCTTTCATATAACCTTGTTGTCTCCTATTAGAGTAGAAGCTCCTTACTAATAGAGATTATTTAATTTATAGAATTTATATTTTCATTCTTTATATAGCACATATTCCATAGTATATGCCTAATAAAAGCTCCAATGACTTTGTCAAGAAAACCCAAAATGGGATCAGATATAACTGAAATAACCAAACAGCAACAAATAAAAATCAATTGATTGATATCATACAGTCAATGACTGTTGCCTAAAACTTAGACATATTAAGTGGCTTGCTATAGTCATATACAATTTTTAATACAAAAATTTCAGTGTGTACCAGAGGTGAAATATAAAATATGAACGAGATAACACAAGTCAATTCTGGTTATCCATAGGTGAAAGAAAAACCAAAAACCAAGAGAACTCAAAAGTTTTAAGATTATCTTTAGATTCTATTCTTTAAAGCAGTTATGGCAGGCCTAGCTAAAAAGCAGTTTATCTGAAAGTGATCTAAGGGGTTTGGTGAACTCAATAAGAATCACCAATATGACAAAGCAGTCTAAATCTGCTTAACTTGGCTGCATTGAGAGGCGTATCTTCCAAAAAGAAAGAGGTCTGCCTTGGCCAGACTGTCTGCAGTTCTGCATTCCTTTCTGGGTACCACAGTTGAGAAAAAACATTGATAAGCAGGAAAGTGTCAAGACAGGGGCAATCAGTATGATAAAGTACCTCAAGTCCATGTTATCTGAATATATAACAAAGACACAAAGACATTTAAATTGAAGATGTTTTGCCTGGAAAAGAGAAGTCACAAAAAGGAAATAATTGCCTAGTTCTAGAAGAACATATTAGGAACAATGAAGACAAAGTTACAAAAAATAAACAGACTTTAAAGTTGATATAAGTAAAAAACTTTTTTCTCAATTAACACTATCCAAAAGGCATACACTATCACTAAAGGTAATGGGTTTCCCCTATTGAAGACATTCAAGGAAAATTTGAGTGGCTATCTTGGGGTGAATTTGAAGGGATTCTCTTGGGAGCATGCTGTGGACTAATTAGCAACTTGGATTTTTAGTGATTCTATAAATGTGGCCTGTAGTTTGTGAAATATTCTGCTACCAGAGGAATAAAAGAAAGTACACAGTTGTTTTTTGTTTTTCTTTTTGTTTTTTTCAAAATGGCCTAAGCTCCTTGTGACCGTTTATATTGTAGTCCAGAATATTCTAAAAAAGCATAAATTGCTCATATCTTTAGTATCAATTCTTCTATATAATTCCTATGGATTAAGACTGTGGGTCTTTAGGAGCCCACAGTTAAAATCCAAAATAGCCCATGAAAAGCATTATCAGCCAAAAACATCTCAACATTAATTAATCAGTCTTCTTAAAATCTAAATCAAAGACCAGAGTCCTGAAGAAATGGGTCTTAGAAGTCCAAGTTTTGTTGGGAGAAAGGTGAAAAATAGGCCACAAGTATGAAGGCTGCATAGGAAGGGGCAATAAGAAAGTACTCTGAACAGTGACCAAGCAACCTGGAGAAAGAATTATGTAACAAGAAGGAATAGTTAAGAGAAAGAAGTATAGAAAAGTGATGTGGGAAGGTACTAAGGATAAAATTCACATACTCTATAGTCTTGCCTACATATCAGTCTATATGAGAGAGCTGAAGTTTCTAAATGCAAATTAAACTAATCTCATTTCTGCCTTTACAGAATTTAAGAAATTAGGAATCACTAAGCACAAATAGTTGCCATCTATTGTATCTGAGTCAGCCTTACTTTATTACAGACAAGAGATTCTACCCAAAGCATCAGCAGAAATACATAAACATCATTTCATGCCCACGCCTTCTCACAAAGCTCCTACACCCAATTTTGGTTGGGAGGTGTTTAAAAAGGCTTTTGTCAATAATCCTGAAGTATCTGTTTCCATGAGTCAGGTTCAGCCAGGGTTAGGCTACTAACTATCTTAGATTACTTTTTAAGACATAGATCTCAAGGTATTTCCTCCATGCCCCCATATCTTGCTATTACCTCACTTTTAGAAAGAAGTATCAATGAATGAAGGCATTGAAATACATAGACAAAAATACAATCAAACTCATCATGTATAATTAGCTTGATTATGCCTCAAGAAGCATATTTCAGACATTTTTCAAGCACTTTCAAACCTGTCATTCTTTAAATTTGAATATGTTTCATTTAGGACTTCTTTTTCAGTTATGAATTAGAAAGTATATTTTTCTAGCCCTCCTCCCACCAAAACACTAGACCATTAGTACTATGATTTTCCCCCTAGTCCTTTTCAACAATGCTTCCTTTTCTAAAAATTAAAAGAATTTTTTGTTGCACACTCACAAGCATACATATCATCACATGGATAGCCAGATCACCTGATTAATACCCTGATCAATAGCATTTATTCCTTATAGAGCTGCTATCAAAGCATCTATAGTAGCCCATAGGATCATAGTTACATAAATCTATATATCTTCTATCTTTACATATACACACATACTGTCTCTCTCTCTCTACCTCTTCCTTTCACTCTATGTCTCTATCCCTGTCTATCTGTCTCTGTCTCTGTCTCTGTCTATCTCTCTCTCTGGAATGATTTAAGTGTGTCTCTGATGGGGGTGAATCCTGAAACTGTCACCTTGGCTTTGGAGGGAAGCAAGTGAACTCTGAAACTGTCCTCTGGAGAGACCCACCCTTCAGGGCAGTTAAGTGTTAACTTCTGTTGGAAATTTTGGCAGAGAATAGTTGCACCCTCTATTGAGTTGAAGATTAGCCTAGGACTACTCCTAGTAACTCAAATTTAAGTGGTCTCATTCAATTGGAGATGTAGGCCTGTTATTCCTATTGAATAGCTTGAAACTCTAAGATAAGTACTCTCTTTTTACCTGGAAATCTAGGCCTAGGAGCATTGAATAGAAGCCCCAGCCTCAGACTTCTTATAAAAAGACAATTTTGAACTCCAAATCTCTGCAAAAGTCTGAAATAGGATTATGCTTTGCCAATGAACTCTCTTGGCAAAGCTACCTACCAAAACTCTTGCCCTCTCTGAAGACATTCTCTTCTCAGTGTTAATCTTTATTTCCCTAACAGGACATCTTGCCACTAAGGAGTCTGTCTTCCTAGCAAAGCTGGTTTCTCAATGCCAATAAAAATCCCTTTGTCATTCAGACTTTTCGGGTTTGTGAATTCTTTCACCTTTAATCTGTGTGCGGACCAGAGGGCATTCCCACCTCAGTTCTCTACTTGTAGCACCTTATCACTTCCTCCTGTTTTTTTCATTTGACAGAAGCAGAAATTGTATTACATTATAATTCTTGAAGCAGCAGGGACACCAGAAGACTAGTTCAAATCCTTCATTTTCCAAATGAGGAAACAGGTCTAAAATCAGTTATTCCAAGTGACGCATGGTTTCAACCACATGGAGTTAGCAACAGTCCTATGATTTGCCTGAATAAGAATAAAACCCATCCTAGAGAAATCACAGATCCTTGGAGTTTTGAAATATAAGATTATTATTACTGTTATTATCTAAATCTAGTGTGTTTAATGACTGTCAAAAGCAGTGTTCATTTCAAGTCCAAAGCATTTATTTATATATGCTCTTCCTGAGCAGGATTATTTCACTCATCATTTACTTAAATGTACTTTCAGTTTTTATAAAGCATTTTGGGGGGAGAGGAGAGGTGTTATTAGGCTCATTTTAACAGATGAGGAAAACTGAGGCAAAGTGCTTAAGTGATTTACTCAGCTTCATATAACTAGTAAGTGTCTGAGAAAGGAGTGGAACTCTGTCTTGATTGCAAATCCAACTCTTTACATTAGCATACCTGGTTCCCAGCTTCAGAATTTCAGAAAAAGTTTGGTAAATTAAATGCAGTCTTAATTATTGCTTCCTGTCTAGTGGAAGTCTATACTTCACATCCAGTCTTTTAACCCAGCCATCTTAACATATGGACTACTTCTGAGTGAATACTACCCCTCACCCCTTTTCTCCCTCTTTCTCTGGGTTCAGTAAACTTATGAATACTATTGTGCTACCTTTTCCTGAAATGGTATAGCTTCTAGGGAATTAATAGCAAGGGCTTTGGGGTTCCCTGACCTGAGGAGGGAGGGAGGCTTCTGCTATGGCAAGCTATCTGATTCCAAAGTCCTCTGGCTTTGCCCCCACACACACACACACCCAAAAATGGGTGCCTCCACACACACTAGAGATGATATTGTTCTGAAAGTCTGCCTCATTCTGGAGACCACTCCTCAATTCACTGCTAATAATCTTGTCATCCAGAACCACATTCTGGAGACCACTCCTCCTTCCTACCTATGAGCCATAGAATTAGTATATCTATGATAAAAATCCAGATAAATGTTTCTCCTTGCTTCTGTTTCTATGCTAATTTCTTTTGGAAATTCAAGCCTCTTTGTAATGGTGTTACAATTACAATAAGCCTTGCCCCTTGGCTAAGGAGATGGGTTGAAACCTGCAGATTCTTTTGAGACACCTTGAGACACTGGTCTATGACCCCAAACTTTTGGTGTCCTTTTCACAACCTCAACAATCCTGGAAAGGGAGAGAGGGCATGTCAGTTGATGGTCCTATGCATTATTTTATTATTCTCTGAATCACCATTCCCAATACTTACTACCACCCCCTATTATCTCCTTGAGTGCAGTGATTCGTTTTTTAAAAATTCTGGCTCTAGAGTTTTGCACAACTAATTGTTTATTAACTGCTTTTTAATTCATCCATTCACTCAGCAAATTAGTTTGTTTTTAATTCTTCCACTACCTCCTCTCTTTAACTCATGTAGATCCTAGAACTAATCTGTTTAAAAAAAAAAAAAAGTTGTGACAGCTAACCAAATGCCACGAATGCTTTAATAATGGGGAGAAAAAAAGGCTTTCAAAAGTAGGACAAAGTACTTCCATTTTTTTAGGGAACTCCTGTTCTATGAACTGTACATCCATTTTAGAAGTTCAAGAGTCCCAGAGATAAGATACTTATTTGAGCTATTCCTAAGCACTGATATTTCAAGATATCCTAGGATTGCCAATTGAGGTTTTTAGGGTATTATAATCTTGTCCCACCCTCTTGGTTTTACAAATAAAACAACTGAGGTTCAGAGAGATGAGATGACTTGTCTGAGTTAAAGACACATAATAAGAGGCAGAGTTTGGATTTGAAACCAGACCCTATAGATTCCAGATTTGTCTTTTTTTTTTTTTTTACCTCCCACTGTACCATTCGGATGTTTAATTATATTGTACAATGTATTTCTAGGTGAAAACAAAGCATTCAGGTTCAGGTCATAGTTCTTATTTCTACCTTTGTAATCTTAGAAAATTTATTTAATTTCCCTAGACCTCATTTTTTCATCTAGTAAAAGCCTTAAAAAGAACTGCTACAATAGGTGTCCCTGATTTATTGACCTCTCCATAATCCTTTATAATACATCTACAAATTATATTATTCCAATTTTTTTTTTTCCAAAGCTACCAACAATTTCTCAGTTGCCGAGCTCCAATGGCCTTTTCTCAATCTTCTCTCAGCTCTCTTGACACTGTTTCTAACTCTGTAGAGTATCTTTGTCACTTTCTACTCTAGCTTTTTTGGAGTACCACTCTCTCCTGGTTCTCCTCTTTACCATTCCTACTCAGTCTCCTTTTCTGGATCCTTATCCCGATCATCCTCTCTAATGATAGGTATCCCAGAGGCCTCTCTCCCTGGCCCTCTTCTTCCTCTATTTTACTTCACTTGGGGAATTTATCAGCTACCATTGATTTAATTGCCATCTCCCTGCTAATGATTCTCAAATCTTATTATCCTGCTCTGACTTCTCTCCCCACCTCCAATCTCATATCCCTAACTGCCTTTTTTAAAATGGATGTCCTCTAGACATCTTAAACTTATCATGTCCAAAACTAGAGGCATTTCACTCTCAAATCCTTCACCCCTTCTACCTTTCCTATTACTTATCCCATCCTCCCATATCCCAGACTCACATCATAGTATCTTAACACCTCACCATCTCTCATTCTCTGTATCCTATCTGTTGCCAAAGATAGTTGATTTCACGTTGCAATAAATATTTCCTAAATATTCTTCCTTCTTCCTTCTGAAACTGCTGTCACTTTGGTGCAGGAACTCATCATCTCACACGCAGATTATTGCAATAGCGTGATGCTTGGTTTGCCTACTCAAGTTTCTCCCAACTCCAATCTGTCTTCCAGTTGGTTTTCCTAAAGTACAAGTCAGACCATGTCAATCCCCTAAACAATAAAACTCCAATAACTGCCCACTGCCTTTAGGATCAAATCTTCTGCTTGATGTTAAAGCTCTTCATAACCTCGCTGCCTCCTACCTTTAAAATCTTTTCATGCCTTTCTTTTAATCAGTCAAAAAGAATGTATTAAATGTCTATTATGTGCCAGATACACAATCCTCTCCCAATCTTGTACTCACTAAATGTTTGATCCAATAGTACTGGCTTCCTTGCTATTGTTTGTCCCAGACACGCCATCCCTCAGCTCCAAGAATTTTCTCTAATTCTCCCCCCATGCCTGGAATTTTCTCCCTCATCTTCACCTACTGACTTCCCTAGCTTACTTTTAGTCCCAAATTTTAATTGGGACTTCTCTAGAAAGTCTTTTCCAATCCCTCTTAAGTTTTGTGCTTTACTTTGTTTAATTTTTTACCCATTTCCTATGTATAATCTGTTGTATGCTTTAATTTATTTGTGTTTTCCCCCATTAGACTGTGAGCTCTTTGAGGACAGGGACTTGTCTTTTGCCCCTTTTTTGGTATCATCTATGCTTGAGACAATGTCTGACACATAATAGGCACTTAATACATGATTTTTGACTGACTAAAAGGAATTAGATTGGACCAAATGATGTGTATCTTCCTTTTGAAGGAAATCTATGTTTTTTGATGAATAGATTTCAAGAGTTTATATAGACATAGGAGCAAAGACAGAAGAGAGAGTCAGGGATGTAAGTTCAGAACAATATACTTTGAATATATGTCCTTTTAAATGTATTCCAGAGGAAGGAAAAAATAATCTAACTCACAAGGGAAAATGTTTCATTTATCTATTTATTTAGTTTTTATTGATAGCTTTTGTGTTTAGATCATCTTCATTTTCCTCATGTCTTCCCCCAGATAGAGACCAATTGTTTACAATAAATCAATTTTTAAAAGAGGAGTGAAAGAAGAAACTTTTGCAAAACCAATCAACACATTTATTAAACAGTATGGGCCCGCTTCTATCAATCTCCCTACAGTTCCCTCCCTCCCCACCCCCCCCACCCCCCTACTCTGTGAAAAAGGGAGCCTCATTCAGAAATCTCTCCTTTCCGGGCAAAGCTTATAAATGCATCATTCAGTTTCATTTTCACTGGTGGTTGTTATTCTCTCCATTCCATTATAGAGTTGCCACTATCCTGCATGTGGACAAATTATTTAGCTGGTGCTTTTGGCTTATGCAGATCTGCACAGGATAGTCAAACAGTATTTAAGGAAGCCACTCCCAGTATCAGGTTACTCAAGTATCTGCTAGGACGAGACTCAATGGTTTTGCACAGCCTGCTAAATTGCTTCTCCAACTTGTTTCCTCTGGGTGGTTTTCAGAATCCCTAACTTTTGCTGTATCTTCCCATCTCCAGCACTTATGGCTTTCCACCTTGGTTTTCTTTCAGCCAAAGAAAGAAACCCACTTAGCATATACATTTCAATTGTCCCACTCAGTGGAAATCATTTTATGTCTTTAAAATAATACTTTCGCCACAGAGCTCACTAGTGGAGATAAAGGTCCCCACTGTAAAAAACCTTTAACTATATAAGAGGTGTCTTTGGGTGAGGTGGAAGAGTTACTGAAAAGGATGAAGAAATGAAAATAGTAGTGATTTACTTACATAAGAAATATTCAATTAAAGGGAAAAAAACCTATTTACAGAAGGGTATCACAGCTAGTTCTATCTTAATGTTCCAGGGTCATGTGACCAATTGGGATGGGAAAATTCTTCCAGCTTTGGGCCACAGATGGGTAAAAGAGTTTGGAACAAATAAGAACTTCATGAATCTTTAGCTATTTCCAGAATAGCTCCTAAATAAGTCCTCTGCCAAGATTTCTACACAGTTATGTTTTGGTTTCATTATCTTTCATGTTCCCCCTACTTCTGTGCTTTTGATTTTGGCTAGAGTCTGAGAGTTCTGGAACATAGGGTATTCTCATAAGACATTTAGTGATAGATTTAGCTCAATCAGAAAAAAGAGCTTCTTGTATGTACTTAATAATACAGAATTTCTGTACTATCTCTTATTTCCTATTAATACAAAGATCTCTAAACATAAACTCACCAAGCTTCATAATGACCTGTGGAAGATGGATGATGCTCATTATGTACTTTGCACAATGGCCCTTGACCTATCACCATTAGAGATTAAGCATTGGTGTTCTTGTAAAAGTGAAAAAATTCAGCTAGATTCTTCCACAGAGGCCTCCTTTATGAAGAAGTGAATTCACTTACAAGATAAGATGGTTCGGTTAAGTGACATTCTATGGTCATAGGATGCTACACACATGGCCAACAATTGTAATATAGAAAAACTCTAATATAACAGTTTACTAAATTCCTAGGAAAAATTAAGCTTGTTAGAAACTGGGATTTAGGAGAGCTAAGTAATTAGTGAAGAAAATCTGAACTTGAAGTCAGGAATACCTTGTTCTGAGTATAATTCAAATTCCTTCTTCAGACACTTATAAGCTAAATGGCCCTGATTAAGTAATTTAACTTCTCCATACTTCGGTGTCTTATGAAAAAATAATGAGGGTGGGAAGCAGGATGGGGGAGAAGGAGAAGAATAGGGTTGTATAACCTCATAGGTCCCTTCCAACTCTAAATCTATAATCTTATGATCTTAGGATCCTAATTTGCCCATAATTATACAGATAGAACACTTGTTTTGCTGACTTCCAGTTCATTAGACTGGACAGCTATGTTGGTCTTAGTTTGGCTCCTTTTCCATGGTGCATACCCACAAGGAAAGAAATAGGGCATATACACAAAATTGATGACTTTAATGAACAGATTTGGAGCTCAAATGTACCTTGTCATTTTTGTTGAATCCTTTCTGTCTTGTAGAATTTTCTAGGCAAAGACTGGTTTGCCATTTCCTTCTCCAAATGAGTAACTGAGGCAAACAAGGTTAAGTGATTTGCCAGCTCTGAATTCAGGATCTTCTGACTCTAGGGTCCATATTCCAATGACAGCAGCACCCTTCATTTTACAGATAAGGAAATTGAGGAGTATATGGGATAATCAGAGAGGATTAGGACTTCTCCTGGGAGGGTTTGCTGAGCCCTTTTCAGGGCTACTTATTCACTTTTGGTGTCCCCCTTCTCACAACTCTCACTTGTGCTCCAAGAAGCTGTAACGTGAAAAAGTCACATCCTGGAAAACTATTCCTGCAGAGAGGCTAAACCAGGTTGAAGAAACAACAGGCTTCAAACCCATTAGTGATTTAGGGGGAGATCTACCTCAAGCATGTGAAGACTTCCCTGGTAGAATGGGTAGGTGAGAACAATTTGTTGCAGTAGCCGTGAAGGTGACTGAAGCAGGGCCTCTGTGGAGCTCTTAGAGCTTGCCTCATAAATACTTGGACTTGAAGGCGAATCTTGTGTCTCCAAAGATAAAATTTTGTTCCACTCTATTACTCTTGCTTTATTACTGTACAATACTTAGAGGAGCAAGTTCCTAGAAACATTTTGTAGGTAACATGACATAAAACTGGAACATCAAGAATAAAAAAGTACCTGAAGATTTCCCAACCAGTTGTCCTAATGTTTTGGGAGGGGGAGAAAAGTTATACATAGCAATGAATATAGAATTAGGTAGCATAAAGGCACTTCCTATTTCTTTAAGTAAAGAATATATTTGTTATGTTTGCCAAATCTATATAGATGAGGTTGTATTTGGCTCTATCCAGCCTTTTCCTGGTAACCTCTCAATGAATTTCACCACCTGTGCTCTCCTTTCTTCCTCCTTCTCTGTTGCATCCTCTTATGCATGTAGCTTATTTAAATTTTTCTGAATCCTGCAAAAGTGAGAAGAAAAAGGCAGGGTTTCATCCCTACCTTTCTGGGTGACCAGCAAGGCTCCCATTCAGGCCAGCTACTTGGAGGGACCAGGGGAAGAAAAGGCACTGAAATATCCTTCCCTACTCAGCTTCTACAGCTCCTTTCCCTTCTCCCAAACCAGGTGGCAGATGAATTAGGTTCATTATAAGAAGTAGCAGCTAAGGCTCTAGCTTCTAAGAATTGGACTAGTTTTCTTAGCCATAAGTTTCTACTCTGGAACGCATTGGAATGCCCAGGTTTCTGTCAGACCTGCTTGGTCTCATTTCCTTTTTTTCAATAACAGGGTACCTCCCTACCCAAAAATTATTCTAGCATTTCTCCTGTGGCACTCTTTGAGGATTTTGAAGAATATATTTTTCTTTGTCTTAGGGAGCACAGAAGAGCTTTCATGAGGGAGGGGGAAGAAGAAGAAGAGATAGAATTTTAATACTTGACAAAGAATAATTAGAATAAGTACTTAATAAATGCTGGTTGGTTGATTGTTCATTGCCTATAAAGCAAAAACAGCCTAAGTTAAAGCCAACAATTGCACTCGCTCAACTTTGCTTCTTCATCCAGAAATTATTGCCTTAAGATTTTTCATAGTGTGGTTGTTTATGCTGGAGTAGCCAGGAGACAAAATCTAAAGAAATTATATTATAAAGATAACTGAATATTTGGGGTTCATTGTCATTAGGATTATAGAATCAAATGAAATTATGTATGTTTAAATGCTAAATAAATGTAAAATGCTACATAGATGTGCAATCGGGAAAAGACATAAGGCATATAGATATTATAGTTGGAATGAGGGGGAGGGAAGCCTATTACCACCAGTCATCAATTCAGTGAATATTTTCAATGCCTACTTTAGGCAAGGAACTGAGCTAGACTGTGTATATGTCCACATAAAAGTTATTCTCCTCACCATTTTATTTTCTACATAAAATGCTTATTTCATTTCCTAAAAGGACTCAAAGGTCATGTTTTGCTGATGTAAACAACAATGAATATATATCCCTGGGTATTTTCTCAAGTTTTAAGAAGTTTCTTGAACCTAGTTTCTTTGACCTAGACCACTCACTCCAACCCCAAATCCTTATCTCCTTTCTTGCTTATGTGTTACTTCCTACTGGTTCTCATTCTATTTAGAAGGCATTATTTTCTCATCCTCATTTGTTGAGTCTACAGCAATGTCCTTCCCACCCAAATGTGCTTTTTCTTATGGATTGTTTTCCAAATGATTCCTTTCCACATCTACATTGTTCCACTTATACCATATTTCAGGTCTTTTTCACTTCTTCCTTGAACTATTTTAATAGCCACTTGTGAGGTTTCCCTATATCTATCCAGTCTATCTGTGCCCAATCCATCTTCCATAGAGCTAGGCAAATGAGCTTCCCAAAGCATAGCTTTGACCATATTATTCCCCTATTCAAAACTTTTCAATGGTTTTCTATTTTCTTTAGGATAATGGAAACTCCTCAATCTGAAAAATAAAGGCCTTCACAACCTCACTCCAGCTTGTCTTTCCAGACATTTCATATTATTTCCCTGCATATTTTATCTTCCAGTCAAACTGGCCCACTCATTGTTCTCTAGACTTCTTACATCATCTCCCAACCATGCAATCTTTGCACAAGCTGTCATCTGTTTGGCATTTTGTAACTCCTCCTCCCTGTTATTTGGACTCCTTAGCTTCCTTCCCGGATTAGCTCAGGTACCACCTTCTACAGAAAACCTTTCCTTATTCCTTAATCCTAGTGGTATCTCCCACAAGAAATAATATTTATTGAATCTGCATATATTATTGTTGTACCTACCTCCATTCCCCCATTGTAATCTTGAGAGAAGGGCCCAGTATTTTTGAATTTATTATCTTCAGGTCATAACAGTCCCTTCTCTATTTGCTGTTTGTTATTGTTTTTGATTCTTCATGACTCCATTTGGGATTATCTTTGTCATTTCCTTCTCTAACACATTTAATAGGAGAGGAAACTGAGGCATACGGGGTTATATCACACAGCTGATGAGTATCTGAGACTCCTTTTGAATTCAGGTCTTCCTGACTGTAGGCCTGGTGCTCTATCCACTATTCCACCTAGCTTCCCAAGGGCAAGCTTTCAGATAGGAAGTTAATATAGATAAGAAAGTTCAGCTATGGAGAATCTGGCAAGGACTAATGTTCTTCATTTACATAATTAAGTCAGGAGACAGTCACTGAGGGTCTGGACTATATTGGAACAGAGCTTATGATAATGCCTGGAGGACCTAAGAAGGTAGTACCAAGGTAGATAATAAGGCTGGTAGTCTTCCAGTTCATCAGTTCATTAGATGAATTCCATATAATCCAAACTGGGTAATCTGGAGAAGTTGATGAAGAAGAATGAGCAGAAGGCAATCTTCATGAAAGTGAATCACTCTGGATTCTGCCTATCTCAAATGGCCTCATTAAAAAACCCTTTGTCATTGCTTTGTGCAGCACTTGAGATCAACTATTCACAAGATCAAGGGTTTTTAACCTTTCTTGTGGTATGGACTCTTTTGGCAGTCTAATAAAGGTATAGACTCCTCAGAATAATATTATTTTCATTTGTACTAGGAGGAAATGTTAAATTTTATTTAGAGGTAAGTGAAAATAAAGGTAGTTTTTTTTGTTTGTTTGTTCGTTTTTTTGTTTATTTCCATTCAGGTTTACACACCCCTATCTATTCATCAACCTCAGGTTAAGAACCTGTGGATAAAGGAGGAGTGAAAATCCTAATTCTGATTTAGGGAGAAAAAAACTTCCTTTTAATAATACAGTTGGAATTTGGAAATGTCTATATTTCATAAACAATTAGGAGTTCCACAACCAGAAGTTTCAAAAACCATATTAAGAGGATAAAATTATTCAATCTACTATAAGATAGATAGACAAGGTTATAAAGGCCAGTCCTTGAAAAAGATACTTCCTACCTGAATGTAGTCTAAATGACCAGATAGAGAATTATCATACTGCTTAGAGTTGCTTTCCTAGAATCAATTTGGGAAAGGATTATTCTGTCTCCCATATACCTCTGAAAGGGCAGTTCTAAGCAATACCTGGGCAGCTAGGTGGCACAGTGATAGAATGCAGGATTTGGAGTTCAGAAGGTCTGGATTCAAATCTGGCCTCAGACACTCACTAGCTGGACAATTCACTTACCCCATTTGCCTCAGCTCCTTACCTGTAAAATGAACTAAAGAAGGAAATGGCAAACTATTCTAGTATTTATGCCAAGAAAACCCCAAACTGGGTCAAGAGTGTGTCAGACATGATTGACAAATGACTTAACCACAACAACAAAAATCCTATCTCCTCATAACCACAAAGAAAAGCATTGGATGGGTGGAGTGTCTCTTTTGTGGGTACAATCAGTTCTGGCTCTGCAACCTCTGAGTCATCAGTTCTTCTAACTATACAGTAGCCAATTGGAAAAAATTTTCCTCAGTATTAGCTCCTCTGTTACTCATGGTCAGAAACTAGCTCTGGGAAAACACATGATTATTTGGACTGATCAGGCAGGAAATATCTGTACATATGTCCCAAAGTCCTGTCCACTCTTATAATACAATTCTCTACATAATAATCAACTAAAATGTTATTTTGGAAAACATGAATAATTAGATTTTTTCTTTCCTTCCTTCCTAGTATAATGTTTAGTAAAAATTTAAACAAGTTCTCCTTTCACCTATTCAGAGTACTACCCCCTCTCCAATCTGCCTTTTTCAATTTTATGTTCCTAAAACTGTTTTAAAGTCCATAAACACTTTCACAAAAAAATTCAGCCCTTCATCTGTCTTCATCCATGTCACTTAGTAACAAACTCAGATTATTCTAAATTGATTTAAGAGAATTAATCTCAAGTGGAAATAAGTATACCAACAGTCAGATCAAGTCAATGTGGTTGAGCCACATGTAAACAACTTAGGGGATTTAAGCAACTATAGACCCCTATCCACACAGAAATCAAAGTCACTTTTTATAAGGTCTTTTCTTTGAAGTGGAGCCATGATAGTGGAGTAAAAGTAGGAACTCACCTGAGCTCTCTCCTAAGCCCCTCCAATACTTTTAAATAATGACTCAACAAATTCTATAGCTGCAGAACGCCCAGAAAGCAGAGTGAAATAATATACCAACATTATTTAGACAATTTAGAAGGTTGGCGGAAAAGGCCTTATGCACCAGAGTGAGAGAAGATCACAGTACAGCACAGCCATCAGCACAGACCAATCCGAATAAACCAGGAGCAAACATGGAAGGGATAGCAATGGAGATCTTCAGACCTTTCAGTCCACAGGCTATAAAAGGATTGGACAATAGGTCAGAAGGAGATTTACAGGGGTTCCTTTGCTGGTACCAGGAGCAGAACTATTTTGCATTGCCTGTACTTTTATCTTGGTCACAATCCTAAATCTTCATCCCACTATGAATAGGAATACTAGCACAGAAGAGTTTGTGGTTTAAAGGAGCAGGAATTCTGGTCACAGCTCCAGGACTGAAAATGTTTATGGTTGCTCACAACCCAGTGTATAATACAGGAAAGTAGGAAACATATCTTTCCCTACATTACCTCTAAAAACAACTTAAAAAAAAATTCTGAAACTTACCATAATGCCCTCTCCTCTTGGAAAAATAGAAGTTAAATATCACATTGGAAAAACAGCTGACCTGGAAAATAAGTCTAGGAGAGAAAATTTAAGAATGTTTGGACTACCTGAAAGTCAAGATCAAGAAAAGAGTCTAGAAATAAAGAAATTATGAATAAAAACTTGCCTGATACCCTGTTTCATCAGAGGGTAAAATGGAAATTGAAAGAATTCACTAATCACTTCCTAAAAGAGATCCCAAAATGAAAATTCCAAAGAATATTGCAGCTAAACACTATACTTCCCAGAATGAGAAAATAAAATGCAAGCAGCCAAAAAGACTTCTGGGATATCTGGGATAAAGACAATAAATTCAAATGAATACTAAAGAAAAGAAGCTATTTCAAGAAGGAGAGTACTAGCCATTAAGGTGACCAGCAAAGGCTTCAAAAAGAGTGCTTTTGTGACTTCACCTGAAGCATAATAGATCCTGCTCCAGCCTTTTACCTTTAGTCTGTATGTATCACCCTGCTTCAAATGTGTTTCCTCTAAACCACATATTGTAGGGTTCTGGCTTTAGATCCAGTCTGCTATCTGCCTCCACTTTATGGGAGAGTTCATCCCATTCACATTTACTGTTAAAAACTACTAATTCTTTATTTCTTGCCATCTTACTATGCTCAGATTATGCTTTTCTATTTCTTTCCCCCCTTACCCTTCTCTCCAGTATTAAAGTTTTGGGCACCACTTGCCCCCCAAAGCTCTCCCTCTTTAAAATCCCTCCCACTCTATTTGAGTCCCTTCCCTTTGCTTATACCTTTCTTATACCTTTCCCTTTGTAACCAAATATGTCTCTTTGAGTCAAATCTGATGAGAGTAATATTCACACAATGTTCCTCCCTTACTCTAAACTCCCTCAGATAAGATAGATTTCTTTTGCCTTTTCCTGGGATGTATTTTTCTGCTTTTTTTCTCCCCTTTTCCCTTTTTCTGATACTATCCCCTTTCCACTTCTATTTCCCTTTATTAAATGTTATTTGGCTTAGCATAAGGAAAAAGAAGGAGCAGGAGGGGGAGGTGCCAAATAAACTATGTGAAAAGGATGAAGAATCAGATAAGAATTCACAGCAGGAGAAATTAGATCATTCCCAATCCTCTGACCCTCCCCTCTCAATTAACCCTTCATGGGTGGAGGGAGAAGGAGGAGGGGGAGAAGCAGTAATGCAATTAGAACTTAAGCAGATTGTCACAAGATTAGAAAAGGCATTGGTTAAGGCAAAAAATGAAGGACAGGATGTATCTGATTTTATAAACGCATACCCTGTGATTGAAGAGATTGACTCTTCAGGTCAAAAAAGGAGAAGATACACTCCTTTTGATTTGGAAAAAAAAAATAAGAATTTTAAAAAGGGTTGCACTCTTTATGGGGCTACATCATCTTATGTTAAAATGTTACTAGATAACTGGGCTTATACCCCAAAGAGATACTAAAGAAGGGAAAGGGGCCTGAATGTGCCAAAATGTTTGTGGTAGCCTGTTACTATATAGTAAAAATAACAATATAGTAATAGTAAATAAGGAGAGGAGAAAAGCAGAGAGGGATAGGGTAGGAGACTGAGATAAAGAATTGATATTACTCATCCCCATCCATCTACTCCAAGGTAGACAGCCAGATTGCATTAATAGAAATAATCAAATTAAAACAATTCCTAATATAGTTTTACACAGTACTCATACTTGCACATCCCAGCTGCCTGGACAATGATAAAGCAAGTGAGGACCATAGGTTTAACAGAGGAGATTTGGGTTCAAGAGCATGAGATTGGTAACCCAACTCCAATATTACAAGTTAAGAGATATAAGGGGTTAGCCAGAGGGACCTCCCCAAACTGACACAAAAAGTAATCAGAATAAAAGATTCGATAAAAAGGTGGAGTATAGTACAGGAGAAGGGCTTGAGGACTAGAGCAGAATCTACTTGTTACAAAAAAGCCTAATATCTCCTTCTAACCTAAAGCAGAATTTTTGTTTGAGTAACCACAGAACCCCATACCTAATCTATTTCTATTTCTACAGTTGTCATGGAGTTTATAAAGATTATGTTCATAATTAGATCAGCTTTCCCAAAGTGTATTATTTGAAAATAATATGCTTTTTCCTTAGCAGTATTTCTAATCTTCTTTATTTCATTGTGCCTAATGCCACTAAAATCTCCTTAAAAGAAACAGGCTTCCTACAATTAGATTACTATGTACATTGAGAAAGAGCAGGTGTGAATGTGCTTCCAACAAATAAAGTTTGGAATAAGTTACTAGAATACAGGTCATAAAAGGCTTTAGTGAAAAGTGCTGCATTACTGGTAATATGGCCTACTTGCTCAAAAAAGAGACAAACTTTCTTTTTATAAAGTTTTTGATGACCAAGCTGAGTTTAGTTTGAGCACAATGTCAGGAAAACACAAGATGAGACTGGAAAAGCATCTGTGAGGCACTTGGTAATTTAGAAGGACTTTCTGCTCTGGGAAGGTACTTGAGCTAAATGACCACTAAGTGATTCTAGGCAGTCCCTCCTTAAACACAGAGATTAGATTCTGTCTTTTCAATAGGAAATTTAGGCAGACACAGCTACTCTGCCTAGTAGAAATTAGAATTTATAATTATAAATTAATTCTCGTTTTTATTTCTGCCAATTTGGAAGCTGTCTCTTTCCTCTTCCCTTCTGCCCAAACACATCAGGCATATTTGCTTTCCCTTTTCTGGAAATTGAAACTGCTTTAGGGTTCAGAGGATCCAGGTTTCTGTGTATAGTCTAAAGAGTACCAGGGCTAAGAATCAGGAGACCCGAGTTCTGGCCTTCAACAAATGTGCCTTGTTTACTCTGCAAGTAAGCTACTAAATCTTAAGTAAATTAATTAATCTTTTATTTGTGAGTTTCCTTTTCTGTTTAACTAGGCAGATAAAACTTACCCCACCTCCTTTGCAGGGTTTTTATGAGGATAAAATGTGGTATGTGCAGAAAGAAAATGAAAATGATTCAGTACCATGCGAATGTGACTTAATAATAACATAGCATGATGAACTTACCAGATGAAAAGTAGCTAAGAAAAACATAGGTTATGTTTGATCATTTAGATGTCCCTGCTTTCCTCTGATGTTCTACTGAAGGTTGCCACATTTCCAAAACTCAGTTTGTTTAGGAGTTGATGGTCTCAGACAATATGTCCTCAGTGTTCAGACTGAAAACCGGGAAAGATGTGTCTTGGTCTATTTCAGGAAGTCAAACAAAGACCTGTTTCAGTTTTACCTTTAAAACAAAACAGTCTACCTACAGGACTTTGATCACAGCCAGAACAGGTAATTGTGTGCTGGGCTGTACTTGGAGGGGACGACTCCGTATGGGTGTCGTTATCATTCCAGTCAGATCAAGTGTCTGGAAAGCCAAGTACAAAGCAAGTGAACTTTGTACTTCTAGTACAGATCTGTAATCAGTAAAACAAACCAAAACAAAAACCAATAACAACCTGGAGCAACCACTGTAGCCCTGCCAATAATCAAGAGCATAAATTCTTGAAAAAGAGACTCTCCAGTTTGTTTCCAACAGGGAAAAAAATATCAAAACGAATTATTAACCCAATTAGCAGTATTCAGATTGGTTTCACTGGCATTTAAAACAAATAAGAGTATTTAAAATGTTTTAAAGTTTGTAAATTGCTTTGCATTATTATCTCATTTGAGTCTTACCACCATTTTACAGATGAGGAGATGACAAAAGTTAATTGCTCAGCTTCACATATTCAGGAAGTATCTAAGGCAGGATTTGAACCCAGGTTTTTATGACTCCAAATCCATTGTTTTATTTATAATGTGACCCAATAATTTATAATAGGATAGGATAGGATAGGAAAGGATAAGGTAGGGTAGGGTAGGGTATAGTAGGATACAATAGGGTAGAAAAGGAGAGAAGAGGAGAAAAGCAGAGAGGGATAGGGTAGGAGAGAATGGGATAGGATAGGAGTTGAGAGGAGAGGACATAATACAGTAGGATAGGATAGGTTGGGATAAGGTAGGCTAGAGTAGGAGAGGAGAGGAAAGAAGAAGAGAGGAAAGAATAAGGTAGGAAAGGGTAGTTAAGGTAGAGTGGGAGGGAGTAGGCTAGGATTAGGTCTACCTAGATTGTAAGCTTGGAAGGATGGTGGCACCATTAGGAATTTGCCTTGTAAAGGAAAAAAAATATTGAAATGGGTAAGTGATGAGACAATGGCAGAAGTCTATTAGGAGAACTCCGATGTGGAGAGGAGGAGAAAAAAGAAGCTCACAGGTAATGGTCTCAAATTTTTTCTGTAACATATGAGACAAGGTTTTCACCTGAGAGGGTGGAAGAAGGGGAAGCTATGGGAGGTTTGAGGAGGAATAAAAAGTTTAGAAGATTCCCTGTGATAAGTGAGAAAGTGAACTCCTCATGAAAACTCTCCCCACCAATGCAGATGGCTAATCTGTGTACAAGTTATAGCCTAAATTACCTGAGGCACTGACAGGTTAAATTATTTACCTACAGCCAATTTCCCTGGTGAGTAAATTTCCAGAAAAAAATGGGGGGAAGGGGAAAGAAATAGCTTTATTGAATCAGGAACACTGTCTTCTGTGAGGGTGCCAAATTTTTTTTGTCTCTCCATTTTCTCTGTACTTCCTCACAAGCTAGCCAGGCCTCCCTGTATCTCTGACCTTGACCTGCTGCCTACTCCTGTTCTCAGAACCCCTTGTCAGACAAAATGTGTTCTAGCAGGTCCTGGTCCAGACTTTTGCCATCAGCTCCATCACTACTCTCAAATCTAAACCTCCAACTTGAAATTTCCTTCTCTCCTTTTTCTTTTCTTTCCCCCATTGAGTATTGTGGTACAATGAAAAGGTTAGGAGACCTAGATTTAGACTATATACTGGGATGACTTTCAGCCATTCACCTCTTTAAAGTGACCCTTAATTTCTTCATTTTTATGTGGGCATCTATTGTTTATACTGTTCTACCTTATAAGGTTTTTGTGAAGAAAACATTATAAACCAAAATGCATTATATTAAACTACTATGTGAAAACCATCAAAATGGCTTTCTCTTGAATTCAATAACAATTTTGTTGTTTCTTAATGACTAATTTTTAACTAACTTTTTTATTAAATCTTTTTATTTTTTCAAAACATATGCATGGATAATTCTTTGACATTAATCCTTGTAAATCCTTGTGTTCCCATTTTTCCTTCCCTTCCTCCAGCCTCTCCCCTAGATGGCAAGTAATCCAATATAGGTTAAACATGGTAGAAATATGTTAAATCCAATATATACATACACATTTTTCAATTATCTTGCTGCACAAGAAAATTAAAAATAAGAAAGAAAATAAAATGAAAGCAAACGACAACAAAAAGAGTGAAAATGCTATGATGTGAACTACAGTCAGTTCCCACAGTTCTCTCTCTGGATGTAGATGGCTTTCTTTACCACAAGACCATTGGAACTAGTTTGTAACATCTCATTATTGAAGACAGCCACGCCCATCAGAATTGCTCATCCTATAATCCTGTTGTTACCATGTACAATGATCTCCTGGTTCTGCTCATTTCATTTAGCATCAGTTCATGTAAGTCTCTCTGAAATCATCCTGCTGATTGTTTCTTACTGAACAATAATATTCCATAACATTCATTTACCATAACTTATTCAGCCATTCTCCAACGGATGGGCATCCACTCAGTTTCCAGTTTCTCACCACTACAAAGAAGGCTTCCACAAACATTTTTGTGCATGTGGGTCCCTTTCCCTCCTTTAAGATCTCTTTGGTATATAGGCCCAATTTATAAATTGCTAGAACAAAGTGTATGCACAGTTTGATAATTCTTTGGGCATAGTTCCAAATTGTTCTCCAGAATAGTTGGATCCACAATGACTTCAATTTTTACTCAATTAGCAAACTAGTATTTATGTTTCTACCATGTGCTCAGCCTTATCCTTGGTGCTATAGGAGATACAATATTGTTTAATATGGATATGCCCTTCCCTCAAGAAGTTTGTACTCTATGGAAAATAAGATTTATATGAATCAAAAAAATAGAATCATGGGAAAAATTATATCATTGCTGTTATTCAGTTGTCTCAGACTCTTTGTGACTTCATTTGGGGTTTTTTTTGGCAAAGATATTGGAATGATTTGCCATTTGCTTCTCCAGCTCATTTTACAGATGAGGAAACTGAGGCAAATAGGGTTAAGTGATTTGGACAGGGTCACATAGCTAATAACTGTCTAAGGACAGAGTTGAAATCAGGAAGAAAATCTTTTTGAGTACAGGCTTGATGCTCTTTCTGCTATACCACATAGCTGCCCTCAAAATTATATAACAAAGTGCGAAATTAGTTTAGATCCTAAATGTTGATAGACATACAGAGAATGGAGTGATTAAATTGAGTGAAAAATGTTTGGAAAAGGTTTTCTGAAGAGCTGCATTCTGAAGATGAATAGGGTCTGGATAGGTTACTATTTTTCAGTCGACTTTCTTCTATCACAGAAATAGGGCATGATGGTATAAAGGTCTTTGTTTAAGACATTAAACTTTTTGAAAGAAAAATGGCAAAGAGATATATAAAAATGTCTCGACTCTTACAATAGCTTTCTAACAGATCTACCAGACCCATGACCCTCCATACTCTGTACTACTCATTGCCCAGCTGCCAAAATAATTTTTATAAAATATAGGTCTGACTATGTTGTACCTGCTTCCAATTACTTCCAGAATCAAATGCAAAATTCTGTATGGCATTTAAAAGTCCTCATAACCTAGCCCTTTCCTAGATTTGTAGTCTTCTTACTCTTTGCTCCAATCTATATAGTCTGTGATCTAGCTACTCTGGCCTATTTTCTGTTCCTCAAACACAAATCTCCATCTTTTATTTCCCTTCCTATCCACTAGTGTCCGCAATGTTCTGCCCTCCCACCTCTGTCTTTTAGTTTCTTAGGGTAGACAGGCTAAACCAGGTTGAGGTAGCCAATGGCCACAAACCCATTGTGTAAGTTGGGGGGAGGGATGGCAATCTCTGTCCCAAGCCTGTGAAGGTAAAATGGGCAGAAGTGAACAGCTCGTTCTAATAGGTCCAGAAAGAGGAGGAATTAGGCAGTGTAGAGCATTGAGAGATTGGTTATAGATACTGAAAACGTCAAAATCATCCACTGCATCTCAAGCCAGACATCTTGACTTTTGTTTTGCCACCGAATTTTAATGACTCTGGAAGAAAGAGACCCATCATGTCCAACCACTCTGCCTCCCTTAAATCTAATTTGTGCATGTCAAAAGACATCATCCATAATATGTTAGTATTTTTTGTGCCAGACATATGATAGAACCCTCTAAGCCTGTATTGATCTGATCAGAAACAGTAGGGACACACTGTACCTTGACCCTAACATAGTGACACCATTTCGATCCTTTTTGAGCATGAAGGACAGCAATCAACCAACCACTGGTTGTTACTCAACTCAATTCTTACTTTATGCAATAGGCCTTTCTATATCCAAGGAGATGTTAATGCCTTCCCTTCTCATATTATTTTCCATATGGAAATTCGAAAAATGCTTAATAAATGCTTGTTTGCTGACTGATTGCAGTAAGAGTGAATGTGTGAGTATATGTACATATATATGTACATAGACATATATATAAATCTATATCTGATACAGTAAAATAACATTAATTTTTTGTGGTTTATAATGTTTTCCTCATAACAACCTTATGAGATAGATAGGATAAATATCCTCATTCTAAAGATGAGGAAACTAAAACTCTGAGAAAATGTCTAGTAATTACTAGAAATAGAATTTAGATTTAGATTTGAATACAAATCCAGTGCTCTTTCTACTATATCACAGATTTCAAAGAAGAAAATAGTAGTCAATGGCAAGTTAGGGCTTTTATAGCTTTGAGTTATCTTTAACTCTTCTCTTTTCCTTATCTTGCATTTCCAGTGGATTATAAAATTCTGTTGCTTTCATTCTTACAATACTTTCACATAAGGTATATGGGACATTCAGGGGGGACTTGAACTTCAATGTGAGGGCTTGCCAAGCCTTTTTTCTGGGTTGTTCCTCTACCTTTGGTATCCATTTATTACCTAACTCTCACTCCATGGCTTCAAGAAGTTATAACATTTACAGCAGCAACCATCTTGATAGATATACTAAACCAAACTGAGAATAATCAACAAGCCTAATAGCTGTCAGTTAAGTTAGGGAGAAGTCTACTCCATGCATGTGAAGATTTTCCCTGGTGGAATAAGCAGATGAGAACAATTTGTTTCAATAGTTATGAGAGAAATTGTAAAGTGGCTAGAGCTTGATCAGACATTAAAGATGTTAAGGTCATCTGTTTCATCCTGGATCATCACTAAGGTATCTTTCCTTTTTTTCATGCTACTGGACCTTGAGTGATGATGACAACTTTGCAGGACTCACAAATCCACTTGTGATATCATTAATGGATCTTTTCCTAAATGAATGACCAACAACAATCTATCACATATTTTCTCTCCTCTCTAGTCTCATTGCTACCACCCTAGCACATATATTTTTACTAGCACTCATCTGGGTGATTGTAGAAGTACTTCATATCACATCCTTCATTACTAGAATAATCTTTTTTTATATGAAGACATAGTTATGATTATTCCTGCTCACCTAGTAAAGTTCCAACTCCTTTATTTGTTATTTAAGTCCCTCTGCAATCTAAAATAACTCTGACTTTCCAACTTTTATCTTATATCAAAAGAACTTTAGAGGATTACAGCATTCATGATAGAGATGAGGAGGAAAGATGGCTATAATCTAACTTATATTCTTAATTTAGGAAAAGTAAGTTTCAAAGAATTTAGAGAAAGTTTGGGAAGGATTTGAAAGCCTAATGTTCTCAAGTTTTCCCAATAAGCCTGTTAAATTCTCAAGAATGAAATTCTGAGGACATAAGCAAAAATTATTTTGATAAAGAGCTCCTTATAGAAACCAAGGTGACTTAACAGCTCAGTTCAACTCACCTCAGATTTTTAAAAGACATGAATAGAGAATAAAAAAGCAAGAGCAGGTGATATAGCAAATGAAAAAAAAAGTAGCACAGTACTTTAAAAATGTTCAGTAGTGCTAAAGTCCACAATATGTTAAGGCTGGAGATGAATTTTAAGAATAAAAAAGATTGTTTTAACAATGTTGGGTATATGACTAGAATGAGAAATAAGATTAGGGACACTTTTCAGGCTGTATGATGGAAATGGACAATGGTCCATTCAACTCTTACTTTGTTTCTTTTTTCTATTTCCAAGGAAAATGATCTTTAAACATTAAAAGGTAGAAGAAAAGAGGATTAATAGGGAATTAATGTTGAGGTTAGGAACCGAATGTTGAGGTGTAGGCCACATGTTGAGGTCTACATTTCGGGTACCTAAATGAAATTAGGGTTTAGTTAAGGTCTAGTGGCAGGTTTGGGGTACAGGGAGTCAAAACAGAGTTCCCCTGCAACTCCCTTAGATTCGGCGCAAGGATACGGCGGTATATGAGGTCTAGAAGCGGCGCGGATTCCCAATAAAAGCATTTATTAGCCCAGAGAGCTAGATTAATAAAAGAGGTTTATTACTGAGTCTAGAAGTAGGAGATAGGTGAAAGTAGAAATAAAGAGGGCACTGGACAGAGGGTCCAGTGGACAGAAGGTCCTCACATGGCGACCATGTTTGGAATCTCTGCAAAGAGGGGTTCCCAGTGTGGTCCTTTTAAGTCAGAGACTTAGCTCGAGGGGCTTTGGGGTGTAGCCCCAAAGTTGGCTCAGATCTGGGTGGGGCTGGGATAGGTCCGGACCTTCTATTGGAATTCAAAGGGACCAGGATTTGTGAGTCAAAGGGTAATTTACATTAGCTAGGGGGGGTTGGGAATCAAAGATTGGAATCTTTCCCACATCATTAAGACCAATAATATGAAGTGATATTTTAATAATAACAATTTATTAATAATTCTAAGTAGCAATAATAATTTATCTTCTTACTTAATTGGGTTCAATTCCTCCTCATCTTTTTTTTTCTTGTAGGCATGAAATACCTTATCTACTCTCATTGGATTTAAGTTATTGGGTCTAAATGAAACACATCTTAAGATACTCAAGGAACTGACAAATGTGATTGCTGTGAGTGAGTGAATCACTGTTACTGATTTCTTGAAGTTCATGAAGAATGGCAAAGGCCTCAAAGGAAGTGAGAGGGCAAATATATTGATTTTGTTAAGGAAAAAAAGAAGGAAAGCAAGAAAGCAAGCAAGAAAAAAAAGAAAATGGAGTACATATCAAAAAAAATGCAATATTTTACTTCTGGTAAAATCCTAGAACATATGAAAACCCTACATTAAAAATCCTAAGTAAAATACTAGATCTTTGATTATAGGAGTCTGTGATTTTGTTAAATGTAGTTTGTGTGCACATAGACAGAAAAGCAGTGATAACTAAAAGCCAGAAAGTATTTATCAGGAACAAGTCATGCCAGATTAACCTCATTTCCTCCTTTTTTTCTTTTTTTTTTTTTTTTTGGTGGGGGGGAAGACTGGGTAGTTAGGCTGGTTGATAAGAATAATGCTGTAATCATAGCATACTTAAATTTCTGCACACTTTTTTTTTTTGAGGGGTGTTTGTGGGGAGAAGACTGCCTGATCCAGGCAATAACTCAGAAATAGACTTTGCAAATGAAAAAGATTGTATGCACCATTTCCCAAAAACAATTTCAAATAATGAAGGAAGATATTTGCCCAGAGGCCAAGCCTTTTCTTCCTTGTATTTCAGCCAAAGAGAATCCTAAAATATAAACACACCTCATTGTGTAATAACTCTTGAAGGCACCACAAAGCCTTCTACAAGTTCAGGTCTAGGAAGGCAACATTATAGTTATGAAAAAAAAATTGTGTGACTAGCTCACTCAATTGAAAAGCACAAGTGTAGAGCAGATGAGCCAGTTGTTCACAAAAGAAGCAGAACTGTTTGAGCAATGATCAGACTAAATTATGATCCCCCTGTGAAACAGTAGGGATTATTTTCCACTTTAAATTTGTAACCCCAGACACTATCATAATATCTGGCACACAGATTGATAGGATTAGCTTGAGAAATTTCTGTTGTGAACAAGGTAGAGAAGTTGTAAATAAGTCAGAGTGACCAGGGCTTTATCTTTGGGTACCAATATTCAAGAGATACATTTCTTCTTCAAGGATACCATGGACCATTTACCCTGTAGCATTTAGCAAAAGCTCTCCACCCTCTGTCACTATCACATGGCAGCTTTCGGCTAATTCCCTCCTTACTCTCGACAGATATCCTCCTACCTCCTTCAATTAATGTGGGTGATATCAAGATTCATCAACTCTGCTAAGATAAGAACATGTGGGAAGTGGAAGGCAGTTCATAATCCAAACTCTCTAAGAAAAAGGAAAAACTATACAGCCTTTTGCTTTTCATCTGACCTTGGTGGACTATCCTCTGAATATCCCAGGAGCAACTGAATTTGCTCTCAAGTTCCACAATTCTTAGTTACAATTTTATAAAACCTTCTTTATTTAAAAGTGATTTGTCCCTTGAAACAATTAGGGAAGGAGAGGTGATTATATCACCTGGCTCTTAGACCTACAATGAAGTTTGGAATTTGTGCAATGTAATATTATCTCTATTCCTCGAGGGTGTTGAGGAGCAAGATTTAACAAGAAGAAACAAGTTTATTTACCTAGTTTTCTGCATTGTGGTGGAAGTTTATTCTAACCCACCCTGTGTCCATTCAATTCCAACGAGAACAACAAAGTCTGGAAACAATGAACAGAGCTGGAAACAATGAACAGAGCTTCAAGGTACACAGATCTCAGTTCTTTGGGGGGCAGAGTAGTAGACAACACTGATGTTCCCTTCTTTTTGTCATTCTCTTAAATATAAAGAACATATCAGGTAGTTTTAGCACTCTTCCATATTTTTCCTCAGCTTTTCCCTGATAAGATACTGGGATAGGTTTGTAATTTGTAATCATTTTAATTCTTTTTTCTCATGAATGCTAGTGTCCATTGTAGCCTTAATTTCAGACAATTTGTGATGGATTTGAATGTTTGTACTAAGGAAGAATTTCCCCTTAAATACATGATGTAACTGCTAGAGCAAAATCATCTGATTTGTTGTTTGTTTGTTTTTTTTTAAGGGGTTTGTTTTGTTTTGTTTTTCAATAGGTTTCATTCAGAAGATCCTGGTAGCTCTGTTTTGAACAGAATGGAGAAACATGAATATTGACTTTTATTTTACCTTCTGATGGCAACTATGAAATGAATAAGAATGTATATAGTAATGTGTCTGTGTGCACGTATATGTACCTTTGTTTGTATGTTTTCATATTTGTAAAATAAGGTAATAAAACTGCTGGTCCCTGCTTCAAAGTGTTGTTATGGGGACCAAATCAGACAGCATAATCTAAATTCTTTATAAATCTCACAGAATTATGTAAATATGAGCTATGATAATATTGGACTATAATTTTCTTTAGGGTGAGGACTATATTTCAATTAACATTACATTGTCCTCAGTATTGTGACCCATTCGGTACTTAAATGTTTAAAGAATTAAACTACTCTGAATAGGGAATTTCCATTCTTAACAGTTTTTGGCAGCTCATTTTTGAAAATTAGGATTCTTTCTGTGTTCTCTTTGCTCTAATCTCAACCTTTACTATTCTGCCATACTGGACAAGCTAAATCAGTCAATAAACACTGTTAAATTCAGCATTCTGTTAAATGTTATGGATTTTTAAAAAGCATGAATACACACACAGCACACACACACACACACACACACACAATCTTTTGTTCTCAAGGAAGATAAATTTAAGAGAAAAGATAAAATGCAAATATTTAGTTATATTCAAAATATATAGAATAGTTTACATTAAACAGAAAAATCAAGGTACTTGGGATAATCAAAAAAGCCTTCAGCAGAAGGTAAAATTTGAATTAAATTTTGAAGTAATTCTGGGAAACTAAGAGGCAGAAGTAAGAGAGGAAAGTATTTAGGGACACTCTGGTAGGTAAGCCATAGGAAATGAAATGGAAAAAGTAATGTGTTTAAGGACTTGGAAGCAGGTCATCATACTAGTTTCCTAGAGTAGATCAGAGTAAGTTATAAAGAGATTGTAAAAGAAAGAAGGGGCAAGGTTGTGAAGAGCTCAAAGTGCCAAAATAAAAAGCTATTAGCACTCTGTGAGACTGATGACATAGATCTATGTTTTAAAAAAATAGAAGCCAAATGAAGGGTGAATTAAGAGAAGAGGCTGTTTGAGTGTAGATAAGATAATATATACAAGAGAAATTGTAAAGGTAGAAATGACAAGACTTGACATTGTTTTCTATGGGATAAATGAGAGGGCAGAGTTGAGGATGACACAGGCTATATAGGTCCAGATGACGCAAATGATCCTGGTGATAGCCTCAATGAAGATTCTGTGATTTACAAAGGTTTGAGATACCTAAATTTAAGATGTCTAAGGGGTATTTGGAGATATGTGGGAATCATTTACATAGAGAAGATAATTAAATCCATGGAAATTGATAAGATCATCAGGTAAGCTAGTGGTTATTCAGTGATATCAGTAATAGGGGGTAATGGATGGTATCTAGACTTGCACATAAATTAGGTTTAAGTAAGGCAGACTTGGACAAAGTCTTCAATTTCACTTTCTCCTCCAGAGTCATGACTAATGATGGTGAGTATGCAGTAAATGAATGTTCTGTCATTGATGTCTGACCAAACTCCAAGCACTCCACAGCACCTGCTTCATTTGCCTTTATGACTGTTGGAACAAATTGTTCTCATCCATCCATTTCACTGGGAGAAACCTTCACATTCTTGGAATAGATGTTCCTCTAACTCTCAACCTGGTTTAGTCCATCTGCTAAGATAGTTGTACTGGGATGTGGTCACTGAACAGGCTATAGCTTCTTGGAGCCATAGATGAGAATTAGATTACAGGTGAACACCAAAGATAAATGAATAGCCCTGAAAAGAGCTCAGCAAGTCCTCACATTGGAAGGTCTAGTTCTCCCTTAGTACTCAATATACTCCACCAAGTATACAATAAAAAGAGAATACATCGTCAAAAGAGAAGGGAATCAAAGACAGAGGTGCAGGGAATACCCATAGTTAGGGAACATGAAAGAAAAGAATAAACATACAAAAACTTTTTATTTTCAAAACATATACATGGATAATTTTTCAACATTGATCCTTGCAAAATTTTGTATTCCAATTTCCCCCTCTTTCTCCCCACCCCCTCCTCTAGATGGCAAGTAAATATGTTAAATATGGTAAAAATATGTGTTAAATCTAATATATGCATACATATTTGTACAATTACCTTGCTGCACAAAAAATCAGATAAAAAAGGGGAAAAGGGAGAAAGAAAATAAAATGCAAGCAAACAACAACAAAGAGTGAAAATGCTATGTTATGATCTACACTCAATCCCCACAGTCCTCTCAGTGTAGATGGCTCTCTTCATTACAAGATCATTAGAAATGGCCTGAAACATTATGAGACAAATTTTTAAGGATGGAGAATTCATAGGCATATTTGTAGGCAGCAGAGAAGGATTCTGTAGATCTGGAAAGAATAAAGATAAGAAATAGAGTGAGGATGATAGTGGGAATAATACTATGGAGAAACTAGGAGGAGAAAAGCTCAAAGGCACAGGTAGAAGCCCTTGCCTAAGCAAGGAAAAAAGACTTTAGAAAGAGACAGGTTTTAAGAGAGAGTAGATTTGGAACAGTCACTATGGAGAGTAGGATAGAAAACTGATTAAGGAAATTAATTAACCATCTGAAATAATTGTGCCTTGGTCAGTGAGGGCCCAGTTGAGATTGTGTAATAAATTGTGGTAGATCCAATCAGAATTGTTTTGAGATTTCTTTCATCTCCATTCAGCAGTACATGAATAGGAGTAAAAATGATGAACGCAATCCAAAGTTAAGCAAAACAAAATCATTACAGAACATGAATTTAAGTATAATTCTTTTTATAGTTAGTTTAATTGATTCACCAAGCTTATATAGAGAAGGGAAAAAAGTATGTTCAGAGTGATGGCCTGGGAAACAACTGAAAGCTGAAACAAGAGGAGGTTATGACAAGGGTGAAGAATAGGTGTTTGGGCTACAAAGGAAAAATATAATGATAAAATGATAAAAGATTATGATTAAAGGAATTTTGGAGCTCATTAACATAGAAGTGGAATACTTTGTGGATGATGACAAAGTCAAGTCCAATGTGACTGTCTCTGAATAAATGAAGTAGAAGAATAGGTAGAAGAATTGAACAACTAAGAGGTTAGGATATCTAACACATATTGGGAAGAAAGAAAGACCATAAGTCAGGTGTAGAACTCATTGAAGAAAAAACAATGCCCTAACATATCTACAAATAATAGTCATTAGAATTTGTGTTGGGTGATAAATTTGGATAGTGTGATAAATTTGGATAGTGTAAACTTCAAAGGAGGAGTGCTATTTATTGAAATAATGTAGAGTGGGCTGGCCTAGAAATATCAAAGGGGAGCAAAGAATATTCCAATCTCTCCACATGACCAGGAAATTTTGGGGAAGGTTATGAGAGACATATGTAGTAGACATTGGAAAGGGTGGGAGGGAGCCTTGTCTCAATGAGACTTATAGGATCCAGGAAAGACGTGTATAATCTGATTTGGGCAGGGCTAATTGAACCTTATTAAGAACCATACTACACTCATCATCCCATACTGAACCCAATACCTATTCATCTAAATAACTTCTAGAAAAGTTTCCAGGTACTTATTTCCTTTACAATACCACAGGAATGTTGATTGTTCCAAACTATCCTTTGTCAGGATAAACCCTCCTTGACAGCTGATTCCTCGATTATAACACCATGTGAATGTATTTCTGAACAAAGTGCTTAGAAATACCAAATCCATTTGACTCTTTGTTTGTTTGTTACTTTTCTTCAAGGGAACATATTTATGCAAAGCAGAAAGCCCTTTCAAAGTAGAACTTAACATAGGGTAAAGACATTAGGATCCAAACCTTTTGCCTAGCATACCTACTGTAAATCTAACACCAAAATTATTTACATATAAATGGTATTCTCCATAGGAAAAAGAAGCTGTTAATATAAAGAGTGTGTGTGGGTGTATGTGTTTAATATTAAGTAGAATAAAGTCTTGGCTCTCTCCTGGGATAGACTCCATCATTTCTCCATTGTTTAACCAGGAATTGACATATCTCAAAAATTTGTCACTGAAGATTCAGTATTGAGATATAATCCTAAAATTTAATATAAGCTATTTTACAATATACCAGTGATTGCTCAGGAATCCAAATTCTGCATAGAAATGAAAATAGATGTAACTATTTTGGGGGAGGTGGGATTTTATCAGCCATGCAATGGGTCATGGAGTAAAGATAAAAAACAGATCACAACTTTTTATCTTTACTCCATTACCGACAATACCTCCAACATAACTATCTTCCATCTCCTTGCCTTTGCTGTCTACCATGTGTAAAACACTCTGCACCCCCATCATCTCTCCCTATTAGTTTTCATGACTAACTTTAACTTTAAACTTCTAATTCTTGAAGGTAGATAGGTGGCACAGTGAATGGAGTGCCTGGCCAAGATTGAAGAAGATTCATTTTTCTGACATTAATTAGCTGTATGACTCAAAGAAAGTCATTTAACCCTATTTACCTCAGTTTCTTCATCTGTAAAATGAGTTGGAGAAGGAAATGGCAAATCACTCCAGTATCTTTGCCAAGCAAATCCCAAATGGGATCATAAAGAGTTGTACAGGACTGAAAAGAAATTAAGCAACAAGCATTTTCTTAAAGAAGCCTTTCCAGCTCTTGTTTTAGATCCCAAATCTTCAGTATATACTTAGTATGAGCTTCTATAATTACATGTTGTATTCCCCAGAGCGGAAGCTCCTTGAGAATATGTACTGCTTTACTTTTACTTTTTCTTTTTTGATATGCTGTGCTCTTAGAATTATTTATCCCATTGTAAACAATTAACAAATACAGATTGGGTAACATACATTATAGCTTATAGATACATAATAATTTACTGCTTACAAAGCACTTTAAGTACATTAGGTCATCTATTATTGCTCCCTTGTCCTTCCAAGTACACACACTTTCATTGTAACCTTCTGGAATAGTTCTTGAAATTATCATTTTAATTAAATCCATCTTCTTCTGAACACCAGGAATTTTAAGAAACACAACAAAGAATCTGATATCATAGACCTGTTGCTGAATATGGAAGTCTATTTCAAAGAGCCAACTCATGTTTTTAATTTGAATGATACTATTGCATACGAGAAAATAGGATCCAAACTCTCTTGGGAAAATCCCCATAACTTGGTCATATAATAGTAATAAACAAAGTGTCCTTTCATTTTGATGAGTCACTATTTTACCTAGTGGAGGAAGCATGAGAGAACATAATGACTTTCTGTGTTCTAGTAATATTGAGTGTTAAGTATTGCTTAATATACCTGAAGCAGTAACTGGTGATATGCTGATAGGGCAATCTTAAGAATTTTAATTCAGTGTTACAAATAAACATCAGAATACTCCAGCTACAGAGGACATAAAACATGGTACACAGACAAGTAAAATAGCACTAAATCAGATTTTCCTGCCATATTTTGATAATCAGCTACTCTTATTCTGAAAGCCTTGAGATGATTGGGGTGATAGGTTTGGGACATTGACAATGAAACAATCTTTGGATTTGTGACCTCTTTATGTTCTTATTCCTGGTGAGATGTAGTGGTGAGGAGGCATAACAAGGCTGTATATCTACCAAGCAAATTTTTGAGAGAAAATATTGGATCATGACTTCTGGATGGATACCCTAGCTCTAAAAGCAACTTTTCAAAAATAGGTTATCTTTTTCAATAGTCTTTATTATGCCCAAGAGTTCATGTATGACATTAACATGGTACAATGGAAAGAAATATAGGAACACACACTTTAATCTTGGTTGCTACAATCTATATGATCTTAAGTAAACACTAGACTTTAGTGTAAAGGGTAGGAACTTTGGAGAAATATACTTAAGGCTCAGTATGATTAATTTAATCCTATAACAAGGTGTTAACTCAGTGGAATTGATAAAACATGGTTATCTAGTTTAGCATGTGAGTTCTCTAGTTCAGTATGATTGATTTAATCTTACAACAAATAATTGTTATGATCCAGCACTTGAAACAAGGTGCTAAATCACTGGAATCGACAGAGACAATGCTTACATTCACACTTTTAGAGTTCACATCTTTAAGAGAGTTCACACATTAGTTCACACATGAGAGTTCACACATTAGAGTTCACACCTATAGAGAGCACATATAAGCTAGGAGCCTCAATTTGGATTGACTCCAGGAGATTCACAAGTCGGGGAGATTCACAAGTCAGAAGCCCACAAGCCCACTCTTGGAGGCAGAGTCAGATTCATTCCATATTCCACCTTTGTGCTGGCTGGAGACTCGGAGGGAGCTAGAGGCTGAAGTTGGAAGAGACAAAGGACAAGCAGCAAGAACTCTTGGAACCAAGGAGAGAGATAGGCCTCTAAGAAGCTAGCCAAGCCCCAAGTGAAGGAGATAAGATTTTGGAAGAAACAATAAAGGATTTGGACTTTAACTCCCGGCTGCATTTGAGGTGATTATTACACTGAACTGAAACTAAGGCTGCTCCCAGAAGCTCCCCAAGAAACCTGCTCCCAGAGAACTTTATATTTTAGAGAAGAACATTACAAATAATGGTTCCCTAGTGATCTAATGATTGGTTTATATTCAGTATACTGTAATGATGTAATTGTAATAGAACATATAAACTGGGAAAAACTTAGCCAGAGAGAGACTTCAAGAGAGAGACCATCATGGTGGCTCTCCTGACTTCTACTGAAACCAAGACACATTCCAGAGGGCCACCAGAAACCAAGCCAGGCCTGGGCAAAGCAGACAGACTGTGAAGGAGATAATAAAGATTTTGGACTCTATTCCTGACTATTCTCATGGTTATTATTCTGCTGAAAACAAGGCTGGTACTGAAACTTCCAGAAAGCTAACTTGAACATTACACCTTAGTCTTGTCATCTGTAAAATGGAAGAAGATGAATGAAAGGAGCTCTAAGGCCCCCTTCTGGATGTAAAGGTATGATTCAATCATTAACTTCCAATGGGATTCTCTTAAACTTCAGGAAAAAAAATAGTTTAAATATACAATATAGCTTGAAAACAAGAGCCCTCTTCTGGGGTTCCAGGGAAAATTCTCAATTTCAAAGAAGTCAAGAACAACCCAAATCTATCGTTTAGCAAATTGACAGGAAATAGCAGTTGGAAAGTGGTAGCAGTAAGTATAGCAAGGCTTCATGTTTCACCCAAAAAACATAAAGGCAGAAGTAAACCTTGCTGGGATTCAATATTCAGTACTGATGATCCTCTATTATAGGAAAATAATGAACATAGTATCTTTGGTAGCTCCCCAGCTAAATAAAAAACTTGGAATTGGACCAAGAGAGTGAATGACCAAAAAATGGCCCCAAACACACCGAAATTTTTACAGCAACATTTTTGCAATAGCAAAAAACTGCAAAAAAAATAGCATGTCCTTAGTTGAGTAAGTACTTAACAAATTGTGACCTAGGAATGTGACAATATTACTGTGTGGTAAGAAATTAAAAATGTATAATTAAAGAGAAGTAGAGAGAAAGTTTTAACTCAGGCAAATGAAGTAGAAACAGTATTACAGCATGCACAATGAATATAACATTGTAAATGAAAAGAAAAACAATGAAACATTCAAAACTGAATGCAGTATAATTATAATTCCTAAGCTTAGCATTAAAGAAGATATAGAAGGCACCTTTCCTACTTCTTTGAAGAGACTGGGGACTATGACTATAAAACATAATGCATTTTCAGACATTTTTTCATATATTGGTTAGCTTTGGGTTTTTTTTAAATTCTTTATTATAAGAGATGAATTTCTGCAATGGAGATTAGAGAGAAGGAACATAAAACAAAATAAAAATGATATAAAATAATATTTATTGAAAAGACTAAATTGGTGGTTAGATCCAGTTTCTCTAGATTTATCAAAGAACTTTCCATTGGATATATAGAATCATGACTCAAGAGCTAGAAAGGACTTCAAAAGACATCTAGTCCAAACACCACCACCCCTTATTAAACAAATAAGATAATTGAAGCCCAGGGATGATGGGACTTTCCTAAAGTGACACTTGGTGTCAGAGGTGGAATTTAGATCTCTGAACCATCAAATCATTTACTTAAGAGAAATGAAAAGTTATATCATTACTCCTGACACAACCAGATCCCCAGAAGCCATTCCCAATAGCAGATAACTGGAACCAAGGGTTATTCTAGTAAAAGGTAATACCTTCTCAGAAAGGCAACTGTCTAGTAGATTATCTTCACAGGAGCAATTGAAAAGAATTATATAAACTAGGGGGAAAAAGATGACATAATAGGCAGCAAGCACTTAAGGTGTGGCTCCATAATTTAAAAATTGTCCAACACCCTATGGTAATAACTGGACAATGAACACCTTCAAATCAACAGAAAATTAAACCACTAATAAAATAGACACATCAATTCCCCCCAGCATTATCATATTAGTCATGAGAACAGAGCCTCAAATCTGAAATAGTTTTAGAAAGGGTTTTTAGTTTTTTTGAGGAAGTGGAGGAGTTGTTTTGTTTTGTAGGTCATTTGGTAAAGGAGGAAAATCAGAAGATAATTTTGAGAGAACATTTTGGAGAGCTCCCTAGGATTTTCCCTAAGAGTTATTTTACTACCTATACCCTTTGGCCCACCAATACCACTATAAAGTCTGTTTCCTAAGAGGATTAGGGAACCTATATATGCTAAAATATCCATAGCAGCTCTCTTTATGGTGACAAAGAATTAAAAATTGTGGGTTTCTCTGTCAATTGGGGAATGACAGAACAAGTTGTGGTATACAATTATAATGGAATATTATTGTGCTATAAGACACGATAAGTTTGATGATCTTAGAAAAACATGAATAGGCTTGCATGAAACAATAAAGGGCAAAATAAACAGAACCAAAACAATTTTGTACATCTGTACTATTTTCTTCATTCTTTATATTGTTTTGTTATTAGTTAGTCTCTTATATCCTCATTGGCTTCTCCTTGCCCAATTCGATTTTCTAAAAAAATTATTTTCATGTTTAAGACTATTTCCTTTTATACTTGGCTAACTTTTTTTTTTGGATAATCTTGTTTTTTCTTGGATAGCTTTATTTATTTGTTTGTTGTTCCTCACTGTCTCTTATTTGATTTTTAAATTCTTTTTTGAGTTCTATAAATTCTCTCTGGGCAGGAAATAATTTAACATTATTCTTTAGAGTAGAAGAAGCTTTTGTTTTTCATTTCAGTGTCCTCCTCTGAAGATGAATTCCAGTTTTCCCTATTCCCATAGTAAGTTTCTTTGATGGGGTTCTTTCTGTTTTGTTGGTTCATTTTTTTTTTTTAATGAGAAGTACTACTATAAGCATCTCTAATTATGAAGTGGGGGGACGATGCTTCTAGCTTCACTTCAATTCACCTTTCTGACCCAGAATCCCAAACCAAGAGTTCCACCCTCCTGTAAGTGCCCACAGCCAGGAGCATTCTTGTACCACCACCACTATCCCCAATCCTACTCAGCTGAGAGGTTCACTCAGTTTTACCAAACTCAGACCCCCAACTCTTCAAGCTTCCTGGGAGATGAAAGTTTCTGTTCCTGCTGAGACTCCAGCCAAACCCAGTTAGTCACAGGGTTTCTGTGAAGCTAGCCCAGAGGTGTCTACACTTAACAGGGATTAATCCTGGATCTGGGGTCTTTCTTCAGATCTTCTTGATCTGGACTCTTGTTTTGCCCCAAATCTTCTTTATCTTTCACCAGTGTATTTCACCCTGAAGCACAAATTTGTTCTGTTTGTGAGGGAAATCTGAAGTTGAAATTTATTGACCAACTCCCTCCTTTTAAAATATTTTTTACTGTATATCTTGTTCTCCTGGTTCTACTCCCCTCACAGCGTCAGTTAGACAATAGACAATCTCCCTAACTTTTCTGAACTCATCCCACTCTTCATTTCTCACAGTATAACTATATTCATTATATTCATAACATTTGTATGCCATAATTTGTTCAGTCATTTCCCAATTGATAGACACCTGCTCAGTTTCCAGTTCTTTTTAACAACAAAAAAGTCACAATAAATATATATTTATACATAAAAGTTCTTTCCCTCTTCCTTTACTTGCTAGGAGGTCATGAACTCAGTAATTATATTGCTGAATCAGAGGAATCCCTTTCATTTTTTGAGAATAAAGAAACACATCTAGAAAGGTTAAATGATTCCTTCAAAGTTACAAAGATAAGTAGCAGAGCCAAGATCAGCCCTAGATTCTCAGACTACAGATCCAGCAAACTTGTCACTATATGCATCTTTGTACAGATTGGAGAATATCAGGTGGACAACCTAATGAATTCCTTGAAGTCACTTCAGTCCAAGGTGCAAGAGATACTCCTGGATCAGGATTCCTTGAAAGTAAATCAAAAACAAATAATAACAAAATCTCTTTGGCTAAGTTGAGGGCAAGAGTGGTATGCTATGATTAAGACAAATCTAATAAAAAAAGAAAAGAAAAAAAATAGAGATAATGATAATAAAAAAAAAAAAAGACAGATCTAATGGATAACAGGGTGAAAGGAGAGAGCTTAAAGAAAAGTCTATTAAATGGACAATAGTAGAAAAAAATGATTTTTGAGGAGAAATGAAATCTTTAGAGTATGCAAAAAATTTTTTTAATTACATAGATAATGCTTACTCATTGGATTGAAATCCTTGTTTACTAAAGGAACTGGATTGAAGATCACATGTGAAGAACCAAGCCTGACCAGATCCTAACTTGGAAAAGAAGAAATAGGAAAAGAAAGAAAGTTGTCTCTATGAGTACAGTAAATATGGCAAGAAGTTTCAGGACTTTTCAGCTGAAGGAATTTTAAAACATAAGGGCTGTGAATGGTTAATTCTGTATATTCCAAAGAGGCATAGATATGTAACTAAGGAGAGGGGAAGATGTCCTATATAAGGAAAGAGATTTACCAGCAACTATATGAGCAAAACTACAAAACATTTTCCACACAAATAAAATTAGATCTAACCAACTGAAAAAATATTAAGTGCTCTTGGATAGGACGAACAAATATAATAAAGATGACAATACTATCTAAACTAATCTATTTATGTAGTATATCATACTCCCAAAAAACTATTTTAATGACCTAAAAAAATAACAACAAAATTCATCTGGAAGAACAAAGTGTCAAGACTTTCAAGGGAACTAATAAAAAAAAAAAAAACAACAAAAAAAACAAATGAAGATGGCCTAGCTGTACCAGATCTAAAAATATATTATAAACCATGAGTTACCAAAACCATTTGGTATCGGCTAAGAAATAGACCAGTTGATCAGTGGAGTAGGTTAGGTTCAAAGGACAAAATAGTCAATAACTTTCATAATCTAGTATTTGAGAAACCCAAAGACCCCAAATTTTGGAATAAGAATTCACTGTTTAACAAAAACTGCTCGGAAAATTGGAAATTAGTATGGCAGAAACTAGGCATTGACCCACACTTAACACCATACACCAAGATAAGGTCAAAATGAGTTTATGATCTAGGCATAAAGAATGAGATTATAAATAAATTAGAAGAACATAGGATAGTTTACCTCTCAGACTTGTGGAGGAGGAAGGAATTTGTGGCCAGAGAAGAACTAGAGATCATTATTGATCACAAAATAGAAAATTCTGATTATATCAAATTGAAAAACTTCTGTACAAACAAAACTAATGCGGACAAGATTAGAAGGGAAACAATAAAGTGGGAAAATATTTTTACAGTCAAAGGTTCTGATATCTCATAACTTACTTTAGAAAACAAGTACACTGTGGCCATAAATATAATGAATTATTTTTATCATAAAGTAACAAGAGCCCATTTTTGATCATGGTTGTCAATAAACTCAGTAAATATAAATATCATAAAACAGAGAAGTCAAGGCAGCATGATGATAATTTTCAATAACTTAATCACTAAAGTCCATTTAATACTTTTTTATTTTTATTTTTTCTTTATTAAAGGTTTTTATTTTTCAAAACTTATGCATGGACAATTCGTCAACATTAGCCCTTGCAAGACCTTGTGTTTCAATCCCCCCAACCCCCATGGCAAGTAATCCAATACATGTTAAACATGGTAGAAATATATGTTAAATCCAATATATGCATACATAGTTATACAATTATCTTGCCACACACAAAAAAATCAAATCAAACCAGAAAAAAAGAGAAACAAAATAAAATGCAAGCAAACAACAAAAAGAATGAAATGCTATATTGTGAACCACACTCAGTTTCCGCAGTCCTCTCTCTGGGTGTAGATGGCTCTCTTCATCACCAAACAATCGGAATGTCCATTTAATATTAATCTTCATTTAATGAACATACTTCTTTTAAGTCTCACATAGATCTAGTGGTTGTCTGGTCTCTGAAAGCATTTTCCCTTCTTTCTGAGATTAACCTTATTTTCAGGGCAACTTTAAAATGGACTTCTCTTTCCAGATCTCTTTCCCAGATTCTAAAAGCATTTAGAGAGACTTAATACAAATTCAATATAATTTAATACAACTCTAACTGAAGCCTTATGGGTTCTGATTTTATTAATAGAGTAATAAGAATATCAAATTAAGAATTCATAGTTCACCTGAAGCTTCAAAGAATTTAAACTGCAAAATGAAGTGGGTTTTTTCTCTTAAAATTATCAGGTAGATACTTCAAATGGGAAAATAATTTCACCCTTTTCATAATTATCTTGGCAACTTTTCATATAAAGTGCTTAATCCAATTTTTAAAATTGAATGTCATACGTCCTTTTCTAATCCCCATCTTAGGAGGATATTATTCTTATATCATATATATGAATAAAGCTCCAAGTTAAAGAAAATCATGGAAGATATTTCATATTCACATTCTATTAAGGTAACTTGGGTATTTCAGTAATAATTGCTTATGTGCCTTAAATCTTTAGAATCTGGTTCCATTTTACAAGCTGTAGTGCTTTAATTTGCAGACATACTTTCAATTTTCCAAACCCTAATTATAAAAATTTATCATGAAAAGGAAATAAGAAAAATAGTTATGATGAATATGGAGAGGTCATAACAAGAGAAATAATCACTTAGCTCTGTTTTGATTCCAGAAAAAAGGGAAAAACCAAGTAAAACTCCACATTATTCACAGGGTATCAAAAGCCAAGCTCAAAATTATGTGGGTAGGAAATTTTTCTGTTGAGAAAGGAAGTAGATCAATGGGAAACTGAGTCAAGAGGATCTTATCTTTACCTTCAAAAGATTACCCCCTCAATAGTTTCAAGGTCCCTGTGTGACTGTGCATTTCTTAGGTTGCTTCTCTGATGAAAAACCTTATCTGTCATTATATCAGCCATCCTCAGGGATGAGCAATGATGGAACATGGGTAACAATCTATCTATAGGTGTCCTCACATACAACTTTGTGAATGACAGTTCCTTCAATAGTGAACTAATTAGAGTCATACAACCGTCTAAAATCAAAATCAAAACAATATCAAATCCTAGTCCCAAGAGATTTTTCCCTATATAACAAAACTTCATAGATATTATTTCCCTATTAGTCAAAGATAACATCAATTATCCTTTCTATTTGAGATTATAAATAATAGCATTAAAACAAGTATATGATAGTTAGCTCAAAGTAAATAGTTAATAATTCTTTTAAACATTTAACCTCATTATTTAACAATCCCTAATTACAATTCAACAATACTCATAGTGAAAGAAATGATATTAGATAATTAAAGAAATGACAATTATTCCTCAATTCTATAAATGATTTCTTAAAATTAATGATTATGAGATTAATGTAAACAGAATTTAACGATAAAAGAAAAATTCAGTAACATAATTAGCATAATGAACTTATCCCAAACTGGAATCTAAGGAAGAATATTTAACTTGATGACTTTCTTTCTGATATAAACTTGTACAAAATAATCCAATATGCAACAGCCACACTTACATTTGATTAAATAAAGAATAACAATGATTATATGAAAATGAACATGTTAATAATGTTTACAATGAACATCACAACCTTAAGCAAAACAAGAATCCTTAAAAGAAATACAAAACATTTTTTTTCAAACTGAACTTACTTCCAAATATTATCTGATAGAAATAAACTTTCTAGAAAATAAAAAAGGTCACAAGTCAGTTATAAATGCAGTTAACATCTTTCTTCGTTTGATTTTGTCTCCTACATTCAAATCTGATTTCACATTTCATATTGTAGCTCTTTTTTACATTCTTCAGAATAACCACATTTGGTTAAGGAAATAATGACAATAATTAAAGAATTAAAATAAGAACATATATTTTTATTAAAACTTTTTATTTTCAAAACATATACATGCATAATTTTTCAACATTGATCCTTACAAAGCCTAGTATTCCAAATTTTCCCCTCCTTCCCTCCACTTCCTCCCCTAGATGGCAAGTAATCCAATTCCAATATATGTATACATATTTATACCACAATCTTGTTGCACAAGAAAAGTCATATCAAAAAAGGAAAAAAATGAGAAAGAAAATAAAACGCAAGCAAACAATAACAAAAAGTGTGACAATGCTACGTTGTGAAACACACTCAGTTCTCACCGAACTCTCTCCGGGTGTAGTTGTCTCTCTTCATCACAAGATCATTGGAACTGTCTTCCATCATCTCATTGTCAGAAAGAGTCACATTCTTCAGAATTGATTATCATTTAATCCTGTTGTTGCCATGATCTCCTGGTTCTGCTCATTTCACTTAGCAGAACAGATATATTTTAAAACACATGAAGTTCATAATAGGGAACTTATATTATAGTTTCAAATAGTCTCAGTGAAATTCCTTATGGATTGCAATTAAAATTTTTCCTCAAAATCTTTCATTCAAATTTCTTATTTAATTTTCTTTAGCTTCTTCCTTCTCATTCACACCTCATCAACCTTGATCTACTTTCACTTCTCTCTTTACCTTCACAACTTCCCTTTAGTCCAGCTCAATTTAATTCCTATTGTGAGATTTCACTTCATCATCCATGTTGATTTATATAATATGTGAGGTTTTGATAATAGTAAAATAAGGATGTTCTGTAGTCTCATATTATTATGTATAATAAGGTTAAAGAAATAACAACACTAATAAAGAGAGATACCAGGGCAGGAGTTCTAAAATAATAAGTTATTATTGTCAACTATGTATTTACTGAAAACAACATACTAGGCTGAATTAAATCTCTTTTCACATCCCTTGCCAAACATCCAACTGTCTTTAGAACTATTGGACTGTTTATTGTACTTTCCCTTTATAATGTAGCACAAGTTTAATATATATCAATATCTTTTGTGCTTCTATATAAATTTTAAACTGCAAACTCATTGCCTTTGGAAAAGTTTTAAATGGATACAGTTTACCTTTCCTGTGATCTTTATGGGAAATAAAGGATATTCAATTTATACCTCTACTTCTAAATCTTTTCATATAAGTGAGGATAAAAAGCAATGTTTCAATCTTAATCTGCTGTGAGAATTGCGTTTTGACAGAGCAAGAAAAACTTGTGACTTTCTGATTCAATTCTTCCCTTTTTATATCAAAAATTTTTATAATAGTTTTTTTGTTTTTCAAATTACATTCAAAGATAATTTTCAACTTCACTCTTGCAAAACCTTGTGTTCCAAATTTTTCTCCCTCTCTTTCTACCTTCCCCCTCCTTTAGATATCAAGTAATCCAATATAGTTTAAACATGTGCAATTCTTCTAAACATATTTCCACGTTTTTTAAATCAAATTTTTTCAAGCAAGTGGGACTTTTTAAAGCATGTATTTCCACTTCCTAGTTATAATTGTCTTTATCTCTGCAATCGTCAATCTGGCCAGGATCAGGAATGCTAGAAGAGAGACTGTCTTTCTGGAAACTTTGGCAAAGAACTATAAATTGGAAAATCATAGCTCAGTCAATAATTTAGTGTCTTCAATTAGTTTTTAATGCTACAATTCCTGCAGACTGGGGAGTATCATCTCTCTCATGAATGTTATCTCTTTTCTGTCTTCCTAATTTGATGAGACTAAGATGAGGAGAGAGAAATCTTCATCTTCAAGAATTCATTTAATGTTTTTCTTTTGACTAATCAGACTGCTGGAAAAGGATTGATCCAGGTAAACTGCTTAAATTGTTTTCCTAAATTATACAAAATAAATCATGATAATACACATACCAACAAAAATTCACCTAAATAAAAAAAAAAAGCAGCACAATAAGCATATCAAACAGATGAGATTTGGTGCAGGGCAGAGTTGTGGAAACCCCTTCTGGTCAGTGCAGGTCCTTCATAAAAGAAGTTACAAACCTGAAAAGTTAGACTGGGAAAAAGAAGTTTATTGGCCCTGAGAAGTCAGCTTTTGCTAGGATGCTAACTTCCACAATGGCAAGGTCCTGACAGAAAAGTAAAGATCTAGAAGAGGAATTCTGGCAGATAGATAAAGAGGAGTTAATGCTGAGAAAAGGGTGTCTTCTCAGCAAGCAGGGGGTCCTTCTACGCAGCTATGCCAAGGAGAGGTCCCTTGGCCTGGCATGATTCTTGCTTTTGGCCCTCTGCAAAGTCCTATTAGTGAAATAGAGGCTGACATTGAGAGGAGAATGTTTTCTCAGCAGGCAAGGTCCTAGCAAGCTACTTGGGACCTTCTGCAAGGTCCTATTAGGGAAATGGAGTCTGGCACTGAGAAGAGAATGCCTTTTCAGCAGGCAGTGTCCTAAAAAGCTGCTTGGGATTTTCTGCAAGGAATCAGTTTAAAGAAACCTGTTATATGGGTAACTCTTGGTGGGGTGGGGGGGTTGGGACAGCCTGAGTTGATCAGACCAGGATTTCTCTGTATGAGAATTTAGAATTTCAAAAAGATCAATGAGAGTTGATTTGCTCTTGAAATGTGTTGCTTCTCTTATCCTAGGAGAATGGGCCCTTTCTGTAGACTCCTTGGAGCCTGGGAGTTCCTGATCTCTCAGATCAAAAAGGGGACACAGTTTCAAAGTGATAATTTTAAAGGGAACCGTTTCCTTCCCACTTCAAAACTACATTTTTGAAAAATATCTTAAAGCCCTTTAAGATGATGGTATGATCTTTTGAAAACCAGTTTTTTTCTTTCATACATTTTACTTCTGTCTTTTTTTTAAATAAAGCTTTTTATTTTCAAAACATATGCACAGATAATTTGGCAACATTGATATAGAGGGCTGGAACTCTGAAAAGGTGTACTTGAATCTAAGACAGCAGAGCACTTAAGGGTAATTACTTACTCAATGTAAGATAATGGTTCTATATACATAACTTAGATGATATGGTGATGTGATGGCTCTCATGATTGGTGTTTGCTGAATGTGTTATGGTGAGGTAATCAGAGGCAAGGATGGAGGGCTGAGGGAGAGGAGCAGAGTCTCTCTGCTGTAGCACGCTCAGGAGGGAAGACTTCAGGCTCCAGACTCCATAGTTCAGAATCTATTTTTGACAAGCCATGTGGCAGCTTGCCTGCCTCCTTCATTTCTCCTCTTAAAGACCCAGGACTTTGACTGATCCTGCCCCTGACCAATCCTGAGGCCCTCCAGACAGCTAGTCTGGACATTATACATTGACCCTTGTATAATCTTGTGTTTCAGATTATTTCCTCCATCCCCTATCCCTTCCCCTAGACAGCATGCAATCCATTATAAAGCCTTCCATTTATCAATTAAACAGCTTCTGACAAGGTGTCTTTTCTGTTAACAATAAAAACACATTAGCAATTCCTGGGTTCTGGATGTTTGAGAGGAAGTCATTTTTGAATAAAAACAAAGGATGTTTTGGCTTAAAGTTCACTTTTTTTTCCCTTCCTCATTCATTTCTGTGGCTCATAATCTCTTGAGGTGGCTCAAAAGAGAATTGAAGTTCCTTGTTGTAATCTAGAGTCTTTGTTAGAGTGTCTGAAGGTTATTTATTTGCTGCTTGTATTTCTGGCTAATGGATTGGCTAATAGTTGTTTTTTTCCATAGGAAAGAGCACAGTTTCTTTTTCCTTTGAGACTTCCTTGAGTGAATTAGCCACCTTGAATTTAGGAGTGTCTCTCTTCCATGTGGAAAATAAGGGGCATGAAAAGGTTGATAACCTGGCCAGGTTATAGCAGATATGAATCTTTCTTGGACAGGAAAGAGTTGTGGTTAGTTTTCTAGTTTCTTTCTTTCTTTCATTTTTAAATTTTATTAAAGCTTTTTATTTACAAAATATATGCATGGGTAATTTTTCAACATTAGCCCTTGCAAAATCTTCTGTTCCAATTTTTCCCCTCCTTTCTCCCACTCCCTCCCCTAGATGGCAGGTAGTCCAATTCATGTTAAATATCTTAAAATATATATTAAATCCAATATATGTATACATATTTGTACAGTTACCTTGCTACACAAGTCTTCCAGTTTCAAAGGAGATCAGATCTCCTGCTATAATGGAAGAAGGAGAAGAGGGAAGAGGATAAACAGAAGAGAGCCCAGTAAGGAATTGCAGGCATAACCCATTAAGGGATTGCAGGCATAATCCATTAAGCAAAGCTGCCCTGTCAAGGAAATAATTATATGGATAGAGTTATCTAGTAACTAATCTTAATTCTTTTAATAAACTGCTAAATTGGGGGTAAAATAATTTATCAACTGAATCATTTGTAGTTTTAGGAATACTGTTGTTGGATAATATTTTTAAAAACAAGAATATAGATTCACAGAACTCTAAAACCCTAACCTCTATATATAAAACCAAGGAAAGATTACTTCTAAAATCTATAATCAGTCCCTCAGGAAACTGTCACAAAGAGTCTCCCCTCTGGAAAAACCCGGTACTCTGCTGACACTGTCTTTTCAAAGAAAAACTGGAATTCTCCATGTTTGCTCTATCAAACTGTGAGCCTCTTACAGGAATCTCCGATAGCCTGCAAAGTGGTTGGGCCTTGCCAATCCCCCAAAAAGGGACATCCTGGAAATTGGTTGAGTTCCCCTACCTGGCATAGAATGGGAAAATGGGGGAAGAGATGAATTCCCTGTCTGTCATTAAAAAGAAACTCTCGGCAATCAACAGATCAAATCATAAAATGAAAGAGAAAACAAAAAACAAAGTATCCAACTTAGGGCCCTACCTCTTTTCTCATTACAGGACTTATAAAACTAGCCAGCAAGGTTTAGAAAGTCTTTCTGTTGGAGATTTTTCCAAAAGAATTACCTTGCCTACTAAGATCTGCAGTTTGGACACAAAATGAGAAATGCAATTTCTGCGCATATTCTCTGCAGTGAGGTCTTCTGTTCTGGGGGTTGGAGCCCTTTACTTGAGTCCCATCTGGGATTTCAACAAAATTCATGAGATTAATACATACTCATGATTGTAATATTCTTCTCTAAAATGTGATGTGGGAACAGGTTTCTTAGGGGGTTTCTGAAGGCAGCCTTCCTTTCAGTTCAGTAATCACAAGTGCAGCCAGGGATTAAAGTCCAAATCCTTTATTGCCTCCTTCAAAGTCTTGTCTCCTTCACTTGAGGCTTGGCCAGTTTTTCTGGGGGCCTATCTCTCTCCTTGGTTCTGAGAGGCCCACCTTCTCTGGCTTCTGAATCTCCCCGACTGAATCCTGGTTGAGGCTCCAAGAGCTTCTAATGGGCTTGTCCTTTCTGATCCCGAGAGCTCCTTCTTATATGTTCCACACTGAGTATTATCTCACTAGGAAACCATTATTTGTTGTAGTATTAAATCAATGCTAAACTAGATGTAACCACTGTCTTCTCAATTCTACTTATTTCAAGTTCTGGCCCAAAACATCTCCTTGTAGGATTAAATCAATCATACTGAACCATGATAAATTAAATACTTATTGTCTCTATCAATTCCACTGACTTAACACCTTGTTTCAAGTTCTGGCCCATACCACATGATATTAATATATAGTCATGAAGTGGGTTGTGGTTCCTTTAAGAAACGGTATTTCCTATTGATCTATGATTCCTTTCAGATTCCCAGTCCCTCCTGGCTGAAGCATATCCTCCCCAGACAAGTTGTCTTTCCAGGAGGCCAGAGCCATTGATTCAAGTACAAATCCTGGTCAAAAAGCCTCCTTTTGAATTCCAATAGGAGATCTGGGCTGTCCCAGCCCCCACTGGGTCTGATCTGCTCTGGTTGTCCCAGCCCCCACCAAGATACCCAATATAATGAGCTTCCATCAACTCAAAGTCTTTGCAAATGGACCTTGGTAGCTCCCTTTTGTGCCAGGACCTTCCGTCCACTGAGAACTGCATTCACAGTGCAAAATTCCATTTTCCATAGATCTGCCACTATAAAAGTCAGTCTCTTGGTAAACTGATTTCTATCTAACAATAAACTTTCATTTTGCAACTAATATTTCAGGAATGAGTGAATTCTTTCACTCGTAAAACCTGCAGCCGATTTAAAGGGGACTCTTAATAACTCTTATAGCCACTAAACTCTAGACCACCAGGAATCTAGACCACTCAAACAGCATCAGTCATAAAATTTACAAGAATTTGGAAGTGTGACAGGACTTGGGAAGTAGGTTGATTTGTTATAACAGAGGTATAGGTGTTCTCAATTCTATGTGACTTCAATTAGATCAAAATAGGCTTTCTCAGGAAAGGGACCTGTATGTGCACGAATGTTTGTGGCAGCCCTTTTTGTAGTGGCTAGAAACTGGAAACTGAGTGGATGCCCATCAGTTGGAGAATGGCTGAATAAATTGTGGTATATGAATATTATGGAATATTATTGTTCTGTAAGAAATGACCAACAGGATGATTTCAGAAAGGTCTGGAGAGACTTACACGAACTGATGCTGAGTGAAATGAGCAGGACCAGGAGATCATTATATACTTCAACAACAATACTATATGATGACCAGTTCTGATGGACCTGGCCATCCTCAGCAATGAGATCAACCAAATCATTTCCAATGGAGCAGTAATGAACTGAACTGCTATGCCCAGGAGAAAGAACTCTGGTGATGACTAAAACCATTACATTGAATTCTAATCCCTATATTTATGCCCACCTGTATTTTTGATTTCCTTCACAAGCTAATTGTACAATATTTCAGAGTCTGATTCTTTTTGTACAGCAAAATAACGTTTTGGTCATGTATACTTATTGTGTATCTAATTTATATTTTAATATATTTAACATCTACTGGTCATCCTGCCATCTGGGGGAAGGGGTGGGGGGTAAGAGGTGAAAAATTGGAACAAGAGGTTTGGCAATTGTTAATGCTATAAAGTTACCCATACATATAACCTGTAAATAAAAGGCTATTAAATAAATAAATTAAAAAAATAGGCTTTCTCCTTGGCTCATGTGTCTATGATCAATGAAACAATCATTAATGTACTATGAGAATATCATGGAGCATTCTGTAAATTTCATGAGTTAAATGAGGAATTAATTACAGAAAGTGGAACCTTAATTCACACAGAAAAGGGGAGGTCTTACAAAACAAAGGACTAGGGTTCTCAAAAATGAGGAAGTTAAACTCTTATTATAAAAACTAGATTAATTAAGCTTCATAATTCATAGAAGACCTTCCTTAAAAATCAAATCTGATTATATTTATTGAATACAATCCCCAGTTTGCATTTCTCAGTACTTAGCACATAGCACATTTTACATAATAGGTACTTTAATAAATACTTCTTTCTTTCTTTTTCTCTCCCTTTTTCCATTATAATGTCGCCTCTAAAAACTAATGTTAAATGAAGAGATGCTAAGAGTAGTGAGCTGCCTACAATATGTTCACAAAACTAAATTCAAATGTACTATATTGCAAAATGCTTTTTGAAAAATACTAATAGATATGATTACTGAGCTGTCATAATTATTTTTTAGTTATGGGAGGAGGAAGGGAGGAGGGTAATAGCGAATGTTTATAAGTAGATAAACATCCTAGTTTTCTAAAACAGTTGAACAGATTCAACAAACAGTAGGCCACCAACTTAACTTGGATTTCTGAAAAAAAAATTAGAGCACATTATTAAAGATCTAGTTTGTGATTATTTAGAAAAGTTTGTGGTAATCACTATGACTGGCTTTATCAAGAAGTTATATCAAATTAAAAGTTTCCTTTTTTGACACTGGCTATGTTGGAACAACTACAGGTACAGGCTTAGTAATAGGTTATTCTTTACTTGGAAACAGCCCAGCTAAATTTGGGAAGATTCACAGTATCACCATGTTGGATGCAGAGGATTCAATCTTTGGTGATGGGCATCAATATTCACATCTGAAAAAATCACAAATCCTTGAAGTATAGAAGTATTACTAGATCAAGAATTATCATTGTTAGCGTATACAGTTATTCTTTTACATTGTGGGGTTTAGGGAGAATGATGTCCCCATATCTGGAAAATCTGCATAAAAAATTTTGGCTCTTCCTTTGTACTCCACAAGTTGAATTTTTTGCATCATCTTCCAGCCTTCATGTGTCATCTGCAGCTTCCACAAAATTCCCTAAAATTCCCAGTTAATTTCTTATGCTGATTCACAATATATCAAAACTACAAAGGAGAAAGTCAAAATGTGAAAGGGATAACTGTACTTGGATTTAGGCAAAGCATTTGACAGTGGTAGTGATAGAAGAATGATTGTAGTAATCACTCTAATAATATTCTTGTAGACAAGATGGAGGAAATGAGACTCAATGACCTTACTTCTAGACAATTGCCCTTGCCACTTATTATATAACACAGTGACTTAAGTGAATGCATAAATGGCATGTATGATCAATTTGCAGATAATGAAAAACTAGGAGAAACAACAACAAAGTTGAATTATTGTATCAAAATTCCAAAATACTTTAGACTACAATGATAGTCCTTAATAAATTAAAATTTAATAGGGATAAATAAAATGCTGGGGTTCCAAAAATTAACTGTATCCAACACAGTAAGCATCCTAACTAAAGCTATTCTACTTTTGGAATTATTTTTCTTAACTTTTAATTGAAATTTGGCATTTTCTTCAATTATTTTTTTAAATTCTTATTCTAAGAATTCTATAGACCTCACTGGAGAGCCAAGGATACATATTACAAAAAAAAAATAGGCAAAGAATTTCTAATTTACAATATTTTTCCACCAGTCCATGCTCTATGATTTAGATTTAGTATAAACCATCACCTCCCCTCAGGTCATCATTCCTAGTGCTGATGGAAAAACAGGAATAAATCTCCTGATAGAGAGATTGATTAGGGACATCCCTTGAGAATCTCCAACTCCAGCCACACGAGAGAATGCACTAAGCTTTAAAACATAGTCTCTATATTTTGCTGCACCAAGATCATTTCATTTTTACCATCATTTTAATAAGATTGCAAAGACTGAAAAACTGGAGGAAGGGGAAAAAAATCCACACTCAGATTTCATGATCAAAAACTATCAAATTATCTTGGAGACTAAAGAAATAAAGAGCTAGAGATAAAATTTAATAGACAACAATTACAATTGACCTTTGACTAGTAATTTTGGCCTCAATTTCTCATTGTCCCAGGGGGCAATTTAGTGTCTCAAACTACTGTAAACAATGTCTAGAGGAAATATTTGCTTCATAGAAACATTTCTGATTTCCTTTTTTTTCTTCTTTTTCCAGAACCATAATCTTAAAGTGATATTCTGACTTATAGAACATTGCACACATACAATCTAATAATCTATTGATCAACCTACATATTACATACCTATTATCCATTTATTAAAAATGTGTATGTATATATGCATACACATGAACATAAAGTATATATAAAGTATATATATATAATATATATTTCTAGATATCTAGATATTTAATATGTGTATGAGTATGTGTGTGAGTGTATATACAACTTGTCTATAAAATAGAAACAATATCTCCCAGAGCTGTGATAATGAAATGAGATAATATTGATAAAGCACCTTGTAAAATTCCATGTGTAATATAAATGATTCATATAATTTTCATACAATTTGCTTTATAGCATATATATACAAATGTGTACATGTACATGCAAAAATAATCATCTGTTTTAGAAAATATATTTATAAGTATAAACATTAACATTATAGAAAGTGCATTATTTTGATTTATTTCTAATTCTGAGTTCTGCTTTTATTTGTTTGGCTTCATTTATGTTTCCAACATATTTAACCACCACATTTTAGGAATGATATAGTTACCTGAACAAAGCAACCATGAAGGGCTATATAAAGATGCGTTGAAGAAATTAGGTGTATTTAGCCTAAAGAAGAGAAAATGTGGTAGCCGTGGAGGGAGATATTTGTTTTCAAGTACTTGAAGATCATAATGTGAAAAACAGATTAGATTTGTTTTGCTTGGCCTCAGAAAGCAGGATTTTCTAAGAAAATAAAAACTTTCCAATATTTAAATTAATCAGTCTAAAGAAGGAACGGGTTCCCCTTTATTTGAACTCTTTATGCAAGCCCTATATGACAAGTTATCAGAAAATTTATATGGGTAGACTCCTTTTAAGTTATAAGTTAAAGGAAATGGTCACTGAGATGTCAACCAAGATTCTGTGAAATATAGGAAAGATCTATAAGGAATTCCTGTTGTGAAAACTCTCCCTAAAAACACACATCAGGTCCTGTCTTTTGTATTATTGTTCAATTGTCTTTCAGTCATATTTGACTCTTTGTGACCTGATTTGGGGGTTTCTTGACAAAATTACTGTCATGGTTTGCCATTTCCTTCTCCAGATCATTTTAAACATGAGGAAATAGAGGCAAACAGGGTTAAATGTCTTCCCTATGGTCAAATAGCTAGCAAGTCTATGAGGCTGGTTTTGAATTCAGGAAGATGGAGCTTCCTGATTCCAGGACAAGCATTCTATCCACTAAGCTGCCTAACTGTCCTACCTGTGTAATACTTAGTAAATAAGTCCTAGAGAGTAGTTTGAAGCACATAAAGGTTTAGCCATTTTTCCTAAGTCACAGAAATAAGAATATAGAATTTTAACCCAGTTCTTAGTTCTGACTTCATTGCCTCTTGGCTTCACATTGTTCTGGGAAAACATTCAATAAAGTAAAATGTCAGAAATGATTTCTAGTTTGGGAATCAGATGAAATTTCTTCTTATCTCCTACCTAACATGATGTTTAACATAAATCAGTTAGCTAATGTCTTTCAGTTGTCTTCAGCAGTAGACTTATGTACATTGACACTAGGTTTCTATTAAGACATAACAAGCTCATTTTTTTCTACTGAATGGTTTCTATTTAATTGATGACTGCTGTCTTCATGCTTAGTACATCAAAATAGTATTTGTAGAGCCTCATAATGCTATAAATTGTGTTCGTGCTTACTCTTTTGTCCCTAAAGCTAATTGCTGAATATTTTTAATATCCTTTTAATGTAGTAATTGCTATCTTAATAAGGCCATTCAATAAACAAACCATTATTGGACTTAGTACAGACTTGTCAATAAAATTACATTACACTATTATATAATTTGATGGGTTTTGGTAGACTTTTAGCTGGTTAACAGATGCCAATGTATATCCCCAAACTAAACATTAGCTGCACAAATGCTACACTTCCAAGAAAGAGAGAAAATTTCTCCTAATAAATGAGGAGGAGGAGGAGAAAGATGACTCCTCATTTATATAATGTTTTAAGTCTTAGAAAGTTTTATAACATTTATCCTTCCTAAAATCTTGTGAGGTAGGGAGTGAAACTATTATAAAAATGTTTCAAATGAAGAAACTGAGGTAATGAGTTTTAAGGTCATGTAACCTACAAAGTAGCAGAATCAGGATTTTAGCCTATGTTGCCCAATTATTAATCTGCTATTCTTTGTCCCATTATAATCTATTTCTCAAAAAACCACCCATCCATATTTTCACATATGATTTTCAAAAAGTGAAAAATGTCTATCAGAGGAGATGAAGCATAAAAATCTTCATTTTCAAATTCAAATTCAAATTTCTGTGTCCTTATTACCACAACTAATAATCAGTTGAGAGCCAAAAGTAAGTCAAGAATGTTTATTATAGGACAATTCCATAATATCCAATTCATCTTGGACTCAACAGTTGAACCCATGTGAACAGTTGAGATCACGAAGAAAAAAGATAAAGAGATAAAGTAGAAAATTATCCAAAACAGAGCCTCCAGGAATACTCTCAGTATAGGGGGTTGTGGTATGGATGAAAGTTAATCAAATAGGACTAAGAAACAGTGCAGACATAGAGACTTTGGGTTAGAGAACCAGGAGAAAGTAATATCAGAAAAACACAAGAAAGGAGATTGTGTTCAGGAAGAGGGGGTCATAAATATCAAAAGTTGTAGGATGGTCAAAAAGAATAAGCTCTGAGAAAAGGTAAGGCATTTGGGAATTAAAAGCTCATTAAGGGACTTTTGAGGGAGCTAATAAACAAAATGGAGGATTAAAACTTTCTCTCATCCTCATGACTTCTGCAAAATAAGAATAATAAATAAATAATAAATAAAGCAATCTCAAAGATCATCATCACTCAAGACATATCAAGAAACCTCACATGGTTACAGCATAATGAACTAGTTGCTCTTCCCTGAGTGTTACCTATGTGACACTATGTGACCTCTCTTCCACCATCTACTACATTCTGCTTGAAATGAGACTCAACTTTGTCCCGTCCCCTCCCTGCAGTGCAAAAACCCAAAAGGTAGAAGTTTCTCTGTCTGAGAGTCTGGTATGGCAGTATTCATTTGCAATAGACCTCAAACAAAAAAATAAAGGGATGTGTGTGTGTGTGTGTGTATGTGTGTGTGTGTGTGTGTATGTGTGTGAATACATCAGACCTAATGCAAACAGGAGTGAAATTTAGATGGAGTCAATTATGTCTCCTCACCCCTCCACTTCCCAAAAAAGGCTTTTGTAGGGTAGAAACTGAAGCTGGGGAAACATGAATGGACAAGCACAGAAGGAAGCTGAGACCACTAAGTGATTCCAATCAGTCTCTCCTTAAACACAGAGATTAGGTTCTGTCCTTTCAGTAGAAAATTTCAGGCAGACAGTCATTCTTCCTAGTATAAATTAGAATTTATAATTAGAAATTAATTCTCATTTTTATTTTTGCCAATTTGGAAGCTTGTTTCTTTCCTCTTCCCTTCTGCCCAAGCACATCAGGCATATTTGCTTTCCTTTTTCTGGAAATTTTAACTGATTTAGAGTTCAGAGGATCCACGTTTCTGTGTATAGTATAAAGAGTACTAGAGTTAAGAATCAAGAGACCTAGGTTTTGGGCTCCAACAAATTTACTTTGCAAGTAAGCTACTAAATCTTAGGTTAATCAATTAATCTTTTGCGTATGAATTTTCTGTTCTGTTAAAATAGGCAGGTAAAACTTACCCCACCTCCTTTGCAAGGTTTTTATGAGGATAAAATGAGGTATGTGCAGAATAAAATCGAAAATGATTCAGTGCCATGTAAATGTGACAATAATAAGGCAGTATGAGGAATTTACCCAGATGAAAGGCAGCTACAAAAAATGTAGGTTATATTTGGTCATCTAGTTGTCTCTCTGCTTGCTTCTGATTTTCCACGGAAAGCTGCCATATTTCAGACACTTATTGTTTGCTTATTATAATCACTACAACAACCTAAATGGAATAAAACAATCACAAAGCAATCAAAAGTGAGTGTTGCAAAATTACAAAGAATAAGTATGCTTGAAATAAACTGATATGTTTCATATCAAATATCAACTGCTATAGAGAAGTCAAGAAGGATGAGGATTTGCCTTTTAAAAATGAGTGATGTCTACAAGTGTGGCGTGTTACATTTATTTAGACTTTTGTGGTATATTGATCAGTTTTAAATGTTATTTAGAGTGGAAAAGGAGAATATTAGGGAAATGTTAGTGATATAAATGAAAGATCAATAAAAATACAATTTAAAAATTAGGGAAAAGATAAAAAGTTTCCTTTTAGAATCATTTAATTAATATACATCTTTCTTTTAATATAAAGTTATTTGGAGTTGGAAATTACAACACTAATTTCAAAGGTCTTTTCTGGAAATGGTCGATGTGATCAGGATTCTTAACTGGGAAACTTGGTGATAGACTTATAGAAAACAATATAACTTATTTGGATGTAATTATATCATTGTCTTAGCATCATTGAAATATATTTAAAATCTCAAATAGGTTTCAAAATAAAAAAAATCAGAATCATGAGAAATAATCTGGTATAATGAGAAAAAAAATTTGATTTGCAGTCAAGAGGATTTGGATTCTAATCTTAATTCTATTACTTGCTATCTTTATGATGTAGTTCTTTGAGAGATTTAGATTTTAGAGAGCAAAGAATAAAGAGAAATAATTCTTTTTAAACTTCATCCCTGTAGAGAATCTTGTGAACTTTGAAATCTCTCAAATAACTTCACTTCTGAGTCAGCTGTCTTATTTTATTAGAACTCTAAGAAATGACAGGTGATTCGGTGAGATTCTACCTGGTTCTCTGCATCAGGCCTGCACACAGGAAGATAAAATCTTCCTGAGTCCAAACCTGCCTCAGATTCTTACTAGCAGTAACCACGGGAAAGTGATTCAACACTGTTTGCCTCTGTTTTCTCATCTGTAAAATGGGCTTGGAAAGGAAATGGCAAACCACTTAAGTATCTTTACCAAGAAAATCCCAAATGGAGTCACAAAGAATCAAATAGTATTACTTGACTACACAAGAACAACAAAATCATTATCAGAGGTTAAGTAATATATAGATGGTTCTCTTGTAATATATAATAGTAATATAAGTAATATATAGATGATTCTCACATGCTTCTCTTAAAGGCATTCATTTGATGTGTCTAAGTCCCCAGAGCATACATGCCTTGCACATAGTGGGCAGACAATTGATGAATATTTGTTGGATTGAATTGAATTTCTCTTAGACACCAGTCTAGGTTTGTAGACAGAAAAGAGAGTCTTTCTGAAAGGATTTCAACCTCTTTAGCCCACAATACTTTTGCCTGATTCTTTGTAGTTAATCAATTTGTGATGTCTTCCATAAATGGACCCAGGATGCTTCATTCTCTTTTTTAAGTAAATCTTAACTTCATTTGATCTTCAAAACCATGTCTCCTCCACTGTTGGTACTCTAGTAACTTCCCTAAGAGTCTAGGATGTCCTAGTTCTGGAACAGCCCAGCATCCCTTGCAACCCAGTGCCCACAGAATATTCATTTCCTGTAGAATAACTCTTTGTTATACCTAACCTCTTCTATTCATGAGTTCCTCCAATAGCTGAAGCTTAACTGCCTTTATTTCCCTTCTAGTTCTGTTCCTAATTACTCTGTACTTCAAAACAAAACCATGCATTTTCAGCTGCTGACTCATCCTGGATTTCCTTTCAGAGTTTGGAATTTCTTTGTATTAGAATTGACTCTCAAACTTTTCTTCTACTCTGGCTACCTTTACCCCAGGAAGTTTCCATCTTCCTTTTGGGTGATGTTGTTGTTTTTTTTTTCCCAGTAGAATGCAAACTCCTTCAGAGCAATGATAATTTTTCTTTATCCTTTTGCTTGGATCTCTACTTAGTTAAGTGCCTGGCACTGTATTAGTAAGTGTTTAATAAATTCTGATTTTCTTCATTCTAAAAGTTGATTTATTTATTATGCTTACTAGCTGTGTGATCCTGATCATATCACTTAACTCTGTTTGCCCCAGTTTCTTGATTTATAAAATGAGCTGGAGATGGAAATAGCAAGCCACTCTAATATCTTTGCCTAGAAAATACCAAATGGGGTCACAAAAAATAACTGAAATAAATGAACAACAACAAATAAAATCTGCAAACAATGTTTTATAATAGGTCACTTCTTTACTATTATACAAATGATTGAAAGATGTAGAGAATACAAAATTCCACTATCATTATATGCTGACTGCTAAAAACTAATTTGATTGATTTCAGATATGTAGATAATATCACTCTGATGGCAGAAAGTGAGGAAGATTTAAGAATCCACTTGATGAGGGTGAAAGAGGAGAATGTAAAATTTGGCTTGAAGTTTAAATAAAATATAAAAAAACTAAGATCTTGGCAACTATTCCCCTCACTTCCTGGCAAATAGAGAGGAAAGAAATAGAAGCAGTGTCAGTTTTTATATTCTTGAGCTCAAAGATCACTGAAGATGGTGCCTGCAGCCATGAAATTAAAAGATGCTTGTCCCTTGTAAGAGAGCCATGAGAAATCTGGATAGCATACTAAGAAGCAAAGACATCATCTCTTGAATAAAGGTCCATATAGTCAAAGGTATGTATAGTTTTTCTAAGCAAGTTGGATTGTGAGAAAAGCTGAGCACTGCAGAATCAACAGTTTTGAATTATGTGCTGGGGAAAACTTTTCTGATACCCTTGAACAGCAAGAAGATCAAATTAGTCAATACATAAAAGAAATTAATTCAAATTATTCACGGGAAGGGCAATTACTGAAACTGAAGCTTAA